>NW_023503375.1:600000-1200000 GCF_014529535.1 Bradysia coprophila
TGTCATTTTCGTACATTAATCGAGCACGTAATTTAGCATTAGCTTCTGGTAGAGTCGATTGTTAATCCGTAAACCGACGCCACGAAGCACATGTTAAATAACAAAGGAAATAACACAATTGTTGATATCGCACAATGAGGCGAGAACGACTTTATTGATCAAAGAGAAAATGACCTACGAGAACAACACTTTGACTTCGTTAATAAAACCTTTAAAATAATTTCACCATTTAAACATTACAGCAAAATAAAAACACCAAAGCCGTAAAAGTTGGCACAGAAATTAGACAAAATCGAAAATGAATTCACACACAGCCACACAAAAGAAACACTTTTAGAGAGCAACGCATAAACACGTCCGTTCTCTGTGACTGCCGTTGTCCAAACCGTAGCGAGGACGACATGGTGTACATAAAAATGGATCTATATTTGTTTGCAAGCTGTAAAAACCATTTTTACTGCGATGATTCATAAATGTATACTAAGCCAGATACTGATGATGTTTAACCCAAATTTTGCCCATTCAATCAATTTCTACTAATATGAACCACTGTAGTCAGTTGGAGTATAGACAGTACACATGGTATGTATATACGTTATGCAACATTTTGTATATGCAACGACTTTCTCGGTTTCCCCGATGTCAATGTCTTACTATGCTTCGTATAGATTTAAACTGTGTTTCATAACCGATTTATTACACCGTCTCATTCAGTCAATTCCGCAATTTTCCGTTTCACTTCAGCCAAGTGGAAATTTTATCTTCTGTTTTCCACACACAATCCGATCTGATTTTCTCTTTCGGTTTTGTTTGCTTTCATTCGAACGAAACACACTTCGTCAGCGGCAAATATGTAAACAATTTTCACGTTTTCTTATTTTTATGTACGGTGTGTCAGAGTGTGTGGATTAACTGTAGTTGGAAAACTTGGCAACGATCATTATCCGTTATTTACAAACGAAAAGTTACTTAATCGTTTTATTATATATAAATGCAACACATAATAATACACTTGTTGTATAGTCAACAGCACGCACATGTTATTTTGCGGTTTTATTAGGTGAATAAACCTTGGGGTGAATATTTTCATTTTAATTCGAATATATTTGTTGAATGAAAAATTCAAAACACATTCGCTTCTCTTTTGTGTTTTGCATTCGGTAAGGGTAAGGTGTCGTCGGCATAGCTTAAAAAAATCCTTTCGTTGAAAATCATGTTTTAAAGTGAATATCGATGTCGATAAATGAAGGTATCTACTGGTTATTATTTGCTTTTCAGTGAAGTGATAAGTGGAAGTAAAATTATGGAAAAAATAAATTTGTTTTTAATGGCACAATCTGTGTAACAGGAAGCGATAGTGTAAACGAGAAAATATTTGTGTAGATAGACAACTTGGGTGACGTCTATTGTGACGTCCCTCAAGTAATCGAACAGAAAATTAAGAAAATAAACGAAAATGGCTGAAGCGGAAGGAGGATCGGAGCAGGATGATGTTTCATTCTTAAGAACGGTAAGTTGGTCATTATTTGTTTTGTAGTATTTAAGTTAACGGCAAGCGTAACTTCATTAACCCTTTAGGCATTTGACTTTGACTCGAAGTCTTTTATCATACATTTTGCTATATAAAACCATAATAACGAGAGTTCCTCATTTATTTTTTCTCTGGGACATAAACCAAAAAACCATTTAATATCAAGGCTGTCAAATTTGTCAAGACCCACAAATTATGTAGAATCTATTGAAAACGAAAATGTGATAATTTCTTAATTTTTTTCAGAGTGAATGGAGTAATAGTAGATTACATTGGATGCTGCGGAGGTAGTTCATTACATGAGGGATCAATTTTGTGATACGAGCCGAACTCACAAGTGTGGTTATAAGTAACAAGCTTTGGAAACGGTTATTTTGACAAGTGTAGAGTTTGCATATCCGAGCCGAAGGCGAGGTATGCAACTACACGAGTCAAAATAACCGTTTCCAAAGCGAGTTGCTTAAAACCACACGAGTGAGCTCGCGAGTTCACAAAATTGATTCCGAGTGTAATGAACTACCAAGCAGCATCCAATGTATGCTGTTTTATTGCCTATCCACCCGGAATATTGTTGTTACGAGTACATTTTCCCACCCAATGACCTGACAGTTCAAAACCAAAAGTGTTCAAAAAACACTAGCAGATTCTTGAATACCAAAATATTATTCTAAATTAATGTACAATTTCACAACATTTATGTCGCGCTATTTCATTCACTGCCAGACTAATACTAATAAACATAAACTATAAACATAAAAACTACCGATACAACAAAACAAACAAAAATATCTGTTGTTGCATTGAAACGTAAAAAAACGAATCTAGTCTGCTGATGAAATCGGCTCACACTTCTTCATAATATTAATCCCGAAAGCATCACTGGCAACACTACTGTTTTGGTGACATGTTGACAAACTACTTCGACTGTTTTGTTTTTGTGAAGTGCTAGATTCATATTTTGCGTAATATTTGTCGATTTTGGTGGTGCTACAATAAATTTTGCTGTGAAGTGAACTGAATATATTTTTGTGTTTTTTATTTAATTTTTTTCGAAAGTTTTTAATGAATTTACTTAGATTGGTGTGCACTTAATTCAAGTGACAAAGTTTGTGATATCAAAACTAAAATAACATCGCGAGTATTGTTTCGATTTCAGTCTTAAAGAATATTTCATGTGACACATTTTTGCTGTTAAGTAATGAAAATCTGTTGATAAGTAATGAAAATCTCCTGGTATGTAATGAATTTTCATATGAATATTCCCTCACTTGTGATGTAATGAAAAAGTTCCCATATGTAACGACCGCTTTCCGCGGGTGGGAAATGTACGTGTAACAACAATATTCCGGGTGGATAGGCAATAATAGTACATTACTATGCAAGGGAAGTAAAGTGATATCTCGTATCCAGATGAGAAAAAGTATCCGAGGGCGGCAGCCCGAGGTACTTTTACTCATCGTGATACGAGATATCACTTTATTTTCCGTGTGTAGTACGACGTTTTACTATGCGAGTGATGTAAAGGTTATTGCCTATATATGTAATAGCCTTATTACATGCACCAGCATAGTAAAAGCTTATTCGATTCGTTTTGTCAATCTAGAGAAGACCTTTCATTTAGTTTTTCGATTTGTTTTCAACTGTTGGTGAAAATTGCTCAAAATTAACCTCATGTCAGAGGGTCATGAAAATAGTCTATCGATTATAACTCAAGAAGATAGCATTTTAAAATTTTGAAAAATTGTTGGAATGATACACTTTGAAAGACCTATATATAGAGTATGCACATTTTCCTACTGAGCTGCCGGCTTGCAGTGAGACCTTTCAATGAAACGTCTGCCTGGTGTTAGAGCTGACCTTATTGCAGACCAAACCCTCTAAAAAACTCTTTAAGTTCCACGGCTAGGGTCCCTACCGTGAAAATGCCAAAAATGGCTTTCCAGCGGCGGTTTAAACATCGTAATGTGATGTCAGTGATTGCTGAAACCAATACACAACTTACAGACAGTAATTTGAACTTTTGTTGTAAGTTTTATCATGATGTCCCAAGATGTTTCATTTTGTTCGACGTTTTCGCCATATCGCTTTTAAGAGCCACTTTGCGAAGACGCCGAAGACCAATTGAAATTCAAGGGGGCTCCGGATATAGCTTTTTTTGGTATGGATGGATTCGTTGGACTATAAGTCACTTGTTGAATTTTTTTTTCAAACACTTTTACCTCTGAGAAAAATGTACTATACCGGATGGTGCAAAAGTGTATTTAGGCAATATTCTAACTACAACTAATCGGATAAATGTAAAATTATGGTCATATACTAGTGTCAACAAGGTATAGCAATATCGATATGTTCGAAAATATTCTACTGAGTGGCTGCAGCAGCAATTTTACCTAAAAAATTGACGATTTTCAAAAGAGTCCGTCGGACGGCGTGTAAAAAATTTTGTTCGAAAATTTGTGTCTTATATTCTTCCCTGAACTCTAACCTTAACCTTTCGATTGGCACCTTAAATGAAATGGTCCGACCGCGAAAGTGTGATCTGTTGTCACATTTTTGCACTAAAGTTGGCCTAAGGTCAAAGTTTTTGTGGAAAAAAATTCTTCTACAAGTTACACAGTCTGGAGAAAGCTTTTGAACTGTCTTATACGAGTGGACCAGTTGAACTGAAAAACAGCTGAAGCAATACCCTCTCAGCAACCAAACTACTTTTATTAAGGTGGTGAAAGAATCAAGGTAAATATAGTGAGGAGGTAATGCCATTCAGACACGCGGGCTAGCTCATAAGTTCGATGCCACTGACATCTTTTTTTTTAATGGTTGACCACGATTTACTTGTATTTCACAAAAATATTTTCACTGTCTCACATCAGATGGCCGAATTTCTATTCCATTTTTTGCTTTCAACGAAGGTATGAGATGGCGTTTGTACCGAACTTTCGTACCACCGCACATCTGATTCGGTTATATATGGCATTACCTCCTCACTATATTTACCTTGGAAAGTACCAAGTAGCCTTTGTAATTTACATATAATTACATCGCAGTCAGTCAAAATGTGGAAGAGTGTTTGTAGAATACAAAGAAATAAGGTGTGAATTTGACACAGAGAGCTGAGAGTTTCTTTGCTAGAGAGAGTACTGGCTGAAGAAAACTGCGTCACAAATTATGTTGGTGCTAACTGTACTGTACGTACATATAGATGCTAAAATTGAGTTTACGGAGTGACGAGTTAACAAAAATAGTTACTTATAAATGGCAAAATTGAGTGTGTGGAGTGATGAGCTACTGTTGTACTAAAACTCCTACGCCACATTGTGGTGACCACAAACTTCAAGTCTTGATTTACATTTATCCATAAATGATGTATATGACGACGCCTAGACAACTGAAACTACTTAATAAATAGTCTTCTTCCGAAGACATAAATCATTCCAACATGTCGAATTATAAAAGAATACATAAATTCCAGCGAAAATGGAATTACACAAGAAAAACAAGGTTGACATGCCAGACAGACATAACGATTGTTTTTTTGCCGGTTCCAATTTTCTTAATAGAATTGCGAAGCATAAAAGACAGCAGAAATTCACCAAGAAATATGAGAAAACGAAACAATATTACGATAAGGTGGCCTTGAATAGTTGAATAGTTCAAGGACTAATAATACCAGGCATATGTTGTTTGTAATACAAAAAGCTATATTACGAAAACCTTTACACTACGGAAATATGATGAAGCATTATATTTCCCGGGGGTGAAGGAAATGTTTAATAGAGCGCACACACATTGTTCCTGTGTTAGGATGATGTATGTAAGGTTTCGTTATTGTTTTATTTAAGTAAAGAAAATATTAGGTTCTTGAGATTGCTTTGAATAATTTGTAAAATATGATGTTGGAAGAGGAAGCTTTATTGTTGTCGTTGTTAATGAGACTAGTTTTGAAAGGTGCGTAGCTTCTCTTACATATAAATTACTATTTGTGTAGGTACATTTAACTGTGTCCGGTTCATAGATGGAAAGACAATAAATATCTGTATCGTAGTCAGACACTATAAAAAGTAAAGTTATGGTCAGGGCCACGGCATGGCATGGCCGATAATTAAAATGAGAGTTTAAATGGATAAAGGATAGCATCGATACTCCATCTCAACCAATTTTCCTCGCCAACAAACAAAATTAATGAAACATTCAGGACAATTCGATAGTTCCAGTGTTTGTAAAGTCAAGGGTCTTACGTCTGAAAATATGTCCTTAAGTTCACCATGATTGGTTTTTATGTGAAATGTGTTAAATGTTAGCTAAAATGGAAAATGCTGAGAAAATGACGAGGAAAAAAATTCCTGAAGTTCGTAGATGGAGAATATCGACCGAAAGATCTGGGAGCAAAAAATTTTTTTGACTGGTTTTTTGATGACTTAAATAAATCTGAGTCCCTTTTAGAAATTTTGGGTCGAACAAAATCAATCCAATGTTCAAGGGAGGAATTCATCAGTTCACTTTTTTCAATTCTATTTGAAATATTACAGTTCGCCATTTTTCGAAGGATGTCGCTGCAACAAGCCCGATGTCAACAGAAAATATAATTAATTTTTTACTCGACGGATTTTAGTCAAATAAAGTGCCATCGTATAGCACTGCACCTGACCTCGGGCCTCTGGAACAGTACTTAGTTTTTAAATGGACTAAAATCCGTGGGGTGAAAAATAAATTGGCTTTGTTGCAGCGACATCTTTCAATGAAATGGTAGAACAGAGGAAAGGGAATTGAAGCCACATTCCGTCTACTGGGTGTTATTGCCGAAAGACTATTTCCCTAAATTTTTGTTATGTCCCATAATAATGCATTTCGGTATGCCGATACCTGTCATACCTGTAACCTTACAGAAATATTTCTGACGAACGTGTACCTATTTCTAACGGGAAATTTGATCGATTTGAACTCAAGTTAAGCTGAAGATGGATACAAATAAAAAAAAAAGTTTTTTTAATGTAAAACCCAATCAAATCTCGCAACGAATACGAGGAAAGCTAATTTACATTCTTTTGGTTAAAGTACCGAAAACTAATAAAAATTGATGATTACCTGCAACTCAACAGGTATACTTTTTTAGTCCTCAAATTCAAATCAAGAGGCACAATGCATCAATTTCTGTTTTACAAGAGAGGTAAAGATTCCAAGTATTTTTGGATGGTAGCCCACTTCCTGTGGTATTAGCTGCTAAGCTAAGTCTTCGATTTTATTGTTTCTCTTTCCACAGTGGAAATTCAACTGGAAGTTTTCCAGTCGTTTTTAATTCATTGCACTCGGCCTTTGAAATGTTTTGGTCTTAATCTAGAGAATGGACTTTGAAGTTAAAATGAAATAATGTTTCAATAACTTTTATTAACTTCATCAGTCAAGAGACCACCCATAAGATGGACTTTGTTTTTTGGTTTAAACACAGGAAAATCAAATATCAGAAACGTGATATACTGGGTCACAGTACACTTTATACCCATTCTCCGTTGTCAAAGCACAAACAATTTTTTTTGTCTTCTATTTAATTTAATTAATTATTTACAATTACAGGAAGACATGGTTTGCCTATCATGTACAGCAACAGGCGAACGTGTATGTTTAGCAGCTGAAGGATTTGGCAATCGTCACTGTTTCCTCGAAAATATTGCCGATAAGAATATTCCACCGGATCTATCGCAATGTGTTTTCGTAATCGAACAGGCACTGTCAGTGCGTGCCTTGCAGGAATTGGTTACAGCCTCTGGTTCGGAAACGGTGAGTTGTTGTAAAATTATTTTAAATAAAATTTTATGGGAAAAGAAGTGCGTAAAGTATGTGGTCTAATCGATCGGACGTTTTCTTCTTTTTTTGTTATTTTTTGTTATTTTGCGAAAATAAATTGGGCCGGCGGTTTAATTTTAGTGTAGTAATAGATTTTTCAAAATTGATTTTATTTGTAATTTATTATTTCGGTTAATTTTACAGGAAGGAGATTCATTAGTGAGTATCTAAGGTCATAATCATTTTCCACTTAGTTTTTCTTTTTAAATCGGAAATTGTGACTTTACAACGTGAAGCTGTTTCAAGTCAAGTATTGACGGAAAAAATAACACAATGTTTGCCTTTGAAAGCATTGAGCCGTCCTTATCCCCAGTTGCTTTCTTTGCATTGTTCTCTTCACAGACCACTGAATGTATAATGTTAACCTTCCACATACGACTTGAATATCATCAGGATAATTATTGTCGAATCTGTTACTACTTTTGATTCAAATATTGTCAATCAAAATCTTGTACTTCATTAGTTGCAACAAACATTTTGAAATAAATATTAATGTTAGGCTGATCACATTGCTGGCTTTCTCGTTGTTGTCGATAACAGATGGATTTCCGATAAAATCACTATTTCAGTTATGATGGCTATTACCCATTGCGTATAACCAAGCATATCCTGTATATTGCCTGTATATTGCGAATAAACGGTATAAGTTTTACAAACAAGTTAAGGTGAAACATTGAGGTAATTCAAAAACTAGCACAGTCCACGCTTTAATCCGTAAAGGATTTCGTTAGCTTTCCCTAGATTTTAGTATTATCGAGACTTATAAATCCTCTAAGGCAGCTAATTCAACAAATACCCCAAAGTTCATTATAATGTCAAAGTACGTAACGAAGATATCGCATGGAACGAACCAATCAGTCTCACTTCCACTTACCACTAGGATTGGTAGGAAAACTCACTAAACGTTACCGAAAAACGAATCAAAGCTTTTTATTCAACAATTGAGAATATATTCGATTTCAATAATCTTCATCGTCTCCCTCCAACGTCCAGTGGACACTGTCATAATTTTCTGCATTCAACTCTCTGACTAAAATTACGCTGCTCTGATTGTTGTTCATGCTAACACCAAGATACGATTTTGAAAGATCATTTTTGATGCGGAAGCGATCGCTACCAATATCATCAACTTCAATACTCCATGCGTTATTAATCATGTTATCGTCGTAATATTTGCTATTTTCCATTCGTACAACAAATTCATCATCGTGAACTAGACAAGGTAAAGCACGTAAAGAGTTTCGCTCAAAATTTTCATTTTTTATTGTTAACACAATGCGATCGCTACGAAAATCTTCGTACGATCCGAATTTCCAATTTATTTTATCCGAATCGATTTCGGACACAGTTTTTATGATAAACGAACTCTTCCCACTAGACGAAACGCGTTTGTTTTGTTTACTGTACAAATACTGGTTGTTGTACACGTTTTTCAAATGAAAATAATTTTCCGAGAAAATCCGTTGAAAGACTGAGCCATCCTTTAATTTCCAGTTTTCAAGACAAAACGACGACGTGTGCTTCATTATTGGCATCAACTGGAAGGTTCTGTTCGCATTTTCGCTATTTTCGATCAAATTATACAGTGCGGTAATCGACCAACACATCGCAAGGCCAGAGGATGGGAACAATTTTTCCAAATGTTCAACAATATTTGCAATGGTCGTCCCGTTGTTGTAGTAAATTTTGATTATGAAAAATATGTGTTCCGAACCAAAATTGACATTAAATCGATTGTTGTAGCTGAAGTCCAAGAATGTTTTTAGCGATTTTTTTAACACTGCACTCTTCGCTTTATCTTGCACTTCCCTTAAAAGTGCAACAGCCTCTGTCGATATGTCGGTATTGTTAACTTGTTCATCCACAAAGTACCGTGTAAAATACTCCAAATCCAACCAGTTCAAAACAGTTTTCATTCCAGAGCCAAAGTTATGGCTGAATCGATCCGGCTTTTCTTCGGTATTATTCACATGAGCAAACATATCCAACAAACCATTCAACTTTGTCGCTGGCAATTTTGTTTGATTGAGAAATTCCAGTAACGGTAACAACTTGAGATCGGGTTGCTTTAGTGCTTCTTTTAAAATGTCCTGAACGAAACGGTCATCGTCAGGTGAAATTCTAACTAGTATTTCCATTGCATCACTCGAATGGTTTAGTTGAATTTCCTTCGCCGTTTGTTTAATGAATGAATCGATCAACATGTTGTATTCAAAGTGAGAGACACATTTCAAATCATCATAGCTTTGAGTTGTTTCACTTAGTAGCGTCGTGGATTGCGTGGTATCGGAAAGTACGGAATCGATTAGAAACGAAAGCACCAATGTAATCGACAACACACCAAATGAATTTAATTTCATTTTTGAAAAAACTAAGTGAATGCAAGTCAAACTAGCTGCAAATGTTCGATTAGACTGAGTTAAAAATTCTAATTTTACTGTCGATTAGACAATCTACGTTTTATCAAAGGTCATAACTCCTCTACCTATTTTCGTCTGGAACTTTTTCATTGGTGGTGCTCTTTCATTCTTGTACGATACGATTTTAATGGTAACAAATTAATGTTACAAGTTCTTATTCATCACTACAATTTCATTCGATATGCGGAACAGACTTACAATTTTCATACCCGTCTGCGTCCTTTACCGATTGACTTTTTACTTTTACTTTTTTCCCTCGATGTTCATATGTGCGGTGTGACTAACCTTATTTTCTCCACTCAACGACTTGTCATCTGATGACAGTTCGGGAAAGAAATTATTTATTTTCTCCCCTCTTTATTTGACAGTGAAGAAAAACATTAAATTTTCTTCCCCGAACTGTCACATTCGTTTTTGTTTGTAGAAATTGTGTAATATATTGATGTTTTTGCTTTCGTGGAGAAAAACGGTTAATCACACCTTGAGCTTCAAAGTTGAGCAATTCGCGGCACTTGCTTCACTCTGGCTGTAAAACAACGCCTAAACAATGTTGAATTTATTGAATTGATTTGGTCTAACGTCGAAGAACAATGCAAGAAAGTTCCGTTGATTTATTGATTTTATTTTAATTCCTCGTGTTGAAAGTCTTTCCTTCCAATTCCCTCAATGTTTGTATTCCTCAGATGTGAATTCTTTTTGATATAAATTAGGCAGTTTAATGTTTAAGCATTTGTAACCATCTAAAATTGCCGAAAAATGCTTCATGAGCGATAGTTATTAGCATATTAACACTGACAGACGCCCATGGGCACAGCGCAATCAAGCTCGATTACCGTCAGAGTTTATCAGAGCTGATCGATTTAACCATTAACGAAGTACCTCGATAAATTAACTGCTGCATCGAGGCTACTATTTTGTGGAAAGAGTTAATTTTATCAACCTGAATAAGCTCTGACTTTAATGCATATAGAGTATCAGCATCAGCTAGAAATACGAGTTACATTTTAACCAACAATTAAGTTAGTGAAAATAGAAATCCAGATTTGATGGTGATACGTATGAGGAAGAAAACTTTTCAACAAGCTCAAAAGGCACGAGGATTAAACAACAATGATAAATCTTGTCCCACCGTTCGACCATTCACTCATTATTTCCCCATTATTCGCCCGAATGCTGTCACACCGTCCGCTAGTGTTGTTTTCCTCTCAGCACCATATATTTGAAAGCGACAATGCATTGTCGAATAACGTTATCGTTACAAATTATCCTCAATCAGTGTCAACCTTTTGTGTGCTGAACAGAAGTTCAATCCCCGAATGGAGCAGTTTATTCATAATATTCTAGTTAGACACATTCCAAAACACTTGTTCAAACTATTACTTCATTTGATCAAAGATTTTCAGAGATTGATCAAAAATTTTCAGAGATTGATTTCAAAAATCTTTTACTTCATTTGTTTTGAACATGCTTTTTGCTATGTAAGACCTAATCAGCCAGAGCTTGTCTTGTATTGTTGCTGTCGTTGTCGACAACAGATGACAGGTTTGGCTCTCTGAATTCTTTGGGCAAATGACCTTTTCCATGAACATCGCAATACAAATAAAGAATTCTCTCTTTTATTCGTCATGTTATGCAATCGAACGTCTTATCTACACTTTCTATGTTTTTGAGTTTATTTTTGAGTGGCGCCTAAATATACTCCGTTACAACCGCAATAAACAAACAGATTACATAATGTACATCTATCTTCAATAAACGAACATTCCAACACACTCACTAAAGTAGTCTCGTGCTGAATAAAACAGTCGAAAGCTTAAAATAACAAATTTTGTATTTAAATAGCGCGAATGCTAGCAGATATAAACAAGATTTTGAATTTGGATATCGAAACCATTGACTATCAAGAAATTAATTTTACTATTTTCCACCAGGGAAAAGGAACGGGTTCAGGTCACAGAACTCTACTGTATGGTAATGCCATTCTTTTACGCCATCAAAACAGTGATATGGTAGGACTATTCCTCCTTCCTCGGAAAGCTTTTTTATTTTAAATTTGTTCATTTCCATAACCAAAGTACTTAGCATGCTTATCAACATCATCGTCCAACGACAAATTGTCTTTCGATGTTGGTCTGCAAGAACACAGCCAAGGTGAAGCGTGCTGGTGGACGGTACATCCGGCCAGTAAACAGAGATCAGAAGGTGAAAAAGTACGAGTGGGAGATGATTTAATTTTGGTGTCTGTTGCAACTGAACGTTATTTGGTAAGATTTCATATTCGTTGGATGGATGGACGACGGCTCTAAATCAATTGTATCCATTTAGCACACAACCAAAGAGAATGATTTATCCATTGTGAATGCCAGCTTTCACGTAACACATTGGTCGGTACAACCTTTCGGCACGGGTATATCTCGTATGAAATATGTGGGCTTCGTATTCGGTGGAGATGTGTGTAGATTTCTGCATGGCGGTGACGAGTGTTTGACTATACCAGGAACGTGGAGTCCAGAACCTGAACAGAAGTAAAATAATTTTGCTAATATTTGTTCTGTCTGTTTAACTTAAAGTCCGAATGGAAATTTAGTATCGTCATATATGAAGGTGGTTCGGTAATGGCACAGGCCAGATCACTGTGGCGATTAGAGTTAGCAAGAACAAAATGGTCTGGAGGTTTTATTAACTGGAGTCATCCGATGCGAATTCGTCATATCACCACAGGAAGATATCTGGGTGTGAACGATAGCAAAGAACTTGTTTTGGTATGTCGAGTGAATTGACCGATGAAGGAGTGAAGAAAATTGTTAACGAAAATTCGACTCCCCTAGTTTCGTCATACAGAAGCCAATCTTCAGAAAACAACATTTTGTCTCCGGCAAGAAAAGGACGATCAAAAAATTGTACTCGAAGATAAGGATCTGGAAATAATCGGTGCACCAATCATCAAATATGGTGATTCGACTGTTATACTACAGCATTCAGAAACGGGATTTTGGGTCAGTTACAAGTGAGTTGAAAATTGTCCTTCCTTGTTTCGTGCAAACTTCAGGTCCATTCACAATTTTTTCCAGATCTTACGAAACGAAGAAAAAAGGAGTGGGAAAAGTCGAAGAGAAACAGGCAATCCTTCACGAAGAAGGTAAAATGGATGACGGCCTGGACTTCTCCCGGTCCCAAGAAGAAGAATCGAAGACTGCTCGCGTCATTCGAAAGTGTAGCAGTCTATTTACGAAATTCATTAAGTAAATCAAATTTAAGACCATCAACGCCGTGAAGAGCATTAACAATTCAATTTAAAAATTTCAGTGGCCTCGAAACGTTAACACAAAATCGTAGACATTCGATGTTCTTCCTCACAGTCAACCTAGCCGAATTGGTTGCGTGTTTGGAAGATTTGATAAATTATTTCACACAACCTCCCGATGATATGGGTATAGGACTGAATGGGTACAATAAAACGGCTGACTGATACTCATGACAAAATTTTCCAATTTTTAGAGCACGAAGAGAAACAAAATCGTTTCCGGGCACTGCGCAATCGTCAAGATTTGTTCCAGGAGGAGGGTGTTCTCAATTTGATCTTGGAAGGCATTGACAAGATCAATGTCATTACATCACAAGGATTTCTAGCTGGATTCTTGGTGAACGAAGAAACCGCCACCAACTGGGAATTGATTTCCGGTTATCTGTACCAACTCTTAGCCGCCATCATTAAGGGAAATCACACCAATTGTGCACAGTTCGCCAATTCGAATCGATTGAATTGGTTGTTCTCGCGGTTAGGTTCGCAGGCGTCCAGTGAGGGATCTGGCATGTTAGACGTGCTACATTGTGTGCTCATCGATTCGCCGGAAGCGTTGAATATGATGCGAGATGAGCACATTAAAGTTATCATCAGTTTGTTGGAAAAGCATGGCCGCGATCCCAAAGTTCTGGATGTTTTGTGTTCACTATGCGTGGGTAACGGGGTTGCGGTTCGATCGTCGCAGAACAATATTTGCGATTATTTGTTACCTGGCAAAAATCTCTTGTTGCAAACCCAATTGGTCGATCATGTGGCCAGGTACTGTTTTTCAAAATTTTGTCGATGCTTGCCCGGTTCACTTAATTTTCATCCACAGCATTCGTCCAAATATATTTGTCGGTCGTGTAGAAGGATCGTCCATGTACCAAAAGTGGTACTTTGAAATCACCGTTGATCATATCGAGCAAACCACTCACATGACGCCGCATTTACGTATCGGATGGGCGAATACAGCCGGGTAAAAGCAACACAACGAATAGCATCCTTAGTGAGTACTAAAAGTTTCCTTTGTCCGTAGGTACATTCCCTATCCAGGCGGAGGAAAAAAATGGGGTGGAAATGGTGTAGGAGATGATTTATACTCGTTCGGTTTCGATGGTGCATTTCTATGGACAGGCGGTAAGAGCACAGCTGTCCTTTCAGATCTACCGTTGGAACCGTACATACGTAAAAATGACGTAGTCGGTGTAGCACTCGATTTGAGTGTTCCAATTATTTATTTCACATTTAACGGAGCGAGGGTTCGTTCCAACTTTAGAGATTTCAATCTCGACGGAATGTTCTTTCCAGTCATGAGTTGTTCATCGAAACTGAGGTATGAAATCGGCATTTCCGCAACTCTTTGTCATTCCAAATATTTTTACGGATTTTAGCTGTCGATTTTTACTTGGAGGAGATCACGGTCGCCTGAAATATGTTCCACCAATGGGATTCTCGCCACTTGTACAATGCCTAATGCCTCATCAGATTCTCAGTCTCGATCCCTGTTTTTACTTCGGCAATTTGAACAAGAATGTTTTGGCGGGGCCATTTTTAATTGAAGACGATACACCGTTTGTGCCAAATCCAGTCGATACTGCAACCGTAGCATTGCCGAGCTCTGTCGATTCGATCAAAGAAAAATTAGCGGAAAATATCCACGAAATGTGGGCGTTGAATAAAATTGAGGCTGGATGGACCTGGGGCGAACGTAGAGATGATTTGCACAGAATACATCCTTGCTTGACGCAATTCGAGAAACTTCCGCATGCAGAAAAACGTTACGATTCACAGTTGGCCGTACAAACGTTGAAGTTAGTCGGAGCGATTCGTTCTGTTTTCCGTTTACTCAATTTGTCCTTTCAGAACGATTATCGCTCTCGGTTACTACATAACAATGGACAAACCACCAGCGAGAATTCGTCCCATTCGTTTACCGAACGAGCCGTTTATGCAAGCAAACGGTTACAAGCCCGCCCCGCTAGATCTGAGTGCCGTATCCTTAACACCGAAATTGGAAGATCTTGTCGATCAACTGGCCGAAAACACACACAATCTATGGGCCAAGGAGCGAATACAACAAGGATGGACGTATGGACTGAACGAAGACTCAGATAATCATCGCAGTCCACATCTGGTACCGTATGCTAAAGTTGACGAGGCAATCAAAAAAGCAAACAGAGATACAGCCTCCGAGACTGTACGAACGCTATTGGTGTACGGCTACAATTTGGATCCACCAACTGGCGAAGGGAACGAGGCCTTATTGGCAGAAGCTTTAAGACTAAAGTTTGCAGCGTTTCGTACATATCGCGTTGAACGTAACTATGCTGTAACGTCGGGCAAATGGTACTTCGAATTTGAAGTTCTGACAGCAGGTCCGATGAGAGTAAGTACCGATCTTCGAGTTTTTTTTTTCTAGTAGCTCCGATCACTTCCATTTTTCTGTACGTAGGTCGGATGGGCTAAAGCAGATTGTAGTCCTGGAGCAATGTTAGGTGCTGACGAAACCACTTGGGCATTTGACGGTTATAATGTGAGTAGCGTAGCTAGAGCCATTTTCGTGTGAATGATAGCCATGAAAGTTTAAATTTCAATGAGGATTGAGTAATTGTCAAAATCAGAACTTGAAACACATAAATTTTGTAAAGGAAAATTCCCCGCAATTATTTAGAGACATAAAATTCATGGCGGAACCGCAGAAACTTTTGGGCTGCATTACGATGTAAACGACGTCATTGGTTGTTTCATTGATGTTGCTGAACAGTCGATTAGTAAGAGTCTACTCGTTGAAAAATTGTGTCGTCGATCTGTACCTCACAAATGCTAATTATTGCAAGAAAGTACTTACCACTATGTCGTAGAGCTACAGACAGTACTCAAAATTTTGTGTTTTTAACCCAATTAAGATATTCGGATCAATTTAGAAGCTAACACTTTGTATGTCAGTGAGTCAGTGTGACAATATGGTTGTATATTTAAACGTAACTGCGGCAAATCGACTGTCGTCAAACACTGAACACCAACAGTATTTATGTACACAGTGTGTGACTACACACTTTCTCCTCTTCATTTGCATTAAAATTGTGGTAAATCTGTTAATCTGTCCAACTACTACCAACGGGAAGATCCTAATAATCAATATTAAGGAATCTTCCACAAATGGCAATCGTACGACCAGTTACAACTATCGAATCTGTTACTTCTTTTGTTCTAAGTAAATCACTTGCAACGGCTTGATACAAAATCTTTTACTGCGTTCGTTTTAACGTTCATTTCGGTATAAAAGAACACGTTCAATGTAGCTCTTCGCTTATTTTTGTCGTCGTGTCTGCAGCAGATGATGAGTAACATATCTAAAATTTCTGGAGCAACGTTATTTTTCAATGATAACACTTAACGTATAGATGGTAAATTCGGGTAGATTTACAACGGGATAGAGAGTATTGATAAAATCGAATAGAAAAGGGTTTCAATAACTAACTACATATTGATATCGCTGTAAAGCTGAGGTCCTCCACATTCACAATAAATAATAATTTAATCAAATAATTGCATTAGAGAGGTTACAGCCCTCGTTAAAGTTCACCGAGGTTCCATCGATTCTGAAAAATTTTCCGGATGTCATATTTTCGGCCGTTTTTCATCTAATTTTTTGAAGTTTTTGCCCCGGGAGTACTCGACCTCAGCTTTCCCACAGCTTTCTCGTCACCTTACGGAAATGAAATCCGGACTAAAAAACCCCATTTATCGACTTTTGACTACTTACCACCAGCTTGGTATGGAAGATCCAAAATATCTGACACTGGTTTTGGGGCCTAGGCACCAACGCCTAACTCGGCTTCTTTAAAAAAAAATATCGAAAAAAGCGTCCTCTACATCTTTGTTCGTCTTTTCCCTGGCATATTTCAAATTCATTTAGAAACAACAAAACTCAGCGAATGAATGAAAATTTGAATGCATGAATCAACGAAAGAATGAATAGACAAAAGAATGAATCGGTAATACTTTCAACAGTCTGTACACAATACCGTACGAGATTTGTTACGCTCGTGTTGATTGAACGTGTGCACTTAATTACCGATGAACTGTAGAAATAATATTTTCTGTAGACCAATACACTCAACACATCCATTCCATAGAAAAAAAAAACGTTTAAAAAATAAACATTTGAATGAAAATAAACTTTGTAGGAAGAAAAAGTTTATGGAGGCTCGACCGAGTCTTTCGGAAAGCAATGGGGTCCCGGTGATGTTGTCGGTGTCTTCTTAGACTTGGTTGATCATACCATCAGTAAGATTAAATGAATTTTTGAACAGTCAAACAAACATTATAACGCTTTGCATAGTTTTTTCTTCTTTTAATTTTTAATTTAATAATCTGAGAAAATGCGAGTTTTTTCCGAATAGAAACGATTGTGTTGAGCGAATGGACTAAGTATCCGAAAATGTCACTGAAGACACACATTTTTTATTCTAATTTTTAATATAAAATCGCATTAAGCTTACATGGAATAAAATAGGCCGAGCCACACTTTAGTGAAGGGTGCAGCGCATGTCGTTCAGATTTTATCTTATTTGCATGCTTTTTGTATATCGTTTGCCAAATTTCGTTATATGATTTTACGAATTTTTAATTTAAAAAAAAGAGATTCGAATGCTACTAAAGACAACTAGCTTTGATTAGTTTATGGATCGATCAAGGACCATGATTGCATTCCATGAATAATTTTTGGAACTTGTTTTTATTTTGGGTCGTTGGAAGATGATTTCTTGTCACAAATGCTTCGTTCGATTTTCATAAAAAGAATTTGTTACAGTGGACGTCAGTGAAATTCAGACATGACTTTACTTGAGCGATCTACCAGCTGGTCCATTCATGCAAACATGCCTGACTTCTTTATACGAGTAAAATAATTTCACACATACCAGTACCACCGTAATACAGTGTAAAGACGTATCAGAAGTTTTGTTTGTATGAGTGGACCAGCTGAAGCAAATTCATGTCTAAATTTCACTGACATCGACTGTAATTTAGTCGCTTAAAAATTACTTTAGATATGTCTTCAGTTGTAAATGATTATATTAACGACTAACACAGCGAACTACAGGCATTGCTTATTTTCTTTTAACTTGAGTAACACAAAATAATTCGGAATTTCGTTTAACCGAAATAAAGTTTCTCGTCAGATCTTTGAAAGTCTGTGTCTTATTGCACCATTTAAATTTCAAGGTTTTTCACTGAATGGTGAGCTGTTAATGGACGCATTGGGTGGTGAAACGACATTCGCTGATGTTACCGCCGAAGATGTAGGATTTGTACCGGCTTGTACATTAGGAGTCGGCCAAAAGGCTAGACTAACATACGGACAAAATGTCGATTTACTGAAATATTTCACAACGTGCGGTCTACAAGAGGGATATGAACCGTTTTGTGTGTAAGTTTTGAATCCCTAATAATAATGAAGAGACTTCATATGAAGGTAAGTCTCTCCCCATGCCTTGAGAATCAAATTCATCCAGGGCGTTGAAAGGCGTACCTTTATTTGTCGCTATCGAAAAGACAATAATTAAACGACATTTTTACTGAAACAGAAATATGCGACGACCTGTTACCCACTGGTACACTAAAGATCAACCAATTTTCGAAAATACTGATGACATGATGGACTGTCGAATCGACGTAGCTAGAATACCTGGAGGTGATGAGATAATTCAATTAAATTCATTTTCTCTGCCATAACCAAAGTGCATTTTAGGATCCGATACACCTCCGTGCTTGAAAATTTCTCACAACACTTTCGAAACAATGGAGAAGGCAAATTGGGAGTTCTTAAGATTGTCACTGCCAGTCACTTGCCTGTCTGACTTTATTAGGTAACTTGTTACTGTGTAAGACAAAGAATGCCCCGGTTAATTCAATGAATTTAGTGAACAAGAAAAACGTCGTCGATGGGACGAAATTAAGATAAGACAACACCGATTGCAGTCAGAAATGAATGAGTCTCAGGCAGAAGCGCCAGCGCACATCGATCATATTATGAAAAGTGGTTTTACCATGAACGACCTTAAAGGATTGAACAGAAATTTTGGAGACGATGCAGCCGAAGCTGATGATATGTTGAGATCAAATCCCCAAAGACCACCACGGAAATTGTCGTTAACTCAGAACGGATATGACAGTGCAGAGATGAATGTTCAAATGCAACGTTCGGCCAGCGCGTTAAACATAGAACCATTTCAGCCAGAAGATGGTGCCGCACTGGAAGAGGGTGTTGACAAAAAGAGAAGCCGAAGTCCGTTTAAATTTTTCAAAAAGAATCGTTCACAGAGCAAGGATAAATTTAAGTCGAAGTCAAAGTCTCCAGACGCAGTGAATAGGCGCGGTAATTGTTCTACGATCATTAGTTGTAAAGATTCCTAATAAAATGTTTGCGTTTCAGTAATGGGCCGAAATGTCGGTCCACCTCAAATGGCGGGCAAATCCCCAAAAGTCAAAGCATCGGATGTAAGTGTTAACCGTTCCAATTTTGATCAACCCTTTCATGTTCGCATTTTGTGTTATAGACTGACCTAAAAAATCACGCACATTCGGAACGGCCATCAAACGGCAAGACGACAATGACAGTGAGTGCATTGGGCACTCATATCGAATCAAGTGGAAACGAGGTCTATGACGCTGAATGCATGAAGTTAATAAACGAATACTTTTATGGCGTTCGTATTAATCCTGGTCAGGATCCTACGCATGTAAGAGTTTTTCAGGCAGACACTTCCACATCTTTCTCATATTTCCTAACAATTAGGTTTACGTCGGTTGGGTAACAACTCAGTACCACTTGCATAGCCGAGAATTTAATAGTAAGAAAGTAAGGAAAGGTTCAGTGTTTATCGAAGACGACTATCAGCAAGTGATCGATCGTATAGACCGTCAAAGTTGCTACGTTGTTCGAGCAGATGAACTGTATAACGAAGTGACACAAGATGCTACCGGTAAAGGGGCAACACAGGGCATGTTTGTTGGATGCTTTGTCGATACGGCAATGGGCGTCATAAGATTCACATGCGAAGGAAAGGAAACGTCACATCGCTGGCAAATGGAGCCGGAAACTAAACTCTTTCCAGCTATTTTCGTAGAAGCAACGAGCAAGGAAATCTTACAGATTGAGTTGGGTAGAACGCCAACAACTTTACCGCTATCCGCTGCTGTTTTACCAACCAGCGATAAGCACGTCAATCCACAGTTTCCACCTCGTCTAAAGGTGCAATGTCTCAAACCTCACCAGTGGGCTAGAGTACCGAATCAGTTCTTGCAAGTGCATGCACTGAAGTTATCGGATATTCGAGGATGGTAAGCGTATTTAGCCCGATTCTTCAGCATAGCAAGGCTGAAACTAAATACTTGATTTCCATATCTTAGGTCTATGTTATGCGAAGATCCCGTATCAATGCTGGCATTACATATTCCAGAGGAAGATCGCTGTGTAGACATCTTGGAATCAATTGAAATGGACAAATTATTGGTAAGTCCACTCTTCACGTCAGCCCGTATCATTTCCCTAACTTTCATATTGTCTTACAGTCGTTCCATTCCCATACCCTAACATTGTACGCTGCACTCTGCTACCAATCGAATTATCGAGCAGCTCATGCATTGTGCCTTCACGTCGATCAAAAGCAACTGCTGTATGCTATCAAATCGGAGTATATGTGTGGACCGTTGCGGCAAGGATTCTACGATTTATTGATTGCCCTGCATTTGGAGTCGCATGCTACAACAATGTAATGATGAATTACGCTTAGATTGACTTGAATGCAAACTTTAAAAAATCGTATTTTCAGGGAGGTGTGCAAGAATGAGTTCATCGTGCCACTGGGACCAGGATTGAAAGAGCTGTACCGAGACACTGAAATGTGTCATTCATTGCGATCGTTGCAAACCGAGTCCGTGAGACCCATACTAAGGATGACCGATATAGCGTACGTGAATTCGTGTTTGTTACCTCATTTTAGTCCTGTGTTCGATGATGTTTCCACTTTACAATTTTTTGTCTCTTTGAGTTCGACATGGACCAACAAAAAATTTCATTTTTCTTTCGATCAGTTAAAGTTTTCGAGACATCAAACCATGAATCACACAAGACAAACAATCTTTCATATTCGTTGCGTTAATTTATTTCTCTTTTTTTACGTTTCATTTATGCATCTACACCAACCTCCTCAACCAACTTTGCCAACACGATTATTTCGACTTTGTTTTCGAATTTTTGTCTATTCAACTACACAACAAATTGTTTTGATGAAATTGTACGCATGCATTGCACCCGATATCCGATCTATGTGTACTGTTGTGTTCCCTTGTTAATGAGTTCAGTGAGCCACATTTCCTGCCCCACTATACATCCAATTTAGCACCGGCTGTTTCTAGTGACCAAATACCGACGATTGACTCACTCTATTCGCCGAAATTTGCGCTCGAAGTGGTCAGAACGTTTGTGATGGAAGCGCTCGCCGAGGCCGTCGAAGTTAATCAGGTCCACAATCGTGATCCGATCGGTGGCAGTAACGAAAATCTTTTACTGTGAGTCTTGTGGCAGACACCGTTGCTGTTGATTCGCCTTTGACCGAAATTCCCTTGCTCTTTCAGACCGTTACTCAAACTGACCGACAGACTGTTGTTGGTTGGAATTTTAACCGACGAAGACATACAGAAACTTCTGATCATGATCGATCCAGAAACGTGGGACTCTACGTTCGACAGAGGTAATGAAACATTTCTTTTTGTTGCCACAGTCAGCGAAAATGTTTTTTGTCGTTTCAAATCCACAGAAGGTAAAGACGAACATCGCAAAGGTCTTCTCACTATGAAAATGGCTGAAGGAGCCAAACTGCAGATGTGCTACCTTTTACATCATCTTAGCGATGTACAATTACGTCATCGTGTCGAAAGCATTGTTGCCTTCTCGCATGATTTTGTCGGTGATCTCCAGGCCGATCAACTGCGTCGTTATATCGAAATTAAAGCTTCCGATTTGCCGAGTGCTGTTGCAGCTAAAAAGACGCGTGAATACCGTTGCCCACCGCGTGAACAGATGAATGCCATTTTGGGATTCAAAGACATGGATTCAACTGATGTTGAGAATTGCGTAATGACCATACCGCAACCGTGACTGCTATGGATTTCCGGTTAATTTGATTTTCTCTTATTACAGCCATGTGGTGTGGATTTACGCGACAATTTCATGACTTTCCATGAGCAATTTTTGAGTAAAATTTCGTTGAACGCTCTGGAAGAGCCCGAACCGGAAGAAGAAGTCGAAGAAGTTCCCCAGCCCGGACCATTCACTAAGTTCTACAACTTCATTAATGTCAAAGAAGAGGAACCTGTTGTCGAGCCAGAAGAACCGGAAATAAAGACTCCGGAGGAATTGTTCCGAAAAGTATTAATCAAAACGATTATTGGTTGGGCGAAGGAATCACAGATTGAAATGCCGAAACTAGTCAGGGAAATGTTCAGTTTATTGGTGCGACAGTATGATACCGTTGGTGAAATGATCCGAGCATTGGAGAGGACCTACGTCATCAACACTAAAACCAAAGCTGATGTTGCTGGTATGTGGGTCGGTTTGAGTCAAATAAGAGCATTACTGCCGGTACAGATGAGTCAGGAAGAAGAAGAATTGATGCGAACCAGACTGTGGAGGTACTTAATCGACTTTGAATCGTTTGATTAATTCCATTCGATTCTTCTAACGGAAATACTTTCTTGTAGGCTTGTCAACAACCACACATTTTTCCAACATCCAGACTTGATTCGTATATTGCGCGTCCACGAAAACGTTATGGCTGTAATGATGAACACTTTGGGAAGACGAGCTCAGTCCATCGGTGATGCACCGGTTCAAAGTGAAGGAGGTGAAGCGCCAGTGAAAGAGAAAGATACGTCACACGAGATGGTGGTGGCTTGTTGTCGCTTCCTTTGTTACTTCTGTCGTACAAGTCGTCAGAACCAAAAGGCTATGTTCGATCACTTTGATTTCTTATTAGAAAATTCGAACATCTTACTGTCACGTCCCAGTCTGCGTGGATCAACGCCGTTAGATGTTGCCTATTCGAGTTTGATGGAAAATACCGAATTGGCACTTGCACTGCGTGAACATTATTTGGAAAAAATTGCCGTTTACCTTTCCCGGTGCGGTCTTCAAAGTAACTCAGAACTGGTAGAGAAAGGTTATCCCGATCTCGGATGGGATCCAGTTGAAGGTGAACGATATCTAGATTTTCTACGGTTCTGCGTGTGGGTGAACGGTGAATCAGTGGAAGAGAATGCCAATTTAGTAATTCGATTGCTAATCCGTCGCCCAGAATGTCTGGGACCAGCACTGCGCGGTGAAGGTGAAGGCTTACTTCGTGCTATCATTGACGCAAATAAAATGTCCGAGAGAATCTCCGAACGACGCAAATATCACGAGGAACCAGAAAGTGAAATGGATGCAGATTTCGTACATCCACTGCCCGAAGGTGAAGAAGACGAAGATTACATTGACACGGGAGCGGCAATACTTGGTTTCTATTGTACTCTTGTTGATTTATTGGGACGATGTGCACCGGAACCCTCAGTTATCGATCTGGGAAAGAACGAATCGTTGAGAGCGCGTGCCATTTTAAGGTCTTTAGTACCACTTGAAGATTTACAAGGAGTGTTGGGCTTGAAATTTACTCTGCAACAACAAGCACCAGGGGAAGAAAGACCCAAGTCAGATGTGCCGTCTGGTTTACTTCCGGGACACAAGCAAAGTATTGTGTTGTTCTTGGAACGTGTCTATGGCATTGAGACCCATGAGCTATTCTTTAAGATTTTGGAAGAAGCATTTTTGCCAGACTTGAGGGCGGCCACAATGCTCGATAAAGTGAGTTGCATGCGACCGACGATGTCTGTTGTCAAATTCATTCACTGATTTCTGTTTTCAGAACGACGGCAGTGAGAGTGACATGGCTTTGTCCATGAATCGTTACATTGGTATCTCCATTCTGCCATTGCTCATAAAACACTCTAGGTTCTACAGCGAAGCTGATAACTACGCCAGCTTATTAGATGCTGCACTGCACACTGTCTATCGTTTGTCCAAGAATCGAATGTTAACAAAAGGACAGAGAGAAGCCGTTTCTGACTTCTTAGTTGCCCTAACATCACAAATGCAACCTGCTATGCTGTTGAAGCTATTACGGAAGTTAACTGTTGATGTGTCCAAGCTATCAGAGTATACAACTGTGGCATTGAGGGTTCGTTTTCCTCTCAAGTTTTCGTAACAAAATTTGGTACATCTCTTTCCTCCGTAGCTCTTAACTTTGCATTATGAACGCTGTGCCAAATACTACGGGTCGAGCCAGGCCCAAACCACATACGGTGCCTCGTCTGACGAAGAAAAACGTCTGACAATGATGCTCTTCTCGAACATCTTTGACTCGTTGAGCAACATGGAATACGATCCGGAATTGTTCGGAAAAGCGTTACCATGTTTAATAGCCATTGGCTGTGCTCTGCCACCAGACTATTCATTGCCACAGAAAAACGATGACGATCCTTACGACAACGCTACAGGAAACCCTGATAATCCACAATACAACCCGCAGCCAATCAACACCAGCAACATTACGTTGGACAATGACCTAAATTCGATTGTGCAGAAATTCAGCGAGCATTACCACGATGCTTGGGCCAGTAGAAAGATGGAGGCACAGTGGCAGTTTGGCGATTCATGGTCGGATTCAAGTAAAACACATCCGCGATTGAAACCGTACGGCATGCTGAATGATTATGTGAGTATAAATGACTGTCGTGGCGCGAATAGAATCGCAATTAACGTCGTTACCATCCACTTGCCAGGAGCGAGAACGATACAAGGAACCGGTTCGTGACTGTTTGAAAGCTCTATTGGCTTTGAATTGGTCCGTTGAACATTCAGATGCTGATGCTCCACTATCCCATCGTGGATCAACCAGACGACAATCGAAACCAACTGTTGTAAGTCTTATTTTTTGTTGTACCGATCGTGTCTAATCTATAGTGACAACCTCGACAAAGAACTTACCGAATTACCTTCTCTTTCCAAAAAAATTATTTTCATCCACGCACACGTTGGTAAATACACAAAATGCATGGTATCCAACCACTGTCTTAAAATCCAACCCGGTTAATCCAATGAACGAAAAAATTCCTCAAAAAAGGATTTTCAGGCGGAAGGTAGTAACGCCTTCGATTACAATCCACATCCGGTGGATATGACTAATTTGACACTCAGTCGAGAGATGCAAAATATGGCCGAGAGATTGGCGGAAAATTCACACGACATATGGGCGAAAAAGAAACGCGAAGAAATCGACACATCCGGTGGCATAATTCATCCTCAATTAGTTCCCTACGACTTGTTAACGGACAAAGAGAAAAAGAAAGATCGTGAAAGATCGCAGGAGTTCCTTAAGTATATGCAGTACCAGGGACTCAAGTTGCACAGGTAGTTCGATTACAATTTTATCTGATAAAAGTCGGTCGTTACAAGTGCATTCGTCTCCTCATTAGACCATCCAAAGCAGGCGTGGGTTCAGTCGAAGGTGAACCTGGTGTGATTCAAGCATCCATTGAATTGCGCTTCGCCTATTCTCTGCTGGAGAAATTAATTGCGTACTTGGATCGAGCCACAATCAACATGAAAATGTTACGACCATCAGCAACGTTCAGCAGACGAACGTCGTACAAAACGGCCTCACGCGACATCAAATTCTTTTCCAAAGTCGTTCTACCTCTGATGGAAAAGTATTTCTCGACCAATCGAGGTTATTTCATTGCGGTCGCAACGGCCACGAACAACATTGGTGCTGCCTCTCTGAAAGAGAAGGAAATGGTGGCCGCGATATTCTGTAAATTAGCTAGTCTTCTCAGGCATCGATTATCGGCATTTGGGCCCGATGTCCGTGTAACAGTGCGCTGTCTTCAAGTATTAGTGAAAGCTATCGATGCGAAATCATTAACTAAGAATTGCCCGGAATTCATTCGAACTTCTATGCTGACCTATTTCAACAACACTGCCGACGATTTGGGACAGACGATTGTTAATCTACAGGATGTAAGTGACCTTAAACTTTTGTATGGCAAGCCTCTGTTCCTAATTTTGCACAATTATTTTGAAGGGTAAATTTAGTCATCTCCGCGGCACCCACTTAAAAACCTCTACGTCATTGACGTATGTGAACCAGGTGATATTGCCGGTTCTTACGGCTATGTTTGATCACTTAGCATCATGTGATTATGGTAGCGACATGCTCTTGGATGAAATTCAAGTAGCTTCCTATAAGATCTTAGCGGCTCTGTACACTCTGGGAATAGATCCAACACTGACCAATGATCGCAAATACTTAAAAACAGAAATCGAGCGGAATAAACCGGTGAGTTACTCGGAAAATCTTTTTTTCGTTGGTTTTTCCATCTAATTCAATGTCTCCAATCAGAGTCTCGGCTCCTGTCTGGGATCGTTCAGTTCAACATTTCCAGTTGCCTATTTGGAACCTCATCTAAACAAACACAATCCATTTTCACTGCTGAATCGCATTGCTGATCATTCCCTAGAAGCTCAGGATATAATGGTCAAAATGGAAAGTTCCATGCCAAATCTGGAAACGATCATGGCCGAAGTCGATCAGTTTGTTGATTCCGATAAAACGTACAACGACTCACCGCACATCATCGACGTTATATTGCCGCTACTGTGTTCATATCTACCGTTTTGGTGGTCACAAGGTCCAGACAACGTATCGCCAACGAACGACAACCACGTTACGATGGTAACAGCCGACCATATGAACCATTTGCTGACCAACGTTTTGAAATTAATCAAAAAAAATATCGGCAACGAAAATGCCCCATGGATGACTAGAATTGCAGCGTACACGCAACAGATCATCATCAATAGTTCCGAGGAATTGTTGGTGGACGTGTTTCTGCCGTTAGCCGAACGGATGAAGAAACGGACGGAAAATATGTTCCACAAAGAGGAAAGTATGCGAGGATTTATCAAGTCAGCTGCAGACGATACGTCACAGGTGGAAGGTCAAATACAGACCGATTGGCAACTGCTGGTTCGAGACATATACTCGTTCTATCCGTTGCTGATCAAATATGTTGACTTGCAACGTAATCACTGGCTGAAAAACAATATTCACGAGGCTGAAGGTACGGATCGATTTTCGTGTATTTCAGAATTATGATGCCAATAATTGTGTCCTTGCAGAACTGTACAATCATGTCGCTGAAATATTCAACATCTGGTCAAAGAGTCAATACTTCCTGAAGGAAGAGCAAAACTTCATTTCGGCCAACGAAATCGACAATATGGCGCTGATCATGCCAACGGCCACAAGACGTGGTGCTAATGTGAATGAAGGCGCGCCCGTAACTGGAGGTAAGGTCAAAAAGAAGAAAAAGAATCGTGACAAGAAACGCGACAAGAGTAAGGAAGTGCAGGCTAGCTTAATGGTTGCCTGTCTGAAACGTTTACTTCCTGTCGGTTTGAATTTGTTCGCTGGAAGAGAACAGGAATTGGTTCAACACTGTAAGGATCGCTACTTAAAGGTTTGTCTCGAATCTCATACAAAATTGATGACCAAAACTGATTCGACGATTGTACGCAGAAAATGCTTGAAACGGACGTCATTGAATTTGCCAGAACTCAATTAACACTGCCGGACAAACTCGATCCTGCGGATGAAATGTCGTGGCAACATTATTTGTACTCGAAGTTGGGTAAGAAGGAATCAGAGCCTGACGATACAAGTGAAAAACTACCAACACCAGCAACAGCGATTGAGAAAACTAAAGAGAAAATAATTGAGGAAACGGCCGACCGAATTGTGGCTATGGCGAAAGTATTATTCGGACTGCATATGGTAAGTAATAGTGTAAGAGGTGGAGTATATCATTTCATTTCTGTAATTTTATTTGAGATTTTAAAGTTATCGGCAATCTTAAGAGTAATTGATTCTAGGGATTCCTCTATTTAAAAAGAACAACCTTAGGTTTAAATGTTGCTCTACATCTTCGTTATACTATTAAATGGCCACAGCATCATGAAATGCAATAAATTCTTCATTCTTTCGATCAAATTTTTGTAAGAAAAGGATGGACACGAAATCCAATATTTCAGAAACGGCAAGCGGATCGAGTAATGATCATTAAATCTACTACTTCTTTAGAAAGAAAGTATCGCCTGGTATTTGATACTAAATGTTTTACTTCGTTTGTTTGAACAATACATTTTGAAGCAAAAATTTTGCTATAATATGAGCACTCTAATGAGAGCTAATGGCTTAACTTTGTTGTTGTGGTTGTCGATAACACATGATCCTGCCGTTTCTAAAATGAGCATTTTCAATCCGGTTTACTTTTAATTAAACAAAACATTTTTGTACACGGCGTCCAAACCATTAATTTTCGTTCAAACTGTTGTTACAAACACAAACCGAAAAAAGTGATCCATCGTTTGTCTAACCAATTGAACGTTGTGTCAATTTCAATTCAGATTGATCATCCTCAACAACAAAGCAAAAATGTTTATCGCAGTGTCGTATCGATTCAGAGAAAACGAGCAGTTATTGCTTGCTTCCGACAGGCAACACTTCATTCACTGCCCAGGTTTAGTTCATTGATTTTTTTGTTTTGTTTTGTTTTGTTTTGTCATCGAATTTTTCATTAATTTTTATTCGCACGACTTGATTCCATACATCTTTTAAGGCCAAATCTAACTTATCAATGAACCAAACAAACTAGCTGTGTTTTTTTAGCCCCTCACGAAGTACAGTGGTGCCTTATTTATATTTATGTGCAATTCGCGTCATATCAGATCCTTGGGTTGGACGAAACATTTTGTTTATGTTAAAAAAATAACCATCCGTACCGTCACATCGTATTTTTCCTGTGAAAGGAAATTGGAGATTTACCTGTACAAACAGCAAGCATATGACCAGCATTATTATCGGTTCCATTACTTCCATTGATCAAAGTATTTTTAATCGGATGATTTCAAATCTTGTACTTCAATTTTTTTAACTTTTATTTTACTGTATAAAGAGCCATATTACCCAGAGCTTGTCATTATTTTTGTCGTCGTTGTAGATAACAGATCAATAGACGTATGTGACAGTGACAGATTAAGTTCGACGATGATTTGACTCGGTCAATTGGAATCAGCCTTTTTATAAACTCGACCCAACCCGATCTAAAGGTGTATTGGCCAGTAATTGTTAAAATAACTCGCACTATGATCACGTTTATGTGGTGACTATTCATTTGAAATATTTTAAAGTAATCAGTTAAGGATGCGTCCATTGTCTTCCATTTTCCATGAGTAAACAGTAACCGTTGGTAAACTCAACTTAAAAATTCATCCACGGTCATGGGTACCTGTGTATTGAATTGCAGTATATTCCGGAGAAGTGAAAACTTGTTTACGCGATTTTTGTATTCCGATTCTTATTTTCTTGCCCGTCGAGATGTTACCCACGGTAACTTACCGTACTTGACCCTAGAATTTTTGTTTTCATACTATTTAAGACTACAGTGTTTTATGAGCCTAAAATTCATGTGTTGCGAGTCAATTGTAGATCGAAAACCGTCAAGCTGAACGATATCGCTTGAAATGCCCCATTCTAGCAACGTTTCCTTATCGCTCTAACGATTTCGAAATCTAGTTGCCTGGCTAATTCTACGATCTAAGATAAATTCGTAGCCAGGGAGAATAGTCTTTTCAAGGATCTTGAGGCATTTATTGTATTGCTACAACTTCGTTGGGGGCTTTGTTCATCGATCCAGTTTGTCTGTTTTTTTAGCTTTTCAGTGTTTTATCTACTAATACTTTGACTAAGATTTGTTTTTCTAACATCCTCTGTTTAACAATTCTTCACTGCATACGTAGGCATGTCGTCCTAAGCCTAAACGAGGTAGCTGGAAACGAACACTAACACTTGCCAGAAAGAATGCCGCCATAGCATGTTTGCGTGTTAAACAACTTTATAGGCTTAGCAGGTTAATGTTTCTTTTACTAACAATTTTACCTTGAATGACTATTTTGGGCTTGACTAATTGACAACAAAATTGAAAATGAAAATTTCATTGAGAAAATCCTTACTTCCGAATAGACATCGAGCCTGTAATATATTCGCTCGGACATACTTTGAAATTTGGTTGGGAGCAGAAAATGTCGGACAAGAGGTTATGATTAACGATCTAACAGTAAGTGATGACTGACACACAATTGTCCGGAAAAATTTACACATTTTCTGTCATCCACTAGCAATCATTTGAAGAAGCTGAAAAGCAGAGAAAGCTGGGTGATGAACCAGTTGCGAAACCGGATCCATTGTCGCAATTGGTCGTAACATTTTGCCGTGGAGCAATGACAGAACGAAGTGGTGCTTTACAGGAAGATCCGTTGTACATGTCCTATGCTCACATTGTAGCTAAATCGTGTGGCGAAGAAGCAGAGGAAGAAGAAGAGGAAGAGAGCGAAGAAGGAGAGAGAAGTGCCATTCATGTAAGTTGTTTCTTATCATTTGTACGCATAACAAAAAACATTTCGTTTAACTAACACCTTCTCACTAATCAAGTTTTCTATGGAAATATTCTGGGTAAATTCCTCACTGTTACATTTGATAAACAATGTCATCACCACCCAAACAGCATTCTAAAATTTTTTCGTTTTTTAGCGACAAGAAATGGAAAAACAGAAACTTCTTTACGCTCAAAAGCGCCTAAACAAACGAGGTGTCTCCGAAATGGTGCTGTTGCATATATCTGCCTCTAAGGGCATACCATCAGAAATGGTAATGACAACGCTACAGCTTGGTATCTCTATATTACGCGGTGGTAACATCGACAACCAAATGGTACATTCTGCATGGAAATTACTAATTGTAATTACCAAACGAAACTTCATAAACTTCTCATCCACTTAGGGTATGCTCAACCACCTCAAAGACAAGAAAGATGTAGGCTTTTTCACAGCAATTGCTGGATTGATGAACTCTTGTAGTGTGCTTGACTTGGACGCGTTTGAACGAAATACCAAAGCAGAAGGTAAGTGTGACGATTCGGCGAACACAATTCGCTTCTCTATGTACATACTCATGAAGCATGTGGAAACATAACAAGTGGAGAACTAGTCCGATCATTTTCATTTCTCATTTTCATTCATTCGATCCCGTTCATGTCGTTACAATAATTGACCTTAACGTTTTTTTGTAAATAAGACAATCACAAGAGAGCGAACACTCTTTGTTGATTGTGGTTTTAAAGTTTAAATCTGAAGCGAAAAGTGCAATGATGAACATTGAGAGCTTAGGAGCTTGTTGTGAACTTGGTTGTTGATCGTAATGGTCTCAAAGACCTTAAGCTAAGAGGCAATGAAGCGGAAAAGAAAATACATTCCAGGACTAACGGTAAAGACAAAGAACGTATTTAAACTAAACGACCACTTTGAGTAAAAAAGTCGAAACTTTGTTTAATCAGTCGACATAAATCAGTTTTATTATTTTTGGTAAAAAATAGCCGTTTTCGATACAAGTGAGTTGTGAGATTGCCAATAAACGTCGCATGTACGACAAACTCAATTTTGGGGTCATACAATAATGATATCTACACTACAGTTAAATGATTGGGCAGTTAGGCAGACGGAGACATGACGTGTTGCAAATAGAGTAAATATGTTGAATGATTGATCCAGCAAAACGTGTAGACTTTATTATTGGATGAGTCCCTTACTTACATGTATCGAGGTAATTTGGTTACGAAAAGACAAAACACACCGATTCGGCTTTTCATTTTAACTTTTGTGCGGTTTGTATATAATTATAGTACTAGCGTCCAAACTATTCCATTACGATACTAAAATGACACACTAAATGAACTCTTTTCGTAACCGAATCAATTTGACCTTTCACGGACGACCATCATTATCATCTTTTACAAAATCTTCAAAATCTTTGACTTCGTTTGTTACTTTAAAAGACTGTAAAAGCCAGGCTCATTCGTTAACTTCGTCGTCGATGTCGATAACTCATGACAAAGTCGTTCGTAAAAGGTTAACTACTTGTACTATTGTTCACCAAAAATTCTTTTTTTTTCAAAATTATTTTAAGGTTGGTTTCTTTTTGTCTACACTCTCATGTAGTTTTGCCGCGTTAATTGTTCGTATTGTAGAGTAGAATGTTTATTTTAGTTAGGCTGTTATACACATTCACGCTTTCGTTGGTCGATCACTTTCTTAACAAATCCGCGTCTATTATCCGTTTCCTTTTTCCCATATCCATTAACATGAATCCCATGATTTTTGGCGTTTATTAACAACTTAATAATAAATAAATATTAATTGTTTAGAAACTGTATTGTTGCACAGCGTTAATATTTATATGTTAAACTCAATATATAAAAAAATACACGGAAACTGTGACTGAATTAAATGCGATCGATTTAGAATGAGAAATTTCAATAAAATTGGTGTTATCATCAGGTATTTGGACTGTTCTTGCAACCTTGTCTAATCAAGAAGCACATGAAAACAAATTCCATGATTGTTTATTTATTCAAAGCGAAAAAAAAGACTGCTCGCATACATGAAAACAATTTTTTAGAAATAAGAATTCACTCATTAATGGTACGATCTGTCGTGGTCGATCGGTTATTATCTATCATGCCCGCACGTTAGTTAGCGGGCGTGACGCAAGTCCACTACCAAAAATATTTTAACAAAAATTTTTTGAGGACGGCGGAGCATATTTACAGCAACTTTTTGACTTCTCCCCCTTAACTCCAACTACCCCCAAACTAGGATATCGGGAATCTTCGAATCCATACGAGTTCAACGAGCTATCACACGTTACTGCAGCTTCAAAATTGGCCGATATATTGAACTTCGAAATATTGATGTTTGTTTGAAAATAAGCAAAATTTCATATTTTCAGATAACTCAAATTGCCTACGTTATTAGTTAGTTAGTTAGTTAGTTAGTTCCTATGAAAAAGGACGATTTCGTAACTCCTAAACGTTTCTTACGATTTTCCTGAAATTTTGGTTATAGGTCAATCTCGGGCCCTAGATCAAAATAAGATTTTAAAAAATGGGGGTATGCAAGCGTTTTTGGGAGCTAGGACTCCCGGAAGTTTCCATACAATGCCATATAACAGCGTGTGTTGTCTGTGTGTGTGTGAAAAGAAATAATTTTTTTTCAGCAAGTAATTATGAATTATGATTGGTAAATGTTGGAAAAAGTGTTTTGATGGATTTGCGCTATTTTCGTCATGATTGATGTGTTCCGAGGATGGTTCCTAAATTTTGGGATGACAGATGATTTCTCTAGCACTTCCTAACTTCCAACGGATTTTTCGATAGATTTTGGTTATTTTCGATATAAGTGAGGTGTTCCAAGGTTGGTTCCTAAATTTAGGGATGACAGATGATTCCCCTGGCACTTCTTAACTTCCATCGGATTTTTCGATGGATTTGGGTTATTTTCGATATAAGTGAGGTGTTTCGAGGTTGGTTCCTAAATTTTAGGATGACAGATGATTCCTCTGGCACTTCCTAACTTAAATCGGATTTTTCGATGGATTTGGGTTATTTTCGATATGGATGAGGTGTTACAAGTTTGGTTCCTAAATTTTGGGATGACAGATGATTCCTCTGGCACTTCCTAACTTCCATCAGATTTTTCGATAGATTTTGGTTATTTTCGATATAAGTGAGGTGTTCCAGGGTTGGTTCCTAAATTTTGGGATGACAGATGATTCCCCTGGCACTTCCTAACTTCCATCGGATTTTTCGATGGATTTAAGTTATTTTCGATATAAGTGAGGTGTTCCAAGGTTGGTTCCTAAATTTTGGGATGACAGATGGTTCCTCTGTTACTTCCTAACTTCCAATGGATTTTTCGATAGATTTTGGTTATTTTCGATATAAGTGAGGTGTTCCAAGGTTGGTTCCTAAATTTTGGGATGACAGATGATTCCCCTGGCACTTCCTAACTTCCATCGGATTTTTCGATGGATTTGAGTTATTTTCGATATAAGTGAGGTGTTCCGAGGTTGGTTCCTAAATTTTGGGATGACAGATGATTCCTCTGGCACTTCCTAACTTCCATCGGATTTTTCGATGGATTTGGGTTATTTTCGATATAAGTAAGGTGTTCCAAGGTTGGTTCCTAAATTTTGGGATGACAGATGATTCCTCTGGCACTTCCTAACTTCCATCGGATTTTTCGATAGATTTTGGTTATTTTCGATATGAGTAAGGTGTTCCAAGGTTGGTTCCTAAATTTTGGGATGACAGATGATTGCTCTGGCACTTCCTAACTTCCATCGGATTTTTTGATGAATTTGGGTTATTTTCGATATAAGTGAGGTGTTCCGAGGTTGGTTCCTAAATTTTAGGACGACAGATGATTCCTCTGGCACTTCTTAACTTCCATCGGATTTTTCGATGGATTTGGGTTATTTTCGATATAAGTGAGGTGTTCCGAGGTTGGTTCCTAAATTTTGGGATGACAGATGATTCCTCTGGCACGACCTAACATCCATAGGATTTTTTGATGGATTTGGGTTATTTTCGATATAAGTGAGGTGTTCCAAGGTTGGTTCCTAAATTTTGGGATGACAGATGATTCCTCTGGCACTTCCTAACTTCCATCGGATTTTTTGATGAATTTGGGTTATTTTCGATATAAGTGGGGTGTTCCGAGGTTGGTTCCTAAATTTTGGGATGACAGATGATTTCTCTGGCACTTCCTAACTTCCATCGGATTTTTCGATGGGTTTGAGTTATTTTCGATATAAGTGAGGTGTTACAATGGTTCCTAAATTTTGGGATGACAGATGATTCCTCTGGCACTACCTAACTTCCATCGGATTTTTTGATGAATTTGGGTTATTTTCGATATGGATGAGGTGTTCCAAGGTTGGTTCCTAAATTTTGGGATGACAGATGATTCCTCTGGCACTTCCTAACTTCCATCGGATTTTTTGATGAATTTGGGTTATTTTCGATATAAGTGGGGTGTTCCGAGGTTGGTTCCTAAATTTTGGGATGACAGATGATTCCTCTGGCACTTCCTAACTTCCATCGGATTTTTCGATGGGTTTGAGTTATTTTCGATATAAGTGAGGTGTTTCGAGGTTGGTTCCTAAATTTTAGGACGACAGATGATTCCTCTGGCACTTCTTAACTTCCATCGGATTTTTCGATGGATTTGGGTTATTTTCGATATAAGTGAGGTGTTCCGAGGTTGGTTCCTAAATTTTGGGATGACAGATGATTCCTCTGGCACTACCTAACTTCCATAGGATTTTTTGATGGATTTGGGTTATTTTCGATATAAGTGAGGTGTTCCAAGGTTGGTTCCTAAATTTTGGGATGACAGATGATTCCTCTGGCACTTCCTAACTTCCATCGGATTTTTTGATGAATTTGGGTTATTTTCGATATAAGTGGGGTGTTCCGAGGTTGGTTCCTAAATTTTGGGATGACAGATGATTCCTCTGGCACTTCCTAACTTCCATCGGATTTTTCGATGGGTTTGAGTTATTTTCGATATAAGTGAGGTGTTTCGAGGTTGGTTCCTAAATTTTAGGACGACAGATGATTCCTCTGGCACTTCTTAACTTCCATCGGATTTTTCGATGGATTTGGGTTATTTTCGATATAAGTGAGGTGTTCCGAGGTTGGTTCCTAAATTTTGGGATGACAGATGATTCCTCTGGCACTACCTAACTTCCATAGGATTTTTTGATGGATTTGGGTTATTTTCGATATAAGTGAGGTGTTCCAAGGTTGGTTCCTAAATTTTGGGATGACAGATGATTCCTCTGGCACTTCCTAACTTCCATCGGATTTTTTGATGAATTTGGGTTATTTTCGATATAAGTGGGGTGTTCCGAGGTTGGTTCCTAAATTTTGGGATGACAGATGATTCCTCTGGCACTTCCTAACTTCCATCGGATTTTTCGATGGGTTTGAGTTATTTTCGATATAAGTGAGGTGTTTCGAGGTTGGTTCCTAAATTTTAGGACGACAGATGATTCCTCTGGCACTTCTTAACTTCCATCGGATTTTTCGATGGATTTGGGTTATTTTCGATATAAGTGAGGTGTTCCGAGGTTGGTTCCTAAATTTTGGGATGACAGATGATTCCTCTGGCACTACCTAACTTCCATAGGATTTTTTGATGGATTTGGGTTATTTTCGATATAAGTGAGGTGTTCCAAGGTTGGTTCCTAAATTTTGGGATGACAGATGATTCCTCTGGCACTTCCTAACTTCCATCGGATTTTTTGATGAATTTGGGTTATTTTCGATATAAGTGGGGTGTTCCGAGGTTGGTTCCTAAATTTTGGGATGACAGATGATTCCTCTGGCACTTCCTAACTTCCATCGGATTTTTCGATGGATTTGGGTTATTTTCGATATAAGTGAGGTGTTTCGAGGTTGGTTCCTAAATTTTAGGACGACAGATGATTCCTCTGGCACTTCTTAACTTCCATCGGATTTTTCGATGGATTTGGGTTATTTTCGATATAAGTGAGGTGTTCCGAGGTTGGTTCCTAAATTTTGGGATGACAGATGATTCCTCTGGCACTACCTAACTTCCATAGGATTTTTTGATGGATTTGGGTTATTTTCGATATAAGTGAGGTGTTCCAAGGTTGGTTCCTAAATTTTGGGATGACAGATGATTCCTCTGGCACTTCCTAACTTCCATCGGATTTTTTGATGAATTTGGGTTATTTTCGATATAAGTGGGGTGTTCCGAGGTTGGTTCCTAAATTTTGGGATGACAGATGATTCCTCTGGCACTTCCTAACTTCCATCGGATTTTTCGATGGGTTTGAGTTATTTTCGATATAAGTGAGGTGTTACAATGGTTCCTAAATTTTGGGATGACAGATGATTCCTCTGGCACTACCTAACTTCCATCGGATTTTTTGATGAATTTGGGTTATTTTCGATATGGATGAGGTGTTCCAAGGTTGGTTCCTAAATTTTGGGATGACAGATGATTTCTCTGGCACTTCCTAACTTCCATCGGATTTTTCGATGGATTTGAGTTATTTTCGATATAAGTGAGGTGTTTCAAGATTGGTTTCTAGATTTTGGGATTCAGATTGATTTCTCTAAAAAAAATTAATTTACATAAGGTTTTGTGATGTTGTCGAAATGACATACTTACAAAAGTGGTGATATCAGTCAAAAAACCCTTAAAGGGTAAATGTGACGCAAGTCCTTTATCTTACTTACAAAATAACTGATATCGCTGAGGGTGACGCATTGTGTGCCGTACGCAAAGGTTTCATCAACAAAAAATTGACCCAAAAAATTTGTGAAAGAAAATTTTACAAAAATAAATTTGCGTCACAAGTGGCAGATGTTGAGGAAAATGGTTAAAAAATGTACTGAAAGAATTTAAACGGAAAAAACCGACTAATCTGCCACTTGTGACGCAAATTTATTTTTGTAAAATTTTCTTTCACAAATAGTTTTACTTTAAAAAAAAAAGATTTTGGTTCAAAGAAATCATCAAAAAACGAATATTTTCCCGCCAAACTGTAGGCTACAAATTTGCAAAGGGTCCATTGCTCTTAAAAGGATTTTTTGAGGATTTTCAACGAATTTGAGGTTTGAGGATTTTCTTATTGAGTGATGATTTTCTCTTGAGTGTAGAGGGATTTTTTATCTTTATCTGACCCTCACTTCATTCTAACAAATTCTTTAATTTACTTAAAATGTTTTTCCGTTCTTTTAAATTGAATTTCCAGGTTAATATAAGACCTTGATTTTCAATGTAGCAATAGATTTTTTCCGAACACAGATCCTTAGATCAACATATGTTTTATTTAACGAACCTTTCGCAGATGCTATATCACATTTCACATCAAACGTCTATTAATTGTTCTGATCCACAAAAGATTGATACAAAAACTTTTACCTCGTTAGTTTTGTCATATATTTTGGTATAAAAGCCAAATAAGCTAGTCCTCATCGCTCACTTTTATCGTCGTTACTGGTAGCAGATGGTGTAACTGTCCGTAACACATCAATTACTGTTGATGAAGAATTATTCTTTATCGTGTGTGTAAAGTTTCGAACGGTATTGGCATTAGCCGGTTACAGACAATCAAGGCTTCCCTCAATAGTACAAAATGACAAGTTAAAATGAAAAATCTCCTCTCTAATGGGTGTGTCGTCTCTGTTGCATTTTTTTTGCCTGTTATTCAAACATGTGAAGTTGCATGTACGATAGCATTCATCATTCATATCCGTTTGTAAACAGTTAAACTAGATGAGAGTCTTTCTTTGGGAATTATTTTTTAAATATTAGGCCTAACTGTGGTATTAAAGACATTCCCTTTCGAGTTTTTGTGTCTTCGTCGATTGTATTGTATGGATTAGCTGTTGTCTATAGATTGGAAAAATCAATTTAACTGTATTTGTAACGCTTTGAAGTCAATTTTAGACAAGCTTAGTCATAACAGTTTTTCGAACTATATTTCTTTGAAAACAATAGGTTGGACTGGTGTGTTGGTGTTAATTTTGAGTCGAGTGAGATAATGAATAAATTGTCTTTTCTTTCGTTTATTTATCAAATGAAAAATTATTATTTTGTTGATTAGATATCGACTTGACTATAAAATGACTAAAACTAGAAATCACAAAAAATCAATACTTTTATCGAGCAGTTGCTCGTAGTATCACATTTGTTTTCGGTGTTAATATGAATTGATCCGCATCGAATTTCATTTCTGTACGCATCAGACTCTGATCAACGAGTTCATATCGGAATTTCAGCAAAATGGCTGCAAGACCAATTTTCGTCTGTAATTTTCCCATACGAGCGCCTATGCAATTGCGAGGACCATCTCCGAACGGCCTTGAGAATGGGACACAATTAAATTTCAAGCATAACACCTCCCATTGAAAATAAATATTTACATGTAACACACTCCCTTCACGTTCGGACTACCGGTCGGCGAGTTCTCGAATCTTTCTGGCCGGAATTCCATCGGATTAGAGTAAATTTCCGGATCGCGTTGTATGCCCAACACTGGAATCGTAATGGGAATTCCTTTTTCGATTTTCAAATTGATTCCGGCGAAGGTGTGGTCTCTGCTACTTTCACGATTCAGGATCGGTACAATCGGATATTTGCGCAGAGTTTCGTCAATACACCAATCGAGATACTTCATTGAACCGAGGACATCATATGTAAGGTCATTGACGTCGCCCGACTTCCAGAGATTGTCGAGTTCCTCATGGACCTTTTTCTGAATGTGCGGATTTTTGCTGAGTTCGTACATGCAGAAATTCATCGTTGAACTTGACGTTTCAAATCCGGCCGCAAAGAACACGAAAGCTGAACAAATAAACTAATTAGAAGATTCAGTTGATGGACAATGGACAATATGAATTTACCTTGGGCAGCGATTTCGTCGATTGTTAGTTTCTTTGTTTCACCTGCTTTTTGCTTCTCAACTTCCTGCTCATCGTTCTTGTCCACCGACACATAGCCTTGGTTTTTCAACTGAATCATCAATTGCATGAAATCCTTACGTTCTGCCGCACTTCCACCCTTTTCGCGGAAGTTGATAGTTTGCTTCACAAGCGAGTAAATGAAATCGTCGACGTCTTTATTGATCTGTTTCATCTTTAGCTTTTCGGCAATTTTTGGCACGAAGAATGTAAAAATTTGGAATATTTTTTCTTTCAAATTGACTTCGAATATCTTCGCTCCCATTTTGCGGAAAATGTTTTTCCGATCATTGATGCAATCGTTTTCAACTCCGAAAGCTACGGACGAAATTACGTTGGTAGTGAACCGTGCAAACAGGTCTCTTGAATCAAATTCAAACTTTTTCGCGTTCTGCGTATTTTTCATCATATAATCTTGTAACGTTTTCGCACAATCTCTGATGATCGGATACATGACCTTCAATTTTCCAGATGTAAAGGTGGGTGATAATTTCACTCTCAGATCCCTCCATTTCTGACCACCCAACAAGAAAAGGTGTGCACCAAGTGGATCAACATCTGTGTCGACGAATAGTCCTCGGTCATGGAAGCTCGTAAAGTCTTTAATCATCACTTCCTGAATGACTTCAGGGTCATTTACGATTAGCGATGGCCGATACGAAAAGTACAATCCATGGATTTTGTTGTGCTTGAATCGATTGTAGAAATCGGAGAACGTCTCTCCGATTGATATTTTACTTCCGAAAAATTGACTAGCTATGTCACCGAACAAAAATGTCGGTGCATCGCGTTGTGGTACACCCAACCGTTTCCAATAGTTTAAGTAATACTGATTTGCGTAATAAATTACAGCTACTAAAAGCACTGCTAACACCCAGAACACCATGTTGACTCTTTCTTTGATGTTGACTCTCAGAGAAATTTCAACTGACTGATGTAGAAGAGAAACGTAGTAAATAATTTAAAGCAAAAAAAAGCCTGAGATTTGTCAACAATTTTATTAATTACGAAGAATAAAAATCAACCGACTAAAAGCCTAGTGAGGTCTTTTTTCGATTTTCTTTTCATGGAGTAAAAATATGAAAGTGGTTCTCCCATGTAAGAATACAAAGCTTTGAAGAATTCCTACTACCAAATATTCGAAATATAAAGCAGCCCGAAAATTTTCATCAATCGGTGTCTCTCGCACAGTGAATATCTCTGCCAAATCTTTATCAGCTTAGCAATCAACTACCAATTTGGTAGTCAACTATGTAGTTCATTCAAGATATAAATAGACAAGCAGGCAGCATAATTTCATCAGTCTAGCCGTAGCTCTCAATCAGTGACATTCTTTGTTCATTATCTAAAAGTCGACCAACTAGTCGGTCAACTACAATAACTACCAGCTACCAAATTTGCGAGTTATAAATACACGAGACATGCGCAATTCTAGAATAGTAAACATCTCTGCCGAAAATTACGTTTGGTAGTCAATTATCTTGGTAGTCAGCTACCAAATTTTCGAATTGCAATGTACACTTTGAGCCATCATTTATAATTAAAGTATGTTTGGTGGTGTTGATTTGCTCATAATGGCTTTGCAATTTTGAATTTCAATCCAACTACCAAAACTACCGACTACCAAACTACCAGCTACCAAATTTGTGGAACAGACATACAAAGCAACCATAAAAGGTCTTTTCACTTTAAAGAAAAAATACCTACATACAATCTTGCGCAACAACATGCTCCATATGTTTGATCCACAACAAAATTTATTTGTTTGGCACAAGTAGATTCGTGATAACGGTTTTAAGTGGTTGATCGTTATCTTGCATTTACTTTGTCTTGTTTATAGTGACCTAAAATGAGTTTAGATGAACATTACTAGGACCTCAGTAATCCCTATGTAGCAATGCAATCCTAAGAAACATGCATACTGCGAGCTAAGAAATACCCAGAGGCAATCCTTAGGAAGCTTGGTGAATTCGTCTATTTATGCAAACTATAACTCCATGTATAGTTTGCATAAATAGTTTCTTGTCAAACAAATGATTTTTTCCGGGTATCTATACATCAGTTACTTCGCAAAAAACTAATTTTATATAATCGTCGATTCATCAATATCGCTCAAACAAAAATCGACAAGTCATCATGACTCCAAAATCACAATGTATGATGAAAAAACAACTTTTATCGAGTAACTACAAAAAATATTGAAGTGATTATATGACTTTCGGTATAACACTCGGAGATAAACAAAAATATTTTGCTTTTCATTTTGCGCATTGACAACAACAAATTTTTGAGAGAAGACTTGTAGATAAAGAGCTTTACGGTTGTAGCTGGAGTTCGTGCACACTTGAGTAGCTTTTACACAGAGAAAAAGTTGGATTTCATGTCGAACGATTAAGTTAAAAAATTCATGGAATATAAAACATCGACGAATAAGCATACCGTAAACCGTATCCATTTGTAACAGCCCAGAGCTATAAATTTACAAGATAGAGGTGATTAAACAACTCATATCCCAGATTTTCTGAAATTCTCGTTAGGGCAATAGCTGAAGATCAAAAACACTATGTAACATTGGACGTCATTGGAGACTCTCCAATGAAGAGTGCGTGGGAAGATAAAAAGCCTAATATATTCAGGTTACCAGCACACCACTTCAATTTCTTTAAAAAATTTAAAATTCTAGGAATAAGATAGTACTCATTATTAAAGGCTTTCACTGCATTTTAACACATGCACCGCTATAAATTTTAAAAATGGAGCCGGTTGCCGGTTTTCGAAATTTACAAAAATTCTGTACCGAAAAATGCAGATAGTATGTGTTTGCCCTCTTTATTAAGTGGGCAAATTGAACTATCAAAGCGTCAACGCGAGCATATATTGGTGTAAAATCGTACGAACTGTGCATCTTATACAAACTGATGTTGAGGACACATTTTATCGTACGAAATACCAGTCTAGGTATAATTTGTCTATGCTTCACATCACCAAAAAGTGCTTCGCAAAAGCTACAAATAACGATCAGTTATGACCAGTTCGGACCTGGTGACACCTTTTCCACTTGCTACCAACTTGTTAGAAGTCAGGTTTGAGATATTTCCTGCCTGTTCATTTTAACTTAATTTAATTGGAATGCTGATTCCAATGCAATTTTGTTGAATTTTGGAAAGGAATATTTTTTGGTACAAAAGTTCGTTGAATAGGAAGATTTTCAAAGATTTGGAATCAATTTCTTGAAATTTCCTACTTCCGGATTCTCTTGAGTTTAGGAGAATAAACTATAAAGCACCATCTTGTTGCCAGAATCTGTGCGAAATGAAAAGAATTTGTACTCCACCACTGAACTATCGCACCACCCGTACAGTAAGTAAAGTAATAGCGGTTCGCAAAATAAGTAACTTTGAGCGCAGATCGTTTAATTCAGTCACATTAAATTACAACAAATTTTACAGACAAATTTGTTTAAAACAAAATTTTTCACTCCCATTAATTGTACCCAAACAAACAAAATTTTTTTCTACTCGGTTAATTTGATTCGTGAACCCTCCTTCAACATCCCCTTGCACGTCTGTTCTCTAAATCCACCTCATCAAACATAAAAAAAATATGAAAACGGAAAAGTGTATACGTCGAGTATGGGTTCAGGTTTAGGCTGTGGGTCGGAAGGAGCCGCTGGCGAGAAGAATATGCACGATGCTGAATTTACTTGCGCTCTATTTCGTTTCATTCAATTGACGTGCGAAGGACACAATTTAGGTAAGAATTTTGCGCAATTAATTGAGATCCGGATGCGTACTGACTGAGTATTGTGTTATTTACACAGAATGGCAAAACTATTTACGAACACAGGCCGGTAACACAACCACAGTGAATGTTGTTATTTGCACGGTCGATTACTTGCTACGTTTACAGGAGTCTATCATGGATTTCTATTGGCATTATTCAAGCAAGGTCAGTGTTATTTTGAATACTGATGAAGCGATGGCTCATTGGAATAATGATTTTTCAGGAAGTAATTGATACAGCTGGTAAAGCGAATTTCTTCAAAGCAATTGGTGTAGCAAGTCAAGTCTTTAACACGTTGACTGAAGTCATCCAAGGTCCTTGTTTACTGAATCAACAAGCATTGGCACATTCCAGATTGTGGGATGCTGTACTATACCTAAGTCAATTAATCGAATAGTTTCCCGTTTTAATGTTGTCGTTTCCTTCACTAGGTCTGTGGTTTCCTGTTCTTGTTCTCACATATGCAAAACAAACTATCGAGACATTCTAGTCAAAATGACTTATTGACTGAGTTGAATAACTTACAGAAAGACATGATTACCATGATGTTGTCTATGCTAGAAGGAAATGTTATCAATGGTAAGATCGATTCCAAAGGAATCTGATAAAACGGTTCAAGGTTGTGTAAACTCATAAATTTTGTCAACTCAGGTACCATTGGTAAACAGATGGTCGACACATTGGTCGAGTCCGCCTCGAATGTGGAACTAATTCTGAAATATTTCGACATGTTTTTGAAGCTCAAAGACTTGATTTCATCACCATCGTTCCTTGAGATCGATCACAATATGGATGGTTGGGTGTTCCCCAAAGATCTTAAAGAAAAAATGGAGCTGACAAAGAATTATACACCGTAGGGACAACGGTTCTTCTGATTAGATTTCCTAATTTTTTAACTCATATTTCTATTTATAGGGAAGAAATCGAGTTCATTCTCGTTTGCATGGAAGTGAATCATGAAGGTAAAGTGGACTACGAAACGTTCAGCGATCGATTCCATGAATCAGCCAAAGACATTGGCTTCAATTTAGCGATGCTGTTGACGAATCTGTCGGAGCATATGCCCAATGAACCAAGAATTGCACGGTTCCTTGAAACAGCTGGTTCAGTTTTGAGCTATTTTGAACCGTTCATGGGACGTATCGAAATTATGGGCGGCTCCAAACGCATCGAAAGAGTCTACTTCGAAATAAAGGAATCGAACATTGATCAGTGGGAGAAACCGCAAATCAAAGAGTCGAAGCGAGCCTTTTTCTACTCGATGGTGACTGAGGGCGGTGACAAAGAAAAACTGGAGTCATTCGTCAATTTTTGTGAAGATGCGGTCTTTGAAATGCAACACGCGTCTGGTTTAATGTCCACTGATGATGGCAGCAGTACCACAAGGAAAGAAGCTCAGTATACCTTCATGAGTGAGGAAGACGAGGAACGGTAATGAAGTTCAACCGAAGTGTCCTCAAATTACCAATTTCAAATTGTTTTCGTTTCAGAGCCGCTAAGGACCCGATTCGACGTAGTGTACAGGCAGTCAAAGATGGATTCCATTATGCTATTCATATGTTCAGTCCTGCTAATATCAAATATCAAATAGGCGTCATGCAGACGATGTCCATACCCGAATTGATAATTGGCTTCTTCAAAACATTTTTCTACGCCTTTTACTATTCGGGTTTCGGTGTTTCACAGGTCATAAAATACATCTTCGGCATTCTTATGTCGTTGATGCGTGGCCCGGCTGAAGAATATGTTCAAATAGTGCCGATTGAAGAAGAGAAAACGATGAGAGCTCTGCCAGCCCTACCATCCGAAGAGACAACGGGAACGGTGTCAGCATTTGGTTTAGATATAAGTAAAGAAGACACTGGTCAATACAGAATCGCTCCGCATGAATCCAATCAACCGAGTCCAACGTCATCTATGGAAGAAACCGGTGAAAGTGGTCCGGATGATGCTTCGCCGACTGGTGAACTGAAAGCCGACGGAGAACCAGTTGAACAGCCAATGACTTTAGTAGATTTATTGGGAGGTGACGCAGCGAAACGTGCCGATCAAGAACGCAGTGAAGCTCAGAAAATACAGGAAGCTGCTATGGCCTCAATCGAAGCTGAAGCCAAAAGATCGACTGAGACCCAAGCTGAACCAGCAGCTGTGGCACAAATCGACGTTTCGCATTATACACATAAAGTAGTGAGCTTCTTAGCCAGAAACTTTTACAATCTCAAATATGTTGCGTTGATTTTGGCCTTCTGCATCAACTTCATGCTACTGTTCTATAAAGTCAATGTATTTGGTGAGGACGGCGACGGTGATGGTGATGACGATTTGATTGGATTTGGTTCGGGATCTGGAAGTGGTTTTGGTGGCTCAGGTTCAGGAAGCGGCGATGGCGATGATGAAGACGAGGATGCACTGGAAACTGTTATAGTTAATGAGGACTTCTTTTACATGGAACATGTTATACGTTTGGCTGCGTTCCTGCACAGCTTATGTTCGTTGGCCATGCTTATTGCCTACTATCATCTCAAAGTTCCGTTGGCCATTTTCAAGAGAGAAAAGGAAATCGCTCGTCGGTTAGAGTTCGACGGTCTCTTCATAGCCGAACAGCCTGAGGACGACGATATTAAATCGCATTGGGATAAGTTGGTGATATCAACGAAAAGTTTCCCAGTCAATTATTGGGACAAATTTGTGAAAAAGAAGGTGCGGCAGAAGTACTGTGAGACGTACGACTATGATTCGATATCAAATCTGCTTGGAATGGAAAAGAATGTGTATAAGACCGGTCCCGAAGTAGAGGAACAAACCGGTCTGATTGCCTACATTTTGAATATTGATTGGCGCTACAATGTCTGGAAGGCTGGTGTAACCATTACCGACAATGCGTTCTTGTACGCTCTGTGGTACTTCTGCTTTTCACTACTCGGAAATTTCAACAATTTCTTCTTTGCCGCCCATTTGCTCGATATTGCCGTGGTAATTCCGTCGTTGAAAACCATTTTGCAATCAGTAACGCACAACGGAAAACAGCTAATGTTAACGGTGATGCTGTTAACCATCATCGTCTACATTTACACGGTCATCGCGTTCAATTTCTTCCGCAAATTCTACATCCAAGAGGAGGACGACGAAGTGGACAAAAAATGCCACGACATGATGACCTGTTTCGTGTTCCATCTGTACAAAGGTGTACGAGCCGGCGGTGGCATCGGTGACGAAATCGGCGATCCCGTCGGCGATGACTACGAAGTGTATCGAATCCTATTCGACATAACATTCTTCTTCTTTGTCATTGTCATTCTGCTGGCCATCATTCAAGGTTTGATTATCGACGCGTTCGGCGAACTGCGTGACCAATTGGAAAGTGTCAAGGAGGACATGGAGTCGAATTGCTTCATTTGCGGCATCGGGAAGGATTACTTTGATAAAGTGCCGCACGGATTCGATACGCATGTGCAGCAAGAGCACAATCTGGCCAATTACATGTTCTTCTTGATGCATTTGATTAACAAACCGGATACGGAGTTTACGGGCCAAGAGACGTACGTGTGGAATATGTATCAGCAACGATGTTGGGACTTCTTTCCGGTCGGTGATTGTTTCAGGAAACAGTATGAAGACGAACTGGGTATTGGTGGCGGTGGTTAAGGATTATGACTCTCTGTTCGGTGTTTTATTATTATTTTGTAAAATGACAATGTTAAACGAACGTTACAGATTAGGAAGTAATTTTACGGATTTGTGGTAAGTTTTGAGAAAATTTTTACGACATATTTTCTACTCCTGACAATTCAAATATTGAGCAATTTTATTGAAATGGAATTGAATAAAATGGGATGTTGAAACGATATTACTTTTATCCGAACGATCGATTTCGTATGTTTTTAAATTATTTAAGAAAATTATATTTATTCTGTCACCCGTCCCTCATTGAACTTAGAATTTAAACAAATGAAAAAAGTTAAATTCTTTAAATTTTAGTGTAAATAAAATTTAAATAAAAAAAAAGATCTAGCAACAAAAATATAGTTCCAAAAATATTCTAATTACACATTTGTGATCAATCGAATGCCTTTACAACCAGAAAAATAAATAAATTTAAATTTTTGTCAATGTTTCTTCAATAAACAGCTGTTTTAATGTAAGTGTACCTTTCTTATATGAGTCTATCTATATACAACAATACCATTTCGCATTAAAAATAAATAAATAAAAAAAAAACTTTTAAATTTTAATCAAATTATTAAAACATTTATTTAAATCATAAAACAAAACGTAAAATCAAAAGACCAAACGCAACATTAACGTTAGGGACGGTTTATAACAATTAATGAGTTTCAAAATAAAAAATAAATTGAAAAAGCCAAAAACAAATCTTTGCTATCAATAACCGCTATCCGCGTTCTGTGTTCGTTTGTTGATCGGCGTTGTGCTTTTTGATCAGTGGCGGATAAGGCTATGGGAAATTCAATACCGTGCGCATGACGCTGGAAAAGTTTGGCGCTGGAGTGGTCAATTATTGTTTTAAGAGAAAATTACAGTTAAACAAGGCATCAGAACAGTCGGAGCGTTTGCTGCGACTTAGCCCCGTACAACCCGTAATCCAATTTCGTCCGCAACCATAATACGTCCGTAGCCCTAATAAGCCCGGAACCCTAATACGTCTACAACCCTCTAATGCGTCTGTTACCAAAATGCAAGTCAAGTTGGGCATTGTCAAATTTACTGAAACTGTTCATTTTTAAAATTGCGCATAGCGCAATTACGAAAGCCCGTACGAAGTACCTTTCAAATAAAACCAACAATTTACGACATTATTTTAGAAACCCAAAATTTTTTGCCAACTTTCCATTGGGTATTCAATTACCTCTCAAATGAAACAAAAACTAGCAAAATCGGTTGAGATTTACTCGATTTATGTGCAAAAAGCACTTAGGGCCGAGTAGCGGCCTTAGTGCAAGGGCACAAATTTGAAACTTTTTTTGCCATCATTCTATTCGGCATTCAATTATCTCTCAAATGAAACAAAAACTAGCAAAATCGGATGGGATTTACTCGATTTATGTGCAAAAAACACTTAGGGCCGAGTAGCGGCCTTAGTCCAAGGGCCCAAATTTGAAACTTTTTTCGCCACGTTCTTTTCGGTATTCAATTACCTTCCATAAAAAACTAAATCTAGCAAAATCGGATGAGATTTACTCGATTTATGTGCAAAAAACACTTAGGGCCGAGTAACGACCTTTGAGCCCTCCCAACAAGCCCACGTTGCATCTTACCCAAAAACAATGTTCAGCAACTTTGTTCGACTCGTCAATACCTTTCATTTGATATATCACAAGCAGCTATTGCGTGCGTATTTCGGTAGATATCGTCGAAAGACTGAAAAACACCTATAGGGCCCTAGCTCTGGAGGGGCCAACCCTACCATGCCCATTTTCGAACTTGACCTTACTTTTGTCGATACCAATCGGGGAAAAAAAGAATTTTGAAAAAAGGTTGTGATTTACTCAAGCTAGAGGGGTCACGGACGGACGGACGGACGGACGGACGGACGGACGGACGGACGGATGGACGGACGGACGGACGGACGGATGGACGGACGGACGGACGGACATTTTTTATTGCGGATTCGTCATCTATGAACATAACCAAATGCTTTGCCCTTACTGTCTGCTTCCAATTCGACGTGTTACAAACGGCATATTAATCTTATAAGCCCCCAGTACTTCGTACGGGGCTAAAAACGCAGTCATCGATACAGGCCTCCTATAAACTCTTATAACTTAGGATCAAGATCAATACAATCAGTGGATGAGTCCACCCTAAATACTTGTTATATGAGTATGCTACAACGTGAGTTTAATTTTGCTACATAATGAAACGAACAAGACAATACTAAAGAATGAATAAATCTTCTTAAAACATGTATTTTTCCCAGCTAACGAAAGCTCCTAAAAATCTCCTAAAACCTAAATGTTAAAACCTCTGAAAACTTCTAAAATAGGAAAACTTTTGTGGGAGGTCAATACGATGTTCCCAGTTAATTAAGTGCTTCCACTCTATGATATTTTGGCGCGAAATTTGCTTACGCTTTAGTAAACAGCCTCGAAGAAGCGGGGCTGTTTACGCTTTAGCGGTTTTCGTAATTAATCATAAAACCACATAAGTATAAAAATTATTTGCAAATAACGGCCCACTCGTTAAAAACAAAATCTGGAATTACTGTCGTAAAGTACTATTTAAAACATAGCTAACGCCGACCCGTACGAAACACCTATTCGTATCAAAAGACTTTACTGTGAAACTCTTTATTTCTCTTACTTCATACTCTTATATACTGAAACGCTAGTCGCCTTTTAAAATCACTCACAGTTGAAGAAGAATAAGAAACTGGCAATACAATCCAATCAATGCTACTTATCCCACATGCATTACCCAGGCCCGGACTAGCTCAAAAAAGCTCTTCGGGGGAAAAGCCCTTATTTTCGGGAGACTCTTTCCAATTAGGCCCTCGATTCGTATTACTGATTGTGTAACAATTGTGTAACTTACACACAGTGCCGCTACATCACACGGACAATTGCGACATTTGCCTAGGACACAACGATCTGGGGCGCAAAATTTGAAAAGAAAAATTGGAAATAGCTCAGGTAAATATTCGCTAGTGGAACATAAAAATGTTACAACTAACGAACAATTTATTAAGAAAATTGCGCTCACTTCGCTCGCTAGTGAAAGCAGGGCTTAGTATTGAGAATTTTTTTCTGAATTTTCCGAGTTTTTTCATAATTTTTTCGGAAAATCCAATAATTAAAATTCCCAATAAGCCCTGTTCTATGACCGTTAGAAAATTCCCATTTTTTGTAAATTTTCTGGGAATTTTATCTAAAACCGGTAGAAAATTCCTATTTTTTGAACAATATCTGGGAATTTTATCTAAAACCGCTAGAAAATTCCCATTTTTTGGTAACTTTATCTAAAGCCGGTAGAAAATTCCCATTTTTGGCACAATTTCTGGGAATTTTTTCTAAAACCACTAGAAAATTTCTATTTTTAGTACATTTTCTGGAAACTTTCTGGAAGCCGCTAGAAAATTCCAATTTTTTGCACATTTTCTGGGAATTTTCTCTAAAACCGCTAGAAAATTCGAATTTTTGGTACGTTTTCTGGGAACTTTATCTAAAGCCGCTAGAAAATTCCCATTTTTTGCACATTTTCTGGGAATTTTATCTAAAGCCGATTGAAAATTCCCATTTTTTGCACATTTTCTAGGAATTTATTCTATTGCAACGCTTATTATTGAGAATCTTTTTGAGAATTTTTTTTTTTGGAATTAAAATTCTCAGCAATAAGCCCTGAGTGAAAGTATACAAGTGTTGATTAGGAGAGGAAAGAATTTCGGTGTTTTCGGCAATTTGTACAATAAATGAGCCAATGAATCAGCAAGGAGAATGCTGTAAAATAATACAATTATATTCGAACCAAAAATGGTAAAAATTTGGTTCGAATACATAAATCGAATAAAAAATTAACTGAAAGGCCTCAGTAGGAAATCGAAGAAAATATTGAGAGAATTGACTCAGTACGAAATCGAATAATAAATTGAGAGAAAGGCCAAATTTCTATTGGTAATTAAAGATTTTGCCTATGTTCGCTGAAATTGGCTACATTTGTTTAAAATTTTAAAAACCCTTGTCCTCTGTCCCCTGTCAGGGAATTCGCCTGACTGAAGCATTGCTGAATCGCCCGAATGCTCAATATGGCCAGTCCGGGTCTGGCATTACCAATGTTACCATATTTACGTATGTGTATATGTATGTATTATAACGTGTAACTCGCATGTGGTTTAAATAACATCGTTTGGATTGTATTCGTTGAAAAAACCGAAATCTATTTTTCTTCGACTGTATATTATCCACTCTTTGCCTTGTTATCATATATAAATGATTGCCGGAGGCAATATCGACAACCCCGTCCGAAGTCAAATTTCATAAATTTATATTTAAACAGATATATACCTCTGTATTTACCTATATTTTCATATAAATAAACATTTCACAGATGAATTTGTTACTATATAGCTTTATATGCCTGTATATAGCTTAATATAGCTGTATATAGTTATATATACACATATAACCAATTACTTCTATGTTAACAGAAACTCTCTAAGTACAATTTTTCCCACTTTATATCACTTTTACTAAAATCCAATATGGCCGTCGGCAGCCATTTTGTTAGGAGACCGGAAATAGTATTGACGCTTTACATTCGTAAATACCTTTCAAACAAAAAAAAATCATGAAATTCAAAATTTACTCGAGATGCTGACAAAATATTCCCGGTTCACTGTTAGGCCGAGTTGCCGGATAAGAGCTCACTCCAAGAGACCTAGCTCATGCTCCGGTGAACCTAATTTCATAAACTTTTTTTTCCCTGATTGGTACAAGCAATACCTATCTAATAAAGCGAAAGAAGACGAAATATGTTCAAATTTGGGCGCCCTACAAGCAAAAACTGCTTGGCGCCCTGTACCTAGTTCACACCAAGGGGTCTAACTCACGAGTCGGTTTCTATAAACTTTTTTTTTGTCGATTGGTATTGTAAATACCTTTCATTTGACAAGTGTAACGTTTAAATTTCCGGAGATAACTTCGAAAAACCCAAAGGCACTTGTTGGGCCCCAACTCGGGAGGGTTTGATCTAAAATCACCCATCTTCGAACTTAGCCTGTCTTTTGACATTACCAAACGGGGAAAAAAATTCATTTTAACCTTTTACAGACGGCAAGCATATGACCAGTATTATTATCTGGTCTATTACTTACATTGATCAAAGTATTTTTAATCTGTTGATTGCAAATCTTGTACTTCAATTTTGTAACATGTATTTTTCATAATAAGGGACAATATTACCCAGAACTTATCATTATTTTTGTCGTCGTTATCGACAACAGATGAATAGCCGCATGTGATCAAGATCAAGATCAAGATTTTCCTTTCCTAATCCAAAACCCTTTAAGGATTGTTAAGGCAGATTATTCTAAAATGGTCGAAAGCTAGGATATATTAGAAAGATTCGAGTTTATGGGTCTTGGCCATTATCTCCTCAAATGGATTGTATTGTATGGACAAGCTATTGCCTATAGATTGGAAAAATCAATTTACCTGAATTGGTAACACTTTGAAGTCAATTTAAAACAAACTTAGTCATATCATGGCTAAAACCGGTGCGTCGGTATTAATTTTGGATCGATACGAATGAGATAATGAATGAATTGTCTTTTCTTTCGTTATAAACAAATGTATTTCGTTTATTTATCAAATGAAAAATTATTATTTTGTTGATTAGATATCGACTTGACTATAAAATGACTAAAACTAGAAATCACAAAAAATCAATACTTTTATCGAGCAGTTGCTCGTAGTATCACATTTGTTTTCGGTGTTAATATGAATTGATCCGCATCGAATTTCATTTCTGTACGCATCAGACTCTGATCAACGAGTTCATATCGGAATTTCAGCAAAATGGCTGCAAGACCAATTTTCGTCTGTAATTTTCCCATACGAGCGCCTATGCAATTGCGAGGACCATCTCCGAACGGCCTTGAGAACGGGACACAATTAAATTTCAAGCAAAACATTCTCCATATTGAAAATAAATATTTACATGTAACACACTCCCTTCACGTTCGGACTACCGGTCGGCGAGTTCTCGAATCTTTCTGGCCGGAATTCCATCGGATTAGAGTAAATTTCCGGATCGCGTTGTATGCCCAGCACTGGAATCGTAATGGGAATTCCTTTTTCGATTTTCAAATTGGTTCCGGCGAAGGTGTGGTCTCTGCTACTTTCACGATTCAGGATCGGCACGATTGGATATTTGCGCAGAGTTTCGTCAATACACCAATCGAGATACTTCATTGAACCGAGGACATCATATGTAAGGTCATTGACGTCGCCCGACTTCCAGAGATTGTCGAGTTCCTCATGGACCTTTTTCTGAATGTGCGGATTTTTGCTGAGTTCGTACATGCAGAAATTCATCGTTGAACTTGACGTTTCAAATCCGGCGACAAAGAATACGAAAGCTGAACAAATAAACTAATTAGAAGGTTCAGTTGATGGACAAGGGACAATGTGAATTTACCTTGGGCAGCGATTTCGTCGATTGTTAACTTCTTTGTTTCACCTGATTTTTGCTTCTCAACTTCCTGCTCTTCGCTCTTGTCCACCGACACGTAGCCTTGGTTTTTCAACTGAATCATCAACTGCATGAAATCCTTTCGTTCGGCCGCACTTCCACCCGTTTCGCGGAAGTTGATGGTCTGTTTCACCACCGAGTAAATGAAATCGTCGACTTCAGTTTTGATCTGTTTCATCTTTAGCTTTTCAGCAATTTTTGGCACGAAGAATGCAAAGATCTGGAATATTCTGTCTCTCAAATTGACTTCGAAGATCTTTGCGCCCATTTTACGGAAAATATTTTCCCGATTGTTGATGCAATCGTTTTCAATCCCAAAAGCTACGGACGAAATTACGTTGGTGGTAAACCGTGCGAACAGGTCTCTCGAATCGAACTCAAACTGCTTCGCGTTCTGCGTATTTTTCACCATATAATCTTGTAACGTTTTCGCACAATCTCGGATGATGGGATACATGACCTTCAACTTGCCAGATGTAAAGGTGGGCGACAGTTTCACTCTCAGATCCCTCCATTTCTGACCACCCAACAAGAAAAGGTGTGCACCAAGTGGATCAACATCTGTGTCGACGAATAGTCCACGATCATGGAAGCTCGTGAAGTCTTTAATCATCACTTCCTGAATGACCTCGGGGTCATTTACGATTAGCGATGGCCGATACGAAAAGTACAATCCATGGATTTTGTTGTGCTTGAATCGGTAGTAGAAATCGGAGAACGTCTCTCCGATTGATATTCTAGTTCCGAAAAATTGACTAGCTATGTCACCGAACAAAAATGTCGGTGCATCACGTTGTGGTACACCCAACCGCTTCCAATAGTTTAAGTAATACTGATTTCCGTAATAAATTACAGCTACTAAAAGCACTGCTAACACCCAGAACACCATGTTGACTCTCAGAGAACTCTCAGCTGACTGATGTAGAAGAGAAACGTTGCGAATAATTTAAACTTAAAAAAAAACCTAATTGAAATTTGTCACCAATTTGGTTATTATAAAAAAAATCTTGCGCAACTCCATGCTATGTATATGCTATGTGTTTGACCCAACAAAGTGTATTTGCTCGGTACAAGTAGATTCGTGATATCAGATTTAAGTGTTTTATTGCATTGTCGGTCGTTATCTTACAATTAGTCTGTATTGTTTAGAGATAGAATGACCTGAAATGAGTTTAGATTAAGGTTACTAAGGCATCTAAGTGATCCCTGTGTAGCAATGTAATCCTTAGAGACCATAATACTTAGCCAGATGGGCTGCGAGCTAAGAAACACCTACAAATTGAGTTAATTTTTAGGAAGCAAGGTGATTTGTCTACTTGTGTAAACTATACACGGAGTTAACCTAAATAAATTCTTGTCAAACGAATGAGTTTTTCCGGGTATCTTTACATCAGTTACCTCGCAAAAAAACTGATCTTATCTAACCGGCGATTCATCAATAAATATCTGCCAGTCAGCATGACTCCCAAATATCACGATGTATGGTGAAAAAACAACTTTTATCGAACAACTACAAAAATACCTTTGTTCAAGTGATTATATATGACTTTCGTGAGTATAATGGTCGGGAGATAAACAAAAATATTTTGCTTTTCATTTTGCGTATTAAATTTGGACAACAACAAATTTTGGAGAGAAGACTTGTAGATAAAGTGCTTTACGATTGTTGGTGGATTTGAAGCATACAGAGAAAAAGCTGTATTTCATGTCGAAAGATTAAGTTAAAAAATTCATGGAATATAAAGCATCGAAACCTTAACCATAACACTGTTAAACAAGAGTGATATGCCTTCTTAACACATTGATGTCGTTTCGGATGCAATATTTCGATAAATAGTTATTTAAGTTTGCGTGGTAGCTGGTAGACGGTATATTTTGGGCAATTTCACGAGTTCGCGACGTTCGAGCTACAACTCGCGAAATTGCCGAAAATATACCGTCCACCACATACGTATAATAGATAATAGATATTTCTTCTTCAAATTATAGAATCAACGATTGGCTCAATTAAATGGAATATCTGATCTCCCACAACCACTTACAGTGGAGGTGTGACTCAAGTCCTTTTACCAAAAAAAAATTGCGTCAGTTCTTTTGAAAGTTCTTCTCACGTAATTTTAGTGGATTCTCTCACGAAAAAGACTTTTTTCAGTTGTGCAGCAGTTGTGTATAAAAAACATCAAAATGAAAAATGTACTGAACACTTTTCCAACTAAGATATAAAAACAACCAAAAAGTTTCGGACATGTCGTAGAACAATTTTTTGTTAGGAATATAATTTTGCATCGTTTAAAAATAACTTGCATTCATAACCTAACTCTGTGAAGTAATTAGTGAAGTAATTTGATATCTCATATCCAGATGAGTAAAAGTATCCGAGGGCTTCAGCCCGAGGTACTTTTACTCATCGTGACACGAGACATCAGATTATTTCACGTGTAAAGTATAGCGTTTTACTTTACGAGCGAGGGAAAGGGTCTTCACTAGTGAGGGAAAGGCCATATTACCTCACTAGTAAAGTAAAATCCATTTCTTCATACAAATTTCCAAGTTTTGAAATTTAATATCTCTTAACCTTATGTGGCGTGTTATAGCTCGTTGGACTCGTATAGACGCCCAGATTATGAAAAAATGGGGATAGTGGCCTACTACTAGTAGGAGCAAAGTAGTAAAAGTCAAAAAGTTCGTGTGTATATATGTTCCTCAGTCCTTCGGAATTTTTGTTTTGTCAAATTTTTCAGTGTGAACGGACTGCGTCACGGTCCTTCACTAACGTAGGGCCATGACAGTCCTGCGGAATTTTTTTCTTCTTCAAATTTTTCAGTGTAAACGGACTTGCGTCACGGTCCTAACGTAGGGTCATGATATCACTTGAAAATTGATTTAAAGTTTGCTTGCTGTAGCATGTGCTGCGTGTTTGACCAATCAGATTTCTTTCACTTCCTTCAGACTTTCTCGAATTGTTGGAATTAGGTTGGGATACATTATTGTTACTGATTTTATACTTATCATCGTCCCAGTTTTAAGATACAATTTGACAAGCTGCATCATGTCCGGAGCGATAGCGGAGGACTTGACGCAGTCTAACTTCCAAAAAAAGAACGAAGAAATTTTTTTGAGACGCGGCAACTATATATAGGCGAGAATTTAAGTTTCTTTCCTTTGGCCTGTATCACCACAAATCCTATTCTATCTTATTCGCGCTTCAAATACGAGCAAAACGAGCTATCACTCGACTATGTAACTTTAAAATTGCCGTAGATACATCGTTTTGAAGTTGGTCATTTTGATAGAAAATGCACCAAATTAACGTTTTGCAAACAATCAAAATCTTTCAACTTTTTCTGTATGTTTCTGTCTATCTGTCTATCTGTCTATCTGTCTATCTGTCTATCTATCGACGGTCGATCTCGAAGTGGTTTCTGAATGTGGTTTTCGAGGGTCGGGAACGCGTTTTCGGCTGTAGCTTAGCTATATTGAAACCTACAGAGGCGTGCGACCCATCAAATGAAAGGTATTCGTAACACGATTCGAACAAAAAAATAATTAAAAAAATCGGGGCAGATTCGTTTGAGCTAGAGTGATTAGAGTGACCAAATTTTGAGCTACTCGAGCGTAGGATGAAAGGACTAATATTTTTTTTGGGTTATGAGAGATAGAGAATTACTTTCTTCGGCAAAGTCTCAGAGTTTTACGAGTAGAACAGAGGGTCATATGTAAAAAATGTCGAAAGTTGGAAATGGGTGGGTCAATTAGGGTTTTAGAGGTATTTCTTGAATGGTGACAGATAGAGAGTTACTTTCTTCGACAAAGTCTCAGAGTTTTACGAGTAGAACAGAGGGGCATATGTGAAAAATGTCGAAAGTTGGAAATGGGTGGGTCTGGGTCAATTAGGGTTTTAGAGGTATTTCTTGAATGGTGACAGATAGATAGTTACTTTCGTCAAATTTTCGATTTTCGTCAAATTTTCGATTTTCGTCAAATTTTCGAATTTCGTCAAATTTTCGAATTTCGTCAAATTTCGTCAAATTTTCGAATTTCGTCAAATTTCTTTAAATTTTCGAATTTCTTTAAATTTTCGAATTTCGTCAAATTTTCGAATTTCGTGAAATTTCGTCAAATTTCGTCAAATTTCGTCAAATTTTCGAATTTCGTCAAATTTCGTCAAATTTTCGAATTTCGTCAAATTTTCGAATTTCGTCAAATTTCGTCAAATTTTTGACTTTCGTTAAATTTTCGAATTTCGTCAAATTTTCGAATTTCGTCAAATTTTCGAATTTCCTCAAATTTCGTCAAATTTTCGAATTTCGTCAAATTTTCGAATTTCGTCAAATTTTCGAATTTCGTCAAATTTTCGAATTTCGTCAAATTTCGTCAAATTTCGTCAAATTTTCGAATTTCGTCAAATTTTGTAAAATTTTCGAATTTCGTCAAATTTCGTCAAATTTTCGAATTTAGTCAAATTTTCGATTTTCGTCAAATTTTCGAATTTCGTCAAATTTCGTCAAATTTTCGAATTTCGTCAAATTTCGTCAAATTTTCGAATTTCGTCAAATTTCGTCAAATTTTCGAATTTCGTCAAATTTCGTCAAATTTTCGAATTTCGTCAAATTTTAGAATTTCGTCAAATTTCGTCAAATTTTCGAATTTCGTCAAATTTTCGAATTTCGTCAAATTTTTGAATTTCGTCAAATTTTCGATTTTCGTAAAATTTTTGAATTAAAACTGTAAACTGTTATAAAAAGCAGTGTTGACTACACTTCTAAAACGACTGATATCCCAATAGAGGTGTGCACCGCCGATTTTACGCCGGCGCGCCGCCGCTGAAAAATAATAGCTCACGCCGCCGCCGCCGCCGATTGTATTTTCGTCGCGCCCAATAGAGGTGTGCACCGTCGATTTTACGCCGGCGCGCCGCCGATTTTTTGCTAATTTTTCGGCGCGCCGCCGCTGAAAAATAATAGCTCACGCCGCCGCCGCCGCCGATTGTATTTTCGTCGCGCCGAAATTTTATACGTTTAGTGCTTTCAGCCATTTTAATTAACAAGGTTTTAGCAAATGTTTATCTCTCTTAATTTATAAGTCAGTTTTCTATATGCTGCTATGTTTCTATATGCGTAGAAAGGAGTTTTTTGTTAATTTTTTTTGTTGGAACTTTGGGTTTTTCTTCTTACTTGCACTGTACGACGGTGATTTTGTTTCTGATGCTACGATAGGGTTATCTTCGAAGTAGCTTTCTATAACGTATCCTATTTCCATCAGTAGATGGCAAGTGTTTTATGCAAATTTTTAAATACTAGTCCAAAGAAAAAGTTTGCTGCTGTCTTGGGAAGGGTATCGATGGATACAACTAAGGATGATCAGATCACGCTGGCCTGGGACCGCCATCAATACCCGAGGTCGAAACAGCATTTGTATTTTCTGTATCCTCACTTAACGTGAACCCTTGGGTACGTTACTCTATTTTCTGTGCAATGGAATGGAGCGCGGCAGACGGCAGACGAAGTTTCTTTTATTGTCTGTTGATGCAGATAAGAGGAAGAAGAAAGGGAACAAAATACAGTGAATCAGTCAAAACTGGGTGAATACTACTGTAATTGTAAAGTGGCAAACTTAAGACCTTATGTGGAATTTGGGTGGAAAATGGCGCAAATCACATGTTTCAGGAATTTATAAAGTGGAAAATCTTTCCGGTTTCAAGTTTTTTCGTCAAAAGACGAGACACTGGTATCTTTGTTTTCAATTTTATGTACAAAATTTGGGAAAAAAATAATTTTGGCGTAGTCTATACTTACTACTTATAAATTTAAGTTTATCTAAATCTCTTATTTGCGAAAACCTTCTACTACGATCTCACTCCTACATCGAAGATGGACTAAAGGCAATGGGAACGGTTATTGCATAAATCAAAAGATAATAGTAGTGAGTTTGCGTAAATGACATAAATTATAAGTTGGAAATAAGAAACCTGCAGAACATCTAGTATGAAGATGTGACTTAAAATTTCCAACTTATAAGTTGACTTATAGCTTATATGTCATTTACGCAAACTCACTAATCATTCTTGGATTCATTAAATTAGATGTTTTTAAAATAATAGGTCAGTGATTGTACTAACAAAATATAAAAGGTGAGATACGTCTCAGTTGATTCCCCAGTGGTTGATACTTCAGATCGCAAGATAGTAAGAATTCAGTGTTCGGAAAAAGGATTGCGCACGCTTTTTCAAATGTTTTTGCATTATTTTCGAAAGTTTAGATTTTTTGTAAATTTATTGGCGCGCCGATCGGCGCACCGCCGCCGACTATAAATAGCTGCCGGCGCGCCACCGCCGATCCCTTACCAGTCGGCGCACCGCCGCCGACTATTTTAAGATCGGCGCACACCTCTATATCCCAACAAAAATCTCTTCGAGAAAAGTGTGACGCAGTCTTTGAAATACAATTTCTAAAATGAATGATATCGCTAGAGTTGACGCTTTCAGCTTCGTTACGCAAAAATTAAATTTTACACCCAATTAGTTCAAACAAGCTGGCTTAGGTTTTCTCATCATCTGCCAAATAATTTTTACAAAAAAAAATTTTGACTGGAAACAACCAAAATTTTACCAAAAAAATCTGCGTCGCATGTGGCAGATAAATTTTCTTGCTGGTCTGTTCCTGAACATTTGCCACTTTGCGACGCAGATTTTTTTGGTAAAATTTTGGTTGTTTCCAGTCAAAAATTTTTTTTGTAAAAATTATTTGGCAGATGATGAGAAAACCTAAGCCAGCTTGTTTGAACTAATTGGGTGTAAAATTTAATTTTTGCGTAACGAAGCTGAAAGCGTCAACTCTAGCGATATCATTCATTTTAGAAATTGTATTTCAAAGACTGCGTCACACTTTTCTCGAAGAGATTTTTGTTGGGATATCAAATGCCCAATCGAGTCGGAAAGGTCAGGCTAGGCTTAGGAGGCTACATTTAAACTCAATGTTGTTGAAACCACCCAGCCGATTTTAGTCGCTGTTGATTTGTAGTAGGATGCTGCGAAAGTAATTCATTACATGAGGTTACAATTTTGTGAGACAACCAAAATTTCAAGTCCACATGTAATGGATTATTTTCGCAGCGGGCGAATTGCTATGTAACGGCCAACTTTCGCACATGACATGTAGCAAAAACTATACATTAGACACCTTTTGCACTTGCTTCATACGAAATTACCAACTTATTAGAAGTCAGGTTTTAGAGATTTCCTGTCTGTTCCTTCATGATAAATAAATATTTTTTACAGTTGCAAAATTTGTTTGATGCACTGCCCAGTTTCAGTACTCTATTTAGAGTATGTACTAATCATGCTTGAAGCGCGTTGACTGTACCAAACATATGCTTATCGCATTAGGAATGATTAAATAATAAATTGGGATCCATGTAGGGGCTCGCTTAAAAAACTTAAAATTTCTGTTACGATGTTACCGCATTTGCTGACTACGGTAACGATGTCTGTTGTCAATTTTATCGGAGATATATAAATCGGAATCCAGGTATTATTACTGAAAACTAGTATCTGAGCCTGCTGATTTTCTTTACCATAGCCTCAAACTCTTTCAGAATTGTTAAGACAGATTATTCTAAAATGGTCAAAAGACAGGAATATTTCACGATCATTGAGAAAAACAAAATAGGATAAAAACGGAGAACTTAACGGTCTGACACTTTGTAGTAGGTTTTCCTGAGAATGTAATAAATGAATATTTTCGATGAGCTTCTGCGACCGCCCATCCGTGTCGGAATTTTTTTTTCGTAGTTTTCACTCTTATTTCGATGAGTAAGCACCAATTCAAATGAAAGTTTTTCAAAATTATTGCGTTGATACAAAAAAATTTATTTCAATTAAATGTCGTGAAGTTTTACAGTTTTTTTTGTAACATTTTTACTTGTAAAGTGTCTGTTTCAATGTATTTATGTATAATTCAAAGTCTCAATCTTCCTTTGCAGTTAGAAAAAAATAATTTTTAAAAAATAAAATAATAATTCAAAGGATTTGAGTCTTTTCTTTTCAGTTTGAAAGGTTTTCTTCCGATTCAATAAAATTGAATTAATTCAATGGACTCGGTCGTGGCCGTTATAAATGCAAAATCCAAAATAAAAAATAACAAAAAAAAAATCAATTTTCAATTTAAAGAAAATACAACTGCTTCTCAAGCAGATGCGATGGTGTTTGATGGATAAAATTACCCACCAGGAAGGCCAGCTTGTGAGCGTATTGACAAACAGCGGGTATGGCAAGCGTACCTGGAAATAACCACAAAAAAAATCAAATAATGAAAACGAGTCGCATTCACTGAATAAACGGTCTATTCTTCGTTACAGTCGGCAACTTTGAAATGAATGGCGCATTTCGCTTCAGACGATACACCCATGCAAACAATAGTGTTTTTGCGTCTTTAAATGGTTTTATCACTACCATGCAGGAGCATTTAACTATTTCATCGGTATAAAAAAGAACTTTTGTTCGTATGAGTGGATTAGCTGAACAACCGATGATCAAAATATCAGGTTTAAGGCGTTATAAATCGTAAATTAATTGCTGTTAAAATACGCCGACTGAGAATTGTATTCTCAACAAATGCGATGAATTGTAGAAGCATAAAATCAATCAAGGGAAGTGATGATCAAAAAGTATTATTTGAGAGGGAAAAAAAAAGTTTTTCACATACTGCAGCACAAGAATTTATCAGACCTTCTTGTAATACTTTGGCAAAAGCGTTATAATGAAATCGTTGTTTGTTTACCATGGGGAGAAAATAAGCACATCCAATGAGAGCTCGAGTTTAATTTTCCTATTTTATCCGAGGACAACTCAACGAAGATCTGATGATTTTAGTCATTTGAGAGAATTTGACAATTCGGGTGAGAAAAATGTTGTTTTTCTCATTGCTACCCCGCTCTCTTACGGTCAATTATATATCGAGGAAAACGTCATTTCTCATTTAAGTGGACAAAATAGTTGTTTATATAAAAAGTTGAAAAGTCGAGTTTTCGTGTAAATTTTATTGATCCAAGGCGTATCCGAGCACAATGAACACACTAAAATGTGACTTTTCATTTTTACTCCGAGGTATGTAATGCATTTTCGATGCTGAGGGTTTCGTAAGAATTATGAAAAATACCGTTCTCCAGCTGATAATGTTGGCAAGGTTATCACCATGGAGAGAGTTATTTTTAAACCAGAAAGTATTCCAACATATTGATGCGAACATGACTTTCGCATATTGTCTCATAAGATGCTAGAACTGATTTGCGAAAACCTTAGAAATGCAAATGATCCGTGTTTACTAAAGGTAAGGAACGTGTGACAAGTGTAATTAGAGCTCTCCATAAGCCCGTGCTTGTTACAAACTAATAAAATTTAATTCAAAAATCATCGGTAAAGTTCATCAGGAACTTTTTCCTCCTTGCCCAATAGTTTCATCAAGCCCGATGGGGCACGAATCTACCAACATGGCGGCTGAAGAAATTGCAATCTGTTGATGATTAATACGAATCGATTAACAGTATTTGTGGACAGGAGCAGTTTTAGTGAACGGTCAGGCTTTAGGTTCGAGAATTTAAATTGTTGAAATTCATCAAATTTATTGAAAATTCATTTCGAGAACTTTAAGAACTTCCGAGAAATTTTCACGAATTTTCGAGAATTTTCAAAAATTTCAACTCTCGAAAATTGATCCTGATGCTCTTGACACCTATTGTTTATTGGATAGGCGTTTGCACGAATACAAGGAGAACTTATTGCTTCAAGTGTCCTTCAGAAATGACTAATCGAATCAATACAATCAGAGAACACATACCCGACCAATTGTAGTAAAGATGAGTCATTTTGTATGAAAGTCTCTGCATTTGATCGGGTGTCAAAGCACTTGTCGGCGTTTCGTAGATAACGTTGTAATTGGTCGGAGAGACGGTGCCATTTCGTACAAATTGCGAGTTCAAAAAGAAGTCATATCTGCGGTTGAAAAATTAATTTTTGAAAAAAATGGTTTTTGAACGAAATCAAATGAAATCACCTTTCCGGCAGTGTAACGACATCATCAACAACTGTGCCCGGATTCGGATTGACGGCACCTCTAAAGAATCTGGTGTTGATACGTTTCGACACGACGACAAAGTGAAACTTCAACTGAGCCCCGGCGTTCGCGTAAATATCGTTGAGTCTTTCGAGCATGTTTTTCACTTCGTGTTCCAGCACGTAGTTCGTTTGTCCCTCGCCAACGCCATCGCGATAGAAAACAATACGATCCGGTAAGGCGTTGTGCTGACCTTTGAAGCAGTTCAACGCCTTGACCATATTCAAAAGAAGTTGATTACTCAATTCCTCGCCATTTGTGTGGGCCGTCACGGCCGAGAAATAATTCTGCGACACTTTCATATCCATTGTGGCTACGATGGCCCCATATGATTTTGACTTATCCTTGGCGTCGTGGCACACATCATAGCCGACGACCATTAGACCAGCTTTTGGTATTTCGACCATCCATGGTGCACCGCCAAGCTTGCTGTTAATTTGAATAACAACTTTCGTTCCGACCGACATCAATGAGCCAATATCTTTGCCCTGTTTGGGCGTGATCGTTTTGAGAACCATCACTTGCGACGGAATAACACGTTCCACACAACATTTCTTTTTGATTAGGCCATACTTGTCCGCATTGTTGTTCAGCACGATGCACATGATCAGCTGAGGCGAGTCCCGGAACGCTTGATCTAACGCGCTGGCATAGGCCTGGCCACGATCGTCGGGAATGTCGATACTGAAACGGAAGAGCAAATCAATTATCCAATAATTCCCTTTTCCGTCCATCTGAATTCACTCACATCGTTGGTTTTGCAATTTCGTATCGCATTCCAACTCCCGCTTTCTGCAAAATTCCGATGAAGTCTTCGGCTTCGCGTCGTTTACGCTGTGGCACAATTACCACCCATTTTTTCAGATGCATAGCGGTGTACATCGAAATGTTTCGGAATTCACGGGACCAATCCGCTTCTTGGTTAGTTACCGCCCTGTGTAACAGAAAACGAAAAGATTTTTTTGAGGGATGCTCACGTCTCCGTCATATAAGTCTTAGTCATTGCAAGGTCTCCTGTACTCATTCCCGGACACTTACATTTTGTTGCCTCCAAAAAGAATTTTCTCATTTGGCAACTGTCGACCGTTGACCTGAACCATATCCTTGTCCAAAACGAAATTCCACTCCTTAAAGTTGTTCACACTTTCAGTGGTATTCTGAAGACGCTGATTGAACGCATTGAGTCTCTCAACACGTGCTTTCGGCGCTAGTCTTGTATAAATCGCTACGGCCGACATAAGTCTAAAATCAAAGTCACGAATGAGAAGAAGTCCGGACCTCTATATGTGTCCGAAAATCTATGCCATTCGAAACTTACCGGTGGTCACTTCGCATATTGTCCGTCAATCCTGTAGCACGGCATAATTCCGGTATCAATAAAATGTTCTCGGTTTGTCCACCGCGAAGATCACGTTCTTTCAACTTAGAAATGAGCAACGGCTGACCTAATGACACAAAATCTTGATGAATTCGGACAAAGTGGCGGAAAATATCAATTTACCTGGATCTCGAATCGTCAATTGGTACTTGTCTCGGTAGTACTGCATAAAGGTTATATCCCCTTCGCGTGTCGCAAATGTGTCGCTCGGCGACTTATCAAAATCCACATCGTCAATGCAATAAGTCTTATTATTATAGGCCGTCAGCACCGTCATACCAAGAACAACATTTTTAAACGGATCCTTGTAGTTCGTTCGCTCATTCTGGACGCAATTCTGCAGGATATCGTACAATGTCTCAGTACGCATCACTTTGTTCGTTATTTCGGCACACAGCATGATGTCACTTTCGTGCTGGCGAATGGAAGTCAGATAGCCCGGCCACAGTTGCAGCTGATGCTGAGGTATATCAATCTGAATGGTGTCGGGAAAACAGAATAACAAATAAATAAATTTTCATCAAACTCAACTGACCAGTTCCTCGATTTTACAATTTTACCTTAGCAATTGCGTCGAAGAAGTTTCGTCCAACCAATTGGAGCTTCAACGCTTCCATGCTACGCCGCAATATCAAATTCAATATTTGCACCGAAATGGCAGTGGTCATGTCCACTCGATTGGTAAATTTGACCGTCGTCTGAATGAGATGTCCATCTCGATCGCTGGACATAAATTGGGTCGTCTCTTCTGGCAGTTTTACCGAAAGGAACAACAACGTTCCGTCGAACAAATACCCTCCAAGCACTGCTTTTTGCTCGAAGATCAACCGATTTCGCAGTCCTCGCAACTCAACCGGAGGACTGAAGTCCACACGGTATTGGTATAGCTGCCAGTCGGGCTGCTTCAACAGGCGAAAATAGTTCGTCAGTAAAGTGACTGGTTGACCGGATGTGCCTTTTTTCGACTGAACGTTTTGGGGCTTTGTTCTGATTATGTCCGTTATGAAAGTTCGTCCTCGAACAGATCCACGATCCCTCTTTGCGGCACCATTTCCACCGTTTCCACCGCTGTATCCACCTAAAAGCGTCAAAATTCATTCGGATTATTAAGAGTAAGGTGGAAAGGGAAAGACTTCCGGTAAAAGTGAAATGGATTGGGCAGTCATCATAATGCTACTTACGTGATTCAGTTGGTTGCAGCGGTTGCTGAAACTGCGGCTGTTGTTGCTGAAATTCTGGTTGCACTGGTCTGCCTCTATCGGCTGATTCCCCAACAGCTTCCGAAGGTTGCTGAGTCGATTGGGACTATGTGGACAAGAAAATGATTTCATTTTCAACAACAAAAACAAACCAGAAAAATACCGGTGCAGGAGCCAATGGTGTATTCGGCAATCCACGACCTCGACCAACACCAGTACGAGGCTGCGTTTCAGGTGTTGGTGGTGCTCCTTGAGTTCGTCCACGTCCTCTCATGTTATCTTGTTGTCTTGAAATTTATTTTATTCTAAAAGAAACCAACACTATGAATGACTTACAGTCAATGGATCAAGCTCAAGAAAAATAGAATTAACAGTTATTAGGCTTGCGTAAAAGGAAAACGTTAAGGGCTACAAGTTGTGTATCGCATCTGAATGTATAGCACTCCAACTTCCAAGCATCAACACAAATACAATTTGCAGAAGATCTGTTCCATCGTACTGTAAAACAAACGAGAGCTTCCACAGAGCCATAACCTTAACGCTTTTGACATCTGTGTATGACTCTTTCTTATATAGAGTGTGCCCCCATCGAGCTCAGTTAAATTAACTGGTTTGTTCCTATTCAACTGGATTTTTAAATAGAAATTTTGACATATCGAGACCAGTCGAATAATTGTTTTTTTTTCCTATCTTTTAACACTCTCCAGGAGTCTTTGTGTGTGAGTTAAAACTAACAAAAACATGCAATTTTGTATGCATAAAATAGACTCCAAATTTGACATTAACATTTGAATGTTCTTGCTTGGACCTAGAGTGCTATGCTTGAGCCCATTAGCTCAAAATATTGTTACTTCTTCTGATCATGTATAGCGATTTTAATAATTTTGACTCAAGAAAATGAAATTAAATTGACATTCTAGTCGCGCTCTATTTGTTCTTCAATGGAAATTATCTCTTCAACTTTGAATTGCGGTTAGGTTTTATGCCGCACATTGCCTTTTGTTTTCAAAAGAAGTTCGCTTTACCTATTTCACGCAAAGAGGATTCAAATCTTTGTTTTTACTTAAAATCCACATTTTTTGTATGTATTTTGATCGCTAAGGACGTGATTATTTACCATAAAAAACGAATTCGGAAAAAAATCCTACTCACCTCTCGAAAGTTGAACTGTCCTGCTTGCTGTTTAGATAACAATTAAAAGTAAAATGATGGTCGTCACACACGTGAACAAATATATCCAATCAAAAACGTGCTTGCGACAACCATACGACCGATCGATGTCGAACGTTGTTCCGTTACTTTATTTTCAAGAGCGAACGGAGCGACGTAACTCGGGTAGAAAATTAGTTATTTGCATATCTGCTTTTGGGCGACTGATTTTATGCAAATGTAATTATGTGTTGGCTGATTGGACTGGATTTGTAGAAGTAGAATAAGCCAACCATTAAATAATATGTAAATTAGATATTAACAAAACTCTATTCTCACGTATACTGCGTAATTGAGTCAGACATCACTTTATCTCAACTCAACTTGAATTCCCTTATTATGGTGAGGTACTGACAAATGTGAACTTTAGAGTCTCCGTCTGCTTCCGCTATCGCCATCTTTTAACGGGCGGAAAAGTATTTGTTAGACCCGTAGGAAGTACTGGGGTCTTATAGGTTTACGCATACGTTTGTAACACGTCGAATTGGACTCCCTGAGTAAGGGAAAACCTATTGTGGTTGTATAGAGATGCCAAATCCGCGAAAAACAAATGTCCGTCTGTCCGTCCGTCTGTGGGTTCTCTAACTTGAGTAAAACGCATCCGATTTTGATTTTTTTTCCCCGTTTGGTAATGTTAAAAGACAGGCTAAGTTTGAAGATGGGTGATTTCGGATCTACCTCTACGGAACTGGGGCCCAATAAGTGCCTAAGTGTTTTTCGACGATATCTCCAGACATTTAAGCACTACACTTGTCAGTGATACGCCAAATAAATGGTATTTACAATACCGATCGACAAAAAAAAGTTTATATAAATCGGATGACCGACTCGTGAGTTAGACCCCTTTGTGTGAACTGGGCGGCAAGGTGAGCTGGTTCTCTTGGAGTGAGCTCTTATCTGGCTACTCGGCCGTACAGTGAATGTGGAGTATTTTCTCAATATCTCGAGTAAATTTTGACCGAATATCATGCATTTTTTTTTGTTTGAAAGGTATTAACGAATGTAAAGCGTCGGTACTATTTCCGGTCTCCTAACAAATTGGCCGGCGGCCATATTGGATTTTAATAAAAGTGATATATATTGGGAAAAATGGTACTTAGAGAGTTTCTGTTAACATGGAAATAATTTGTTATGTGTGTGGGGTGTTTCAGGCATTACATATATGGACATCTATATATACCGATATACAGCTATATTGAGCTATATACAGGCATATAGAGCTATATAATAGCATATTCATCTGTGGAATGTTTATTTATAGTGAAATATAGGTAAATATAGCGGTATATAGCTGTTTAAATAGGAATTTATAAAAGTTGACTTCGTACGGGGCTGTCTATATTGCCTCCGGCAATTTATTTGTATATGATAACAAGGCAAAGAGTGGATAATGTAAGTTATTTTAAAGCGCGAATAGCTTTGCAGTAAAGAAGAGTATGAAGTAAGAGAAATAAAGAGTTTCACATTAAAGGCTTTTGATACGAATAGGTGTTTCGTACGGGTCGGCGTTAGCTATGTTTCTACAGGCACTCATGCTCTATCCATCCCCCAAAAGTTTTAGTGTCCGTAATGCATCCGTGAAAGAATGAAGACCTAGGATCAGACAACACACTTTATTCTTTAATTTTGTAAAAGGATGAAGTCTAGGATCAAGTATGGATTTCACTTTTTTTTTTCTCGAATACAGTGCTACTACTATCTCCTGGTCATTTATTTTGACATTTTACGCGACGACCGCCTCGACAGCCCCGTACGAAGTCAAATTTCATAAATTCCTATTTAAACAGCTATATACCGCTTTATTTACCTATATTTCACTATAAATAAACATTCCACAAATGAATTTGCTATTATATAGCTCTACATGCCTGTATATTGCTCAATATAGCTGTATATAGATATATATAGAAGTCCACATATGGGATTCCTAAAACCCCCCACACATAACCAAATACTTCTCTGTTAACAGAAACTCTCTAAGTACCATTTTTCACAATATATATCACTTTTAATAAAATCCAATATGGCCGCCGGCAGCCATTTTATTAGGAGACCGGAAATAGTACAGACGCTTTGCATTCGTTAATACCTTTCAAACAAAAAAAAATTCATGAAATTCGGTCAAAATTTACTCGAGATATTGACAAAATACTCCACGTTCACTGACGGCCGAGTAGCCAGATAAGAGCTCACTCCAAGAGACCTAGCTCACGCTCCGGTGAACATAATTTCATAAACTTTTTTTCCCTGATTGGTACGGTCAATACCTATCTAATAAAGCGAAAACAGACGAAATATGTTCAAATGCCTGGTTCACACTAAGGGGTCTAACTCACGAGTCGGTCCCCCGATTTACTTAAACTTTTTTTTTGTCGATCGGTATTGTAAAAACCTTTCATTTAACGTGTCACTTACAAGTGTAACGTTTCAATGTCCGGAGATATCTTCGAAAAACCGTAAAGCACTTATTGGGCCCCAGCTCGGGAGGGGTCGATCCAAAATCACTCATCTTCGAACTTAGCCTGTCTTTTGACATAACCAAACGGGAAATTTGTTTTTTCAAAATCGGATGCGTTTTACTCAAGTAATCGTGCAGACAGACGGACAGACGGACGGACTTTTTTTCGCTGATTGGCATCTCTGGACAACCACAATAGGTTTCTCCTTACTCAGGGAGTCCAATTCGACGTGTTACAAACGTATGCGTAAACCTATAAGACCCCAGTACTTCGTACGGGTCTAAAAATAGGCGTCCGTACGAGTTCAACTTGAATTTTTTCCCAGTCGAATTTTTTGTCGAACATGTATAACGACCAGTTTACTGGGATAAAACCCAAAAAAACATTCAATATCAAGACGATCAAGACTGTCTTTGTGGATCAAGAAATTATGTAGAATCTATTGAAAACGAAAATGTGATAATTCGTTAATTTTGTTAAGTGTAAGAATAATATCTTTCATATCCGACAGAGAAAAAGTGCGCGGAAGTTCACTCAAAATTTAAATTCTGAGGAGCACGAGGATAATAATAAGAGCAATCAAATAGTGTTGAAATTTATTTTTGAATTCATTTGTTCATCGGTTCATCCTGTGATTCGCCCAAAATTCAAACTCTGCAGTAAACATCACAGTATAAATTAAATCCTGATTCTTGCATTAAAGCCAGAGATCGAGAGATCTTTCTAAGTACTTGTCGGTATTTGTCTCCAAATACACCCCACCCCATATACAATCATTAAAGTTTATTTAATATAAAAAAGTTTAAAATGAAATTTTCCATGGGTAAATCCACGTATTTTGTGACAGAAATTTTTCTCTTTCACTCTCACAACATCCCCATTGTATTGTAGCGATGGCGCTCTACAATATGCATAGTCACATTTGGTAACATGAGTTACGGTATGTTTTTTCGCATCTTCTTTGGTGCGTATTCGTACATCAAAAAGAGACAAAATTTGATTTGGTAACATGACTTACGCTGGAATTTCCCACTATTTAGTGAATATTTTTAATTTTCGCGCTTTGAGTTTGAAAAAACAACCATTTATGACAGCTCTACTTGACGGAATCGATTATAGATGTCGCATCATGACGAACCGATTTCATGCATTTCATTTTTCTTAGTTTGGTCACATACATCATATACCACCATTGTTGAAAAGAAAAAGGTTCTCAATTCTCAAGTTTTTTTCACTGCTGACAACTTTTTTTGACAAAATCTTCAAAAATTAAAAGACCTTTTGCACCGATGAAATGGTAGTTTTGTGCGGTGGATTTTCGGTTAATTGATCATAGTGAATATAAACTGATCGCATAAGCAAAATGTTTGTGGCCGTGAAAATTGTGTGTTGCTATTGAGATTTTATGCCACATAATAATGGCGACGTATAAAATATCGTCTATCCTACTAAATGAGTGTTAATATTCGGAGAATAAAATTTTCATTTTTGATAAGTTGGCGATTGTTTACGTTCAGTAAATTGTAAACAAGATTTTTGTACTTTCTAATAAAGATTCCGAAAGAAATAAAATTATCACGAAAAATGACTTCAACACTGCGTACCAATTTGCTGGTCAGAAAAGTGCAAAATTGTATAGTTTGTAATGCGGAACCCACAGCCGGACAATTAACGAATGTTTTCGTCAAAGAAGAGGTAAATTTTGGTTTATTCATGTTCTCAACTGGTTCCTGTTAATCAATTTTGTCTCATATATTCGATTAGACCGCCGCTCCACTGGCATCAACTCTGTCAGCTATTCTGAGTAGAACAATCGATCAAGAGACAATTCATTCAAGTTACATCTGTAAAAATTGTCGACAATTGTGCACCGAATATGAAGCGATGCAAAACCGTTTGGCCTCTATCAAGAAAGTCATTTCGCATGATTTCAACGAAACGGCCAAACTTCTTGATCCGACCACATCCAAGGCGACCGACACCGATTTCTGTGTCATGGAAAATCTACTGCCTGAAGAGTCTTTGGATGAACAGGACGACCTGGTAATTTTCAATACAAAAATCGACCGTTTAGGGTCATTACATAGCTTGGCTCCTACACTAATATTAGTGTAGAACCCAAGGTACGTAATGACGCTGGCAAATTCAGTTGAGAGAGAAATGAGCTATGAAACTGCATGGAATTTGTCCAAATTAAGAAGAACCTTTTTCTACAGGATCCGCTAAACGAAAAACCGAATGTTGCGTCACTGAAGCAAGTAGAGGCAACGAATAGATACCGTTTGGTTTCAATAAGGAACGACGGAAATTACATCGTCAATGTGGACAGTGGAGAAGAGTTATTAGACCAAAGCATCGCTCAGGAATACTTCGACGAGAGTGATGGCAATATGGTGGAAATCAGTACGGAAATGGATGCAGACGAACTGACTGAAATATTCGAGGATCACGGATACAGTGATGAGAACAGCAGCTTACACTATCAAAATTCCATATCGGATCTATCGCAAGATGTCAAGGATGCGAACAAAATTGTCACCGGCACCGAAATGCTCGATTCCCATCTGACAAACGATGTGACCATGAAGCCGATTTTCATGCGTGAGGGTCTCAAATTTAAATGCTGCCTGTGCACCGACAACGAAACGGTGTTCGATGTACGAACCATCGCAACCCACCTGAAACGTGAGCATGACGAGAAGGTGTACATCTGTGATGTTTGCGGCCACGACTTCCGCAAACGAAGTGAATTGAGCCATCACTTGGTGGACCATGCTCCCACTGCCAGTAACGGTGAAGAGTACCAGTGCGAAGAGTGTCCGAAGAAATTCACGAACCTACGACTGTTCCGAATCCATCGACGTGGTCATTACACCATTCAGAAGTTGTGGGAATGTAAGGATTGCAACAAGAAGTACAGTTCGAAGAATTTGCTGGAGGAACACACGAATATGCACACCGGAGAGAGGTAAATTCGGACTCATTTCGACGCTGATTTTCCGATGGTTCTAATTCATCGTCTCATTTTTAGGCCGTACAAATGTACTACGTGTGGCAAAGACTTTGCCAGCAAGTACACATTGACCGCGCATATGAAAATTCATTCGGAACGTAGACGACCGTTCGAGTGTGATCAGTGCAACAAGTCATTTTTCAGTCAACAAAATCTCACCCAACATCAACGTACGCATTCCGGCATCAAGGAGTTTGTCTGTGATGTGTGCAACAAGGCATTTGGAACGGCACACAACTTGGACGTACATCGCATCGTTCACACTGGCTACAAGGTTCGTTTTCTTATTTCAATTCCGTAGCGTTCATCCGATCTAATCGCTTGTTTGTCTTCGACAGCCATTCATCTGCCGGATATGTAAGAAGGCATTCGCTCGACGAGCCGAAATCAAGGACCATGAAAGGACACACACCGGCGAGGTAAAATCAGATTGTTACAGATGTCCCTATAGTGCAGATGTGGTAATACTTCTCCTTTTTTTAGCGTCCCTATGTCTGTGAAATTTGTAATGCCAGCTTTGCGCAACGATCCAACTTAATGTCACACAAACGGGCTACGCATCTCAACGATAAACGCCATAAATGTACCACATGCGATCGCAGTTTCAAGCGTAAACGTCTGTTAGACTATCATGTAAAGGCGCAACATACCGGCGAGCGTCCTTATACGTGTGAGGTATGGATCAATTGTTACATTTACTCCCAAGCACTATGATCCAATTCTGATCAATTTCACAGATTTGCGAATCGACATTCGTCTATCCGGAACACTACAAAAAGCATCTGCGCATTCACTCTGGTGATAAGGTAAGACCTCACCACTGAATTCCATCAAATCTGTTGTCCGATCAATAAATCCGTTTCTCTTACAGCCGTACAGCTGTGAAGTATGCGGAAAGGCGTTCAACAGCCGTGATAACCGAAATGCGCATCGATTTGTGCATAGCAATAAGAAGCCGTACGAATGTTTGGTTTGCGGAGCAGGCTTTATGCGAAAGCCATTGCTCTTGGCGCATATGACATCGATGAACCACGAAAACGATCGAATTGTTTTGAATCAACCGAACATCGAACCAATGAAACCAAAAACGGAACTGGTGTTTATGTCAGACGAATACGAGGACATCGAAGAATTAACGGAAGAGGTTCGTTGGAAGCGTTAACGGGAATTTGCAAAACTTTTTCATTTTCAATTTACTTTCGCAGCGACTCGATGAAGATGATATGCTGGACACGAAAACCGAACACTTGATAATCGATGGACAAGTTCAATTCGGCGACGATGACGAGAAACCGTCCGCCATGTCAGCGACCAATTCCAATCAGAGCGATGAATTCGAAATCATTTCACCGGACCAGATTTATGTATCGGGCGGAACGGAATTTAGTAACGATGACGAATTCGTGGACAGTGATGGCGTTAAATTGGTTCGCATTCGAATAGCTGATGAGGACGGCAAAGAACAAATGGCATGGGTAAATGTTGTGTCACAGGAGGAATAGACTAATTAGGTCAAAGAAGAAAATGCTGACACGTAGCTTCAATTAAAGATAATCTGTAAGACAGCATGTAGCCGATTTCCATGGAGTGATGAAATGGGCAGACTACTCTCAATCTATATAATAAATTGTATAAGAAACAAAAAGTCCTTGCGCTCTTACGGTTTATTGTGCCGAGCTGAATGTCTTTATCACATTTACATCCACCCACATTCACATTCTGTCGAATCTTCCTTCACATCTGTAGCCATTTCTGCAGATGATGACTCGGAACCCCGAGAATCCCGGTAAGTAATCTTATGATTGCACTTAACGTTGATGAGAGCCTGATTTGCATCTTTAAAAAAATCTCCCAGGTAGGCGGCCGGTGGCAGAACCATCAGTTGATCATTTAATTTGGTTATTGCTTGCCACAGCCACAGTTATTTCGTGCTCCCATCGGTGTTATTTACCTTACCAATACCCATAAATCGTTGTGTGAATCTCGATGCAACGTACTTTATTAGGCTCATGATGTGTGATATACGGCCTGGGGCCTCGTTGCATAATCACACATCTATAGGATAATAAAGCATAGAAATGATAAGTTGGTACGTCTGTGTTCCATCTATCTCGCCACAGGCGTACCAACTTATCATTTCTCTGTAATAAGGTACTTTGCAATCGATGTCATAAATAATCATTTCGCCAGCTCCAGCTTCAGTTCGTCGCTCATATTGAACATTACCGTTCGATGTATCGGCGACGCGAGCCTAAATCATGAAAGAACCATAAAAGATAGTTTCAGAGAATGCACAAGATTCTATAGTGACGGTCCCCTATCTTACAGTCGTTTCTTTCTTCAACCTTCTTCGAGCTTCAACGACACGGTTGTTAGGTAAAGTGCACTGAAAATTTATCACTGCTTCTGTCGTTGCACTGGCATATTCAGCCATAAGATTCTTAGTTTTGTGACACTCGTCAGACCCCGTCGAAGCCTTTTCGCCACATCAATAGGCAATTTTTTTCCACTCTTGAACTAATTCGCGAGCCTTCTGACTTACATAGGACTTTCGATATTTTTAACGTTGCGAATTGGCAACGGACTATTAGAATATCTACGAGTAAGTGTTACATAGAAGGCGAATGAAGGAAACATCATCTTGCCCAGCCGGGGATTTGAACACGCGACCTCTCGATTATGAGTCTGAGAGCTCTAGAGACAAAGCCATTATAGCAGAAATTATACTCCGCTATTAGAGTGGAGTACGTCGTTAACAGAACACATGAGTGTCTGCTTCGATTGATTTGCATTCCTACATTACATTACATTGCCTTACTTACATTACTTAATGATTGTATCAGCGGCACACCGATGTCAGTAATGTCTCGCAGGGCGTCTTGGGTAGCTGAGTAGAAAAGTCGTTTCATTCATTGACTATGTCTAGTCTATGTAAGCAGTTATATATCAATAACAGTGTTGGTGACGAATGGCGAAAGAAGCAAACGAAAAAAACTCAATAAGGTACGGTACCAGGTAAGACATTAACTTTTTCCAGATTTAGTCTTTAGTCGACCATTGATACGTTAAGTAAACTCGATTGTCCTAAATTTCGACCCCTTTTTTCGAGTTTTTATTTTACATCCAACCTCCTGTCTTCATTCAGAAAATTTTATGCGGAAATTCAAACTCCCTTCTCTATCGAATGTAAAGGGAACTAATGGACAAAGCTCACTGTTTTCCGTTCAGTGTTATTGAATGTTAGATTTTGTTGTTGCGAATTTAGTTTGCTTTTCTAATATTCTTTTTCATTTAAGTTAGAAGTAAAATTAAATAAAATTGCTCTCGTCGAAAACAAGTCCTTCCCGTCTTCATTCCACGTGATAGACATGAACGACATTCGATTGTAAAAGTCGTAATCTTTCCGACAAATTAACTGTTCCAATTTAGAGAAGCGTATAATAAAGACAGACGTTTTGCGTTAGATTTGAATGGTAGACGACGACCATATAGTTTGGTGACATAATTTTTCCAATAATTGTAATGCAATTTATCGCATGACATCAATTCGTTGCTCATCTCGTGCTTGTGTTCACACAAACGATTTCAATAATAAAATTGCATACGAAATCGCAGTCATTTAACAAAATAGAAAAGATACTTGGAAGCGGCGTCAACTACAGTGATCAAACCCTTTGAATCAGAACTCATCATCAAGAGTCCGATGACAAAGTTAATTTCATTCATTTATCTTAACTCGAACATGTCAAGCGTTAACAGCGTTAAAGGTCACGGAAGTGTGTTGTGAAGAGTTGCTCACAATATAAATTATGGCATGCTCCATGGACTGTCAATGCGATTCGTATGAATTGAACAAAGCACAGAGAGAGTTATAAAGCGCACTCGTGGAAACCTTGGTTAAATTTCATTTTTCGATAAAAACTGCAATTAAATTCAAATTAACATTCAAATGCATGCAGTGCTTTGCTCGCATAAATCAACACCTTCACACACTTGTTGGCGATATAATGGACAAAAAAACAAATAAATTCTTATACTTGCGGAGAAGATAGTTGATGAGTAACTTTGCATTTCATAGTCTGACTTCGAGTCAAGTCAAGTGTGACTCCGACCCGACAAGCACGTTCCTGTACCTTAGGATGAAGTACCATGGGCCATTAAGTTTAATGTTTTCATGCACCGTAAGGAAAATCGTTTTCCAATAGAGGTGATAAATGGGCTTCAAAATCGGGGACAATTTCTTCAAATATGGGGTTAATACTTTTCGTGAAACCTACAAGGGACTTGGTTTCAGAGACAGATACTTCGCTCAAATTAAAGGCTACATTTGTTCGTTTCGTCCTGTATTTTCGCTGATATCTTGTTACGAAAAATGTAAGACGACAATAGATTTATTTCAATAAAAAATTGATTTGGTTGTGCCACTTTGACTAGTTCTGACTAAAGTCAACAGTTTGCCTAAATTTGCATAAGCTGAGTTGTGTTAGAACTGATGAAACTGTTTCAATCAAATCTATTTTTTATTAACAGCTAACATTTTTCGATGGAAGCGATGAAAGTTCGTTCCACCTTTCAACCAGTTGACCAAAGTGGAACCTAACCCTTTTCTATATGCTTTGAGTCAAGTGTATTGTACAAGTATTTGTCAACATTTGTAAATGTCTTGCTAAAATTCATCATTATTGCCATCGGTCTGGAAGATTATCTTTTGTCGGTTTATCTTTACAATCGTTTTGTTTTGCTCAATATTTTTGTGAGAATTGTGCTAATTCAATACAATTGTGTAGTGTCTTAAAATCCTGCGTTATCGCAGTGAATCATAAACTATTATTGTTATTAAACATATTTAGCTAAATATTAATTGGAGGTTGTCGACTATTAATTCAGACAGTATGCCAAACCTCTAACTTATTCGAATTAGATTTAAAATTCTGTTTAAAATATATAGGATGGTGCTAATTTAATAGAGGTGAGCGGGCCGAGGTTTTTTCAAAGCCCGACCCGACCCGAATCGATTTTTAAAACCCGAAAACCCGAAACCCGACAGATACTGAAACCCGACCCGACCCGCATTAAATTTTTGAGACCTGATAACCCGAAACTTGACAGATACTGAGACCCGAAAGATACTGAAACGCGCTCAAATCGAAAATTATTTAGAAAACGCAAAAAAAAATCATGTTGAAACAGTTTCTTGACTTTCTTCCAAGAAAAACGAAATTGCTTAAGTTAGATCCACATATAAGTGTCCAACGCTGTGACTTTACATAGAAAACTTTAATTCGGGTCAGTTTCGAATTTAAAATTTAAAACCCGGCCCGACCCGAATTGAATTTTGGGAGCCCAAACAACCCGAAGCCTGTTAAAATTGAATCGGGTTGGGGTTCGGGCCGGTTCGGGTCGGGCCGGGTTTTTGGCCGACTTCGGGTAGCCCGCTCACCTCTAGTGCTAATGAGAAAACTAGGAAAAAAGACAAAAAAAATGGCGAAAATGTCATGACGCAACGATAAGAAGTTAGGCCAACAACCCCCCAATGGGATCAATTAAAATAACAGTATCGACGATACTCTCTCTAGCAAACAAAATTTACTTTTAAAAGTGTAAAATTTTCTATGACAGCATACACTGCACATTTCTACCACCTAAATTTCCTAGGTATTCCATTTCGTTTTCTCAGCTATGATGTCTTCTGTTTATCGTCGATAACTTATCGACACTTACGAGACACTGTTTATTGTCCTGAAATATGAAAATATGAAAGGACTGCTATATTCCTTAGTAATAGTTCCTATAACGACGAGTCTCCAATTTTTTTCACCTCGCGTCGATAAATACTTGTGGATTTACAACTCTGTGGTATGATAGTAAATCCATTCAAAGACTCCGACTGGTGGTATTATAACGCCACGGTACATAATTTATTGCTAAACCGTGTGTAAATGTGTCTCGGAATAATAGCGATACGAACATATCTAACGTCTTTTTGTTTGAAATTCCTTTATGTCGTCTGGCAATATTAAATTTTCCAAATTACCCTCAAATTGCCTTATTTTACAACAGTTCTAATCTTTATGATAGCCAAATTGGTTAACTATTAATGATGGTCTTCACTTCAGAATGATGTTATAAGCCGATTCGAATAAAGACGCATTACGTTCACGCAAAGTACATAATATTGAAACCATTACCATCAGTTCGAATTAGATGCAGGTCTGAGCACTCACATTATACTGTGATTGCGCCCGCAACTAAGGTGGTTGTTACAGTAACAGTTGGTAGAGGAACACTGTTTTTTTGCGAATTATTGTGCAGGGGCTGAGTGAAAGTGAGGTAAAGATTTCTTTTTTAAAATAAAATGAAACTTAACATCGGATATTTCTGCGCAAGTGATAAAACAAACCAACGGATTTTGATTACCATTTTACGGGCGGCTTTGACATTCTATAACTACAGCAATGACAAAAAAAGCGATGAGCTCTGGCCGATGCAGGCCTTTATTCCTAGTGTGTGTTTTGTCAAATGAAGTAAAAGATTTCGTATCAATTTGCTGATAACATTTAGATCAAAGGGAGTAATAGATTCTTTGGAGTTATGCTCGAGAGGTGACATGGTGGGCCTGTTGCTATTCAGAAGCCAAAAATTAGATATAGGCATGGAAATGAACACCCAGACGTGTTTAATAATGATAGCGCCATCATGCCATATATCTCGAGTGTAAATTATGGTAACTAGCAGGCATATGGTTACCGTCTGTGAAAAAGTGAGTGAATATTAGTGGATCTTCCATTGATAGTTGAATGTCCGAGTTAAACCAGTCGCCACATTGAATAATTTACGCAAGAACGTGGGCAATTAACATAACACAATGAATACCTAGTTATAGAATTTCCAATCGTAAAAATACAAGTTTTGCGATTATCTAAATTTTATCTGAATGAAAAAAACCAACCAAATAAAAAACCCGACTCAAAGTTTTACGTCGAACAGTAGACCGCAAAAAAATGTTTCTTTTTTTTGTTAACCAACGTAAACAACACGGTCTTGTTGCTAATAATGGTATTTCTCTATAACCGAAATGTAAAAGACAAACATCTTATCAATTGTGTTACAGCCATCGGAACATTAAGGTAGTCGAATTAATTTTTAATCAAATTGTGAATACATTCGAAAGTGTTAAGAATTAACAGTATGTGAGTGTTGAAACGCACTTAAGCTTCCAGTAAATTTTATTGCTTCATTCAGTAAAAGCATTGTGCCGACTTTAGGTAGAAAACCACAAATACATCACATTCCACAAATAGATTCAAATTGTACGCTCAAATATCGTCGAACCGTAATTGCAATAATGATATTCTGACAAAAATTTATTATTTCCATTATTACAATAATGTATCTAGCCCGAACCAAGGTTTCTCATGTTAAATACCTTGATCTACACACATATAGACGATCATGAAATATCAATTAACTTTTAGACAAAACAGACGAGACTTGTTGTTGTTCTTGTTGCTATTTTTGTGCTTTTAATGTTATATCATATGATCAGTCACTGGAGTATCTTCCGTGTGAACTAACCAAATAACTGCTAAGCTATTACCCTCAGTTCGAACAATTTTGGCATTGTGTCGACTGTCTGTTACACACTATCGACACGAAGTGGTTTACTAACATATGGAGGGAATATTATTCCGATTCTATTTCGATTGATTTTTCATATTTTGGCTTGAAAGTAGTACACCTGTTACAAATGGTGTGTGTTCATTTTGTTCGTGCTGTTCACCGACTCTGAGGTAGTACCTTACATTACATATATATTCCGAATACCCTACACGCTAAATTAATTTGTTTATCAATACAATTACAATGTGTGTACGTTACAAAGGCTTTTGTTAAAAATTATCGCAAAGTTTAATCGACATTAAAAGAGTGGTGCGACTACCGTTAAGAAAGTTTTTGTGATCGTAATTATATTTCGTTTTAATATTCCAAAAATGATGAATAACGAAATTGAATTGTGGCATATTTGTGCAGAGACTGATGTTTGCATTACACTTTCAGTTATACTGTGGTTTGGATGTGGAAGAGAAAAAATTGACTTCCTTTATAGAAGAATAAGTGGTGAGTGAATGTAATTTTGGTTTGAGTGTGGCATTGAAATTTCCCTGTTTTTAATTACAATTTCGATTCGACTTATAATATAAGAGCGAAATTCGGGACGACGCGGCGTAAGAAATTGTTTCGTTTGATTTTGAAGTTTTCAGTCTTTGTGTTACCTAAACGTGATTGAGTTTTTAGAAATGTGAAGGTTTATTACAAACCAAAAATCTGAACAGAGAAGTTCCTCAAAATGTTGTGAATATGTAACAATGCGTATCCTGAAGTCTTGAATTAAAATAGAACAAAGGCAATTTTTGCTTACGTCCCACTCAACTTGTACAGCATTGACCCGGATTATTCTGAATTGTGCTGAATGCAATTGTATTTAAGGAATCTGTATGGTATCGTAAAGTCAATACAAATAGCATAGCGAATTTCAATTGTATTTGATTGTTCGAAGGCTGAGTTCATTCAATAGAAGTTAAACCCTTTGTAACACGGCAGAGTAAAATAAACCAGGCAGGAGCTGTTCATTTTTGAAACGTCAAATAAGGGACCTAATACACTGTATGAAAATGAACTCAATTGAACATAAATTGAATTAATTTTATTAATTTTAGAAAACTCAGCTCTCTAGTCAAATCAAGCGCTACTGCCTGGTTTATTTTACTCTGCCGTGTCGTTAGGCAATCAAAGAGAATTGAATATTTTAAAACGAGTCCTTTTGAGGTGAGAATGAAGTCAGGCTACAGTTAAGTAGTGAACTTACTGTGCTCAATTCGACTACAAAGTTAACCTAAAGTCTTTGAAACTGGTATATTCAAACAAGACATAAAAAACATAATCCCTAATTTCATTGATTGCACTGGAAGTTTGTACGGGTAATTTAAATCCCTGACTCATATTGATAAATAATTGTATTACTGTTTCGCTCGCCACATAATCAGTGCCGGACTGGCTCCAAAAAGCCCTTCGGGGAAAAGTTCAAAAAGCCCAAATTTTCGGGGGACCGTTTCTTATGGCCCATGGGACTCTGAGTTTTATAAGCTCTAGGAAATATTTTTAGCCCCGTACGAAGTACTGGGGGCTTATAAGATTAATATGCCGTTTGTAACACGTCGAATTGGAAGCAGACAGTAAGGGCAAAGCATTTGGTTATGTTCATAGATGACGAATCCGCAATAAAAAAAATGTCCGTCCGTCCGTCCGTCCGTGACCCCTCTAGCTTGAGCAAATCACAACCTTTTTTCAAAATTCTTTTTTTCCCCGATTGGTATCGACAAAAGTAAGGTCAAGTTCGAAAATGAGCATGGTAGGGTCGGCCCTTCCAGAGCTAAGGCCCTATAGGTGTTTTTCAGTCTTTCGACGATATCTACCGAAATACGCACGCAATAGCTGCTTGTGATAAATCAAATGAAAGGTATTGACGAGTAGAACAGAGTTGCTGAACATTGTTTTTGTGTAGGATGCAACGCGAGCTTGTTGGAAGGGCTCAAAGGTCGTTACTCGGCCCTAAGTGTTTTTTCCACATAAATCGAGTAAATCTCATCCGATTTTGCTAGATTTTGTTTTATTTGAGAGATAATTGAATGAATAGAATGATGGCAAAAAAAGTTTCAAATTTGGGCCCTTGGACTAAAGCCGCTACTCGGCCCTAAGTGTTTTTTGCACATAAATCGAGTAAATCTCATCCGATTTTGCTAGATTTTGTTTTATTTGAGAGATAATTGAATGCCGAATAGAATGATGGTAAAAAAAGTTTCAAATTTGGGCCCTTGGACTAAGGCCGCTACTCGGCCCTAAGTGTTTTTTGCACATAAATCGAATAAATCTCATCCGATTTTGCTAGATTTTGTTTCATTTGAGAGATAATTGAATGCCGAATAGAATGATGGCAAAAAATGTTTCAAATTTAGGCCCTTGGACTAAGGCCGCTACTCGGCTCTAAGTGTTTTTTGCACATAAATCGAGTAAATCTCATCCGATTTTGCTAGATTTAGTTTTTTATGGAAGGTAATTGAATACCGAAAAGAACGTGGCGAAAAAAGTTTCAAATTTGGGCCCTTGGACTAAGGCCGCTACTCGGCCCTAAGTGTTTTTTGCACATAAATCGAGTAAATCTCATCCGATTTTGCTAGTTTTTGTTTCATTTGAGAGATAATTGAATACCCAATAGAAAGTTGGCAAAAAATTTTGGGTTTCTAAAATAATATCGTAAATTGTTGGTTTTATTTGGGAGGTACTTCGTACGGGCTTTCGTAATTGCGCTATGCGCAATTTTAAAAATGAACACTTTCAGTAAATTTGACCATGCCCAACTTCACTTGCATTTTGGTAACAGACGCATTAGAGGGTTGTAGACGTATTAGGGTTCCGGGCGTATTACGGCTACGGACGTATTATGGTTACGGACGAAATAGGATTACGGGTCGTACGGGGCTAAGTCGCAGCAAACGCTCCGACTGTTCTGATGCCTTGTTTTAGTTCGATTTCATTTAAAAATTAAGTAATTACGAGGAAATTCGACATTGAAATACTGATTGATTCTTGAAATTTTTTTTAAAATATCTATTCTATTACCAATATTTTTAATTATTTTGCCGTTCATGCAAATAATTTCACATTATCGCCAATGCTTAATTCAAATGTTAATTCAATCTACGAACCGTAATGCCTGGAGGTGTTGTTGTACAGATATGAAAGAAGGATCGATTTTCTTATTTTTGGTTAATAGAAATTAGAAGTTAACTTCTAATTACATTGAAAGCTCAAGTACTCAAGGTCGCAAAGCAATCTGAAACGACCTGATGGTCCATGGCCAATTTAAAAATCGACTCTTTTTATCTTCATTTTTTTTGGAAAAACTAAGTTGTTGAAAAAGAAAATAAACTAAGAAAATCGGAAAACAGGAAATATTCTGGGAACCTTTGGGGAAAAAGTTGACAGATGATTTTATTTTGTAATGTTACCTATAGTTTGTAAATAAAACTTACAAAAAAATTAATTAATTAGTTTTCTCATACTGAGGTGTTGGTATTGCCATTATATTCCTATTTTTGGGGTCTTACTTTTTGATTCCAAATCTTTTTTTTATTTTTTTATTGGAAAATATTTTTTGTCATCAACATTAACAACATAAATATTAAAGTTTTTTTTTTTGGTTTTCATTGCCAGTTTCAACAGCTTTAACTGTCGAATTCTTACATTATAGACCGGGATTCCCAGTTGCTTTATGTCTCTGCTTCCCGGTCTGTAATGTAAGAAATCCACAGTTAAGACCAGCGATGAAAACCCCGAAAAACCACACTAATATAATACTGAATTAAAAGTAACAACAAAATAAAAGAAACAATTGTTGTCGAATAGCAGATTATTCATTTGTAAAATTAGTTGATACATATCTTTCGCCTACGACATTTACGACTACAATAAATTAAGTACAATGTGTTTCAATATTTTCATACTGCAACCTTGCACCAGGGCAACATATTCCCTTTTATGACCTGTTCAATGTTAGGTACTTGCTTGACAATTCCAAAATTGTTTGAAAACAGACTGTAAACTAGTATATTTAAATTGTGCTGTATCCTTAGTATCTTAGTAACCAGAAAAAGAAAATCCAGCAAATAAAGCCTCGAAAATAAACAATTTAAAAACGACCAAAAATATAAATAAACTACGAAAAGACACATGAAATCCCAACCAAAATAATAAAATTTAAAAATTTCAAATTTCAGCAAATCACTCATTCAAATAAGAAAATTTGAAAATGTGATTCACAGACTGCAATTTTCGATTTTCCCTACTTCGGCTTTTCAATTTCCTTATTTGTCGGTGAGATTTCCGAAAACTAACACTTCAATTTTTTTAGTTTCGGCTGTGATTTTCTTTATTACGAAACGTTTTTGTGGTATGACTCAGCTGACGACAAAAACTTCCAATATAGTGATTTAGAACTCCAATTTATTTAATGTGTGATTTCCTAAAATTGTAATTTTCAAATGTCGAAAAATGTGGAAAAAATACTGAATCTCTAAATTGTTGAAAAAACTAACAAAAAATTTATGTTTTTGAGTGACTTTAGCTAAGTTGAGACCAAGTCCTGAGAGATGTATTTCGGTAGAGGGCTTAGCCAAAAAAAAGCGTAGAGCTGTGTTAAAAACTTTTTTCTCAAAGTTTTGTTTGTGTGGATTTTTGCCGGTAAATGAGATTAAAATTAAAATATAGTGAAAAAGTAGCTTTTCCCAAGGCTGTAAACTTTGGGGAGGTCACGCAGACCGCCATTTTATTAGATACGCGGGAACAGGTAAAACAGAATTCAGCTACTATGAAATCGTCAAATTTCAGAATCCATATTTTATGAAAATGTATAGAAATGTCAAATTTTGTGTGTGTCACCCGCGTACCTGTATCTGCGTGACCTCCCCAAAGTTTACGGCCTTGGCTTTTCCTCGTTAACACATCAAAACAAATTTATTTAGGTTCAACGAAACATTTTGAGCTTCATTGGAGTTCGTATGATAACGCAAATAAATATTTAATTTAAAACTACAATGTACATTTTGAAACAGCGCTCTCACATTTTTCGAAACATAAGTAATCCAACTTCCACTATTGCGCCGAAATTAACGGATTTCACGACTATTGGGTAATAGTTTTTCAAACGAGGCGTTTGAAATTTCGCAATGTTAAGGGCGCGCTAGTCGGGTTATCACCCGAACGCAAATGGTTTTTTAAACAAAACATTTTCAAATTTTGAATACGGCTATTGGGGTATTCACTCGAGCGCAATCAATTTTAAACGAAATTTTTCACACTTTTCAATCTAGTCGAGTTTTTCAAACGACATGTTTCAAACTTTTCAATTTTAGGTCCAGTTAAATAATCATCCTAGCGCAAATAGTTTTCCAAACGGAACGTTTCAAACTTTTTACTGTTAGGTCTAGTCACCAACCAGTCGGGTAATCACGTGCAAATAGTATTTCAACCGGAATGTTTCAATTTCTTCGATGTTAGGCCTAGTCGGGTAATCACCCGAGCGAAAATAATTTTTCAAATGAAATGTTACAAACTTATTTCTAAATAATAGTTTTTCAAGATGTCGCTTCTTCATTCTTGATGTAAAAATTCTGAAAACGCCCATTCGGGACATGGCCCGAGTCAGGCAAAAAGCCCTTCGGGATCGCCCCGAATTCCCATAGGGCCAGTCCGGCACTGCGACATAATGTATTATCTCTGACGTTAATATCCAAAAACTTTTAGTATCAACAATACGTTGTGAATATTCACTCTTCGAACCGATGGATATTTACCTCATTACCACAGTAAAAATAACTGGATAGGTAAACATTAATAGCCCTTAACTGGTATGATACGACATACGTGAGCGTTCAGTGTGTATTTATATTATGTATATAAGTCTGTTTACTAAAATATGTGGCAATCCATTTACATAGTTGAAATTAATTTAGAACATTTTCTTCAAAAATATTATTTGACAAAAAATAATGCTTCAAGCGTGCGTATGCCTATTTGTTTAAGGAGATTTCCTTGTTCTAGATTTGAAACAAAAAAAAAACTGAGTGGATACATTATTCAAGATACTATCTGTCTTCCCACAAAGAAAATTGTTGGTTATTTTTTATGTGAAATGTACAAAATTACCAAGATAAATCTTCTCTATTGTTTACTTGCCTGACCGACTTTTATAAAGAGTCTATTGGACTATAATTCCGGAAGCGAACGGCATTGTCAACATTATTATCATTTTACCTCGACAGTTTTAATGTTCGTTCACAAGAAAGCCTATCACCAGATCTTATCGAATCTATTACTTCTTTTGATATGCGGTCGTCATTTGAACAAAGGGCCGCAAAGACGATTAAATCATTGATTTTATGATGTCTTTTGATAATTATAAGACCAGACCGCATTACCGTTGCTAATTGCTTAATCATTAGTTTTTGGTAGAGCGTTTAAAATAATTCTTTCAACCAATATTTTCATCAAATTGGTACCAATTTAAGTAGTAAAGTGATTTAGGGTAGCGGTAAAAGGAAAATTATATTGCTAGACCGGGAAAAACTATTTTCCGAGGGGAAAATTACTTCGAAAACCGCTATACCATGACTTTTTGACGTTATGAGCTGAGAGTTAAACTGAGCTAATGACTTTGATATTACGTGTTTTTGTATAGTGATTTTCGGGGCTCTGTACAATGACTTTCCGTAGCGGTTCCCCCTCGATTTTCTCCTTATGTCACCTCTGTTGATAACAGATGAGATCATAATTACCTAATGTTCGATGTTATGCCTTAGCAAATTTTTAGTAAATTACAGCTCTCCATAGAGTACTATTCCCCATCAAATACTACTCCCTGCACTATGTTTTGTATTATAGCTGAAGTGAAAATAACTTTTCCAGAAACAAACATTATTTACCTAAATACAAGTTTACATAAGGCACGATTGAAAGAATGGAAGCTTTGTGGGTAAATTATTATAATGTTTGTTCAAAAAAAAATATTCCAAATTGACTCAACAATCAATTATTGATTATATACTCAATGGTAATTGTTCAATGCCTTCGTCTATTTACATTTTTCAGATAAAGAGATTAACTCAATTCTCTCCAAAAAATGCTTTGTAAAATTTTGTTACATTTTCTGCTGATCAATACCATCAACTGTTGGTGTATTTTAGCGATTTTAGCTCATTAATTCAATTTACCTTTGCTATTTTAGAGCATGTAAACGAGGTCAACCACCACACATAGTTGCACAACCTATCAATTCTTTCCATTTACTGTGATAAATTTGATTTTCGACAACAACGAAAATGAATTCGACAGCAAACCTGTACAACAGTTCCTCGTCAATGGACATTGCCGAGGGTCCAGTGGAAGATGCAAATAAGAAGCCGGAAAAACGAAAAAATTTCTTAGTTCAAGCATTGCTCCGACATTACGGCGAGACCACATGCAACATAACACCGGAACAATTCGAGAAAGAAAAGTTCCTGATCGGCCAAATCAAATTCAATCCCATCATATTGATGCCAGCTGCGGTTTTGATTCAATTTTGTTGTGGTTCGGTAAGACATTTTCCAATTAGGTCATTGACCGTTTCTGAATTCTCACATTTCGTAGCTGTATGCATGGTCAGTTTTTAACACACCAATTGACGTTGCAATGAGTGGAGATCCGAAGAATGCTCAGGCTCCAGTAACATTTTACATCGCTGTGGGAATGTTCGGTGTATCTGCGGCAACCATGGGCCCTTGGTTAGAGAGAAACGGTCCGAAGAAAGCCCTAATTTTATCGTCAAGTCTGTTCTTTCTGGGAAATTTGCTGTCATCCCTAGCAATCTACCTGAAGGCTATATGGCTATTATATATCGGTTACGGTGTCATAGGCGGATTCGGTCTGGGTCTCGGTTACATCTCGCCAGTTTCCCCATTGCAGAAGTGGTTTCCGAATAAACGCGGTATGGCTGCCGGACTGGCAGTGTGTGGGTTCGGTGCTGGCAGTATTGCAATTGGAAAAGTTATTTTGCCGTTAATAAATTCGGTTGGATTGTCGTTAACGTTTGTCGTCTTGGGATGCTGCTTTTTTACTGCTATGGTGTGCGTTGCGCTTTTATTTCGAATTCCACCGCCAGAATACACGACCAGTTCAAACTCTGTAGATTCTATCGACAAGAGTTCGCAACCCAAACTGCCTGAGATTAAGTTGACACTGATCGAATCAATCAAATCGTTCGATTTTCTGTTGCTGTACATCATGTTCTTAGCTAACGCCGTTTTCGGACTCGTAAGAATTGTTAACAGGTTGAAAATTCTCCGAGCTAAAATTCTTCCTCTTTCCAGGTGGTCATTTCGAGATTATCCAACATGATCACGCAACTTTATGCAAAGGATCCGGATGAAGCTGCCACCATTGTCTCTGTTAACGGGGCTTTGAACCTTTTCGGCAGATTATTTTTCTCTACAATCTCTGATAAAATCGGTAGAAAGGCGTGCTTCCTGATTATGTTAACCACACAAACAATCGTCGTCGCTACCTTCCCGGCATACACCGAACATAGAGTCTATTGGGCATTCCTTGTGTGCATGTTTGCATTAACAATGTGCTACGGTGGCGGTTTTGGTGTGATACCAGCATTTTTAGCTGATATGTTTGGTTCGACCAACATAGGCGCTTGTCATGGAATCATTCTAACAGCATGGTCTATTGCCGGTGTCGGCGGTGGATTAACTTTTACCGCAATTTACAATAAACAAATCTCTTACGGTTGGTCGATCTACGATGCGTACCCGTACATTATCAATTCGTATTGGATACTTGCGTTCGTCATTGCCGGATTGATTGCTGGTGTATTTGTTCGGACCACACTGAAGGATAGACTACTGCCACCCGTAAAAGGACAGTGGTTTAGGTTTAGAATATTCGGGAAAATTGTGCGAATAAAACGAATATCAACATTCCCGGAAGTGGAAATACTTAGCTCGAAGGAATATGACGACGAATGGGACAAATATTGGCAGGCGCTGCATGCTCCAGCCAATAACATAGGTGTAGACTAGGCCAATAATCAGGTCTCCTTATCATCGTTTTGTAAATGTCATAATTTTTAAGTTTTATTAAATCGAATTCAGTTATGACTCCGAGAGTGATTTGTTAGCGTCATTCACGCCGTTGCTAATGAATTTTTCCATATGAATAGGACGGTTGCTCCGGAACAACGCTGTGAGGTAAGATATTTGAATAAAAATATTTACATCCATAATAATCACTTAGTCACATCGAGAGTCATTTATAAGTTTGTCATACCATTTGTACCATATTCATAAAGAATGTTTACTATGGTGAGTATTTCCATGAATCCCCTAAATTCCCACATATCTTGTTTTATGCTTAAAAGTGAGAAAATACAATCATAAGTACCATGAGGTCTAGTGGCGAAAGGAATATTTTAGAGCTGATACACAAGCAAAAGTTTGTTGAAAATATGTGAAAAGTGAAAGTGGAAAATTCCCTTCCCGGGTACAAGCTGCTCAGACTTTTTATATGGAGTTGAGCATGGATGAGTATACGGTTTTTGACCGCAAATTCAACGGCAATCGAGTTCTAACGAAACAGAATTTTTAAAGAGCAACAAATGAAGTGGAGGTCTTTAATATCAAAAATCGACTGAGGGACAAAAAAAAAGTTTTGAATACAGAGCTTGACTAAGATTCTTTGATATTTTTTATCGATCGGCAATATTTTGCATTTTCGAAAATGCAAAAATGCCGTTTGTACATTGTTTGTGTCGAGCAGATTTTAAAATATTTTATGATTGGATTTCTAGGTAATTCCCTAAATTGAACTATAGTTATTTGTTTACAGAGGGGAGAAAATAGGAAATTCCAACAATTTGCGGCCAGGGCAAAGCAAGGCAATTTCGCTCGAATTGGAATTTCCTATTTTCTCCCCTAGGTGAACGTAACGTTCTTTATGCTATTTGTATTTCGTTATTTTTATTAAAGAAAGAAAAACATCGATTCTCGTCGATTCGCCATACTATTTTCAATAGGCAAAGTGACAGTTCGAATGAGAAAAGTTTTATTCCCGTTTCTCGATAGAGAAACGGGTCTTCAAAAAAAAATTGCGTTTGTTTGTCCGCAGCCCAACATTATACTATCAATACAATCTATCTACTACCTGTTTGTGTATTATGTATCTATCTATCTAACTATTACCTATCTTACTATTAACTATCCTATTATCTATCTATCTATCTATCTATCTATCTATCTATCTATCTATCTATGTATGTATCTATCTATCTATCTATCTATCTATCTATCTATCCATCTTTCTATCTATTATCTATCAGATATATATTTTCTATTATCGATTATCTATTATGTGTCTGGGCCTGGTCCAAAAAATATTTTTTGAGTTTGTTTGTCCGCAGGCCTCAAAAGTGGCCTCCCAGGGGTCTGCCGGCAGGACGTCGGAGGCCATTTTTCAAAAGTGACCCCTCAGGGGTCTGCCGGCAGGACGTCGGAGGCCATTTTTCAAAAATGGCCTCCCAAGGGTCTGCCTGCAGGACGTCGGAGGCCATTTTCCAAAAGTGGCCTCCCAAGGGTCTGCTGGCAGGACGTCGAAGGCCATTTTTCAAAAACGGCTTCTCAGGAATAAGTCTACTAGACCTACGAGGCCGATTTTCGAAAACAGCTTCCCAGATGTCAGTCAACATGACCTACAAGACCAGTTTTCGAAAACGGTCTCCCAGGAATCAGTCGACAAGACCTACAAGCTACAAGGCCTATTTGCGAAAGCGGCTTCCCAGTAGTCAGTTAACAAAACATACGAGGCCAATTTTCGAAAATAGCTTTTCAGATGTTAGTCAACAGGACCTACGAGGCCAATTTTCGAAAACGGTCTCCCAGGAGTCAGTCGACAAGACCTACAAGGCCTATTTTTGAAAACGGTCTCCCAGAACTCAGTCGACAAGACCTGCAAGGCCTATTTTCGAAAACGGCCTCCCACAGCTTAGCCGATAAGGCCTTCAAGACCATTTTTTTAGGATTCAGCCGTAGGATATCCGATGCTTTTCTTTGAAAACAGCCCCAAACGTCTCCCTCGGTCTATACTATGAAATCGTCAATTGTAATTTCCAATGAATTAAAATCGTTTTAGGATTGTATAATCTTATGAATTGTCACAAATCAAGTTGTAAGAAAATCGAAAATTAATCTTGTAAATATTTTTAAAATATTATCTTATTTATTTGTCCGATGATGAGCTTATCTCTATTGATTTATCTATACATATAAATCTTCTATACATATAAATCTGAACGTAGGGGCACCACGACGCCCCTCGGCGCACCTCGGAGCACCACGGCGCACCTCGGGGCACATAGGGGCACATCGGGGCACCTCGGAGCACCCGGCCCTCCTAGGGGTCAGCTGGTCAGCCGTCCGACGGTGTTTTTCAACATTGACCTCCAACGCGTCAGCTGATCAGCCGTCCGACGGCGTTTTTCAAAATGGACCTCCAATGAGTCAGTCGGTCAGCCGTCCGAGGTCATTTTTCAAAATCGACCTCCGAGAGTTCAACCGGTCAGCTCTTCGGGACCGTTTTTCAAAATTCGTCCCTGACAGATCAGCCAGTCAGTAGTACGAAGCCGTTTTTCAAAATCGACCTCTAACGGATCAACTGGTCAGCTCTACGACTTGTAAATGATCGACCGGTCGATGTCGATTTTAAAATCAACCTCTACCAAGTCAACCAGCCAGTTTTTGGGAGCCAATTTTCCAAATAAGAAGTATTTGACGAAGTCAACGAAGCTGCGGGACCGTTTCTCAAAACAGATTTTAAAAAACACCGTCCGAAGTCATTTCAAAAAACAATATCGGAGCATCATTAATTTTGTCTTTTAAAAGTCGGCCTCGGACCTCACACTAGCACCTCAAAGATTGTTTAGACCCGTACGAAGTACTGGGGTCTCATGCGTTTACTACTGGGTTTGTAACAAGCCGAATCGGAATCCCTGAGTAAGGGCAAACCTTTTGGGGTTACTCAGAGATGCCGAATCAGCGAAAAAAAAAATCTGTCTGTCTGTCTGTCTGTCCGTCCGTCTGCACGATAACTTGAGTAAAACGCAACTTTTTTCCAAAATTCTTTTTTTTTCCCGTTTGGTAATATCAAATGCTGATTCAAGGTCGAAGATGAGCAATCTAGGGTGGCCCTTCCAAAGTTAGGGCCCTATAAGTGATTTAGGGTTTTTCAAATATATCTCCGGCAGTTTAAACGCTAGACGCATGAGTGATGCGTCAAATGAAAGGTATTTGCAATACCTGTCGATTAAAAAAAATTCATGAAAATCGGAAGTCCTACTCGTGAGCTAGAGCCGTTGATGTGAAACTGGCGGAGGGCTCCACCTGTTTCTTGCCAATATAACAGGAAAGGACGATCGGATTTCGGTTATTTTAGCGCCATTTCATAGGTATTGACCATATACCTTTCAAGGAAAAAAAAGTTCATGAAATTCGGTTCATTGGATCGGGAGCTACGTCTCTTGGAGTGAGCCTAATCGATGCTACTCGGCCGTACAGTGAACGTAGTGAATTTTGCTGATATCTCGAGTAAATTTTATGCTAATTACATGAATTTTTTTGTTTGAAAGGTATTGATGATTGTGACACGATGCTACTGTTTCTAGAGTCCTAACAAAATGGCCGCCGCCGCCATCTTGGATTTTGGTGCTTTTGCCTATATCTCGAGTAAATTTCATGCTAATTTGATGATTTTTTTTTTGTTTGAAAGGTAAAGACAATCGTAAAGTGGTTGTGATGTTTATAATACCCCAACCAAATGGCCGTTGGCCGCCGTCTTGAATTTTAATGTTTTTGCTTATATCTTAAGTAAATTTTATCCGACTTTCGTGAACTTTTTTTTGTTTGAAAGGTAACGATAATTAAAAGTGGTAGAAGTGCCTTTAGTTGTCGAACGAAATGGCCGCAAGCCGCCATCTTGAATTTTAGTTAAATGTGAAAAATTTGAAAAAAGCCGTTGAGGGAAATGCTGGATTAATAAATTTTACTTCGGACGGGGCTTTCGAAATTGCTGCTAGCAATTTCAACAGAAGATAACGTTAGAAGAAATTATAACGAAGGTTTTTGTGATGCAGTGTGGTTACAAAATACATTTATGGTTGTTCAAAGTTATTGCACTCCAAACTTTGAGTACGGGTCTCCGTGGCCCTGAATAGGCGTTTGCCACGGGAAGGCGTTAGCTATGTTTTTAAAATATATTCACCGACTTGATCATATGACATGACGGTAAAAAACAAAAATATCGTTTCAGCTCTATACAATTTAGCAGACGTTCGGATTAATTCGGATTTCTAAGGTTGTTTTTCGTAATTAACCTTGACTTTTCGATTAACTTTTGGAGACGTATTTTCAAAGAAAATTTTCATTTTCAGAGCATTTTTGGTAAAAAGTTTATTCGATGAAAATTTAAGATTAATCGCCACGTTGAAGACGTGGCTCAGCCCGCTTTGATATTCGACTCTAGCTAAGGCGCTGTAGTGAACGGAACGTCCAATGGTTGCCTCGCTATGAGTCAACGAAACGCATGTTTGATAATTTTGCGGCTAATCGAAACAATAAATTTGCAGAAAAAAACGATAATTTGAAATAAATGTCTTGTAAGGTTTTTATTGTAATGTCTTTGATAAGATCTATCTGACTACCCAACTAAGATAAGTGAAAATGAGACGATATATGTAAAACGACTCGTAGGGTCGAAAATATAATAACGAAACTTTTCCCTGGGTACAGTACGACCCGGCCGAAGGCCGGGAAACAGTGCTAGTTACAAATATTTACGATATATGTGTACGGCTGATCCAAAAAAGGGGTTGTTTGCCGACAACCCCTTACAACAATTCAAATATTCATAAGATAAAACAGAGAAGCGGGTCTTCAAAAAAAATTGCGTTTGTTTGTCCGCATCCCCACACAATACTATCAATACTGTGTATCTATCTAAGCATATATCTATCTATCTACTATCTATCTATGTATCTACTGCAATTATTTTCTAAATAAGTCGGGAGCTGGCCCAAAAAATTTTTTGAGTTTGTTTGTCCGCAGCTCACATACACTGCTATTTTAAGTACTATCTACTTCAATTACTTGCTAATTATGTCGGGGGCTGGCCCAAAAAATTTTTTTAGTTTGTTTGTCCGCAGCTCACATACACTGCTATTTTAAGTACTATCTACTTCAATTACTTGCTAATTATGCAGGTGGCACGCCCAAAAAAATTTTTTTGACTTTGTTTGTCCGCAGCTCACATACACTGCTATTTGCAGTACTATCTACTGCAATAACTTGCTAATTACGTAGGGAGCTGGCCCAAAAAAAATTTAGAGTTTGTTTGTACGCAGCTCACATACACTGCTATTTTCAGGACTATCTACTGCATCCGCAGCTCACATACACTGCTATTTTCAGGACTATCTACTGCAATTACTTGCTAATTATGTCGGGGGCTGGCCCAAAATTTTTTTTTTTGAGTTTGTTTGTCCGCAGCTCACATACACTGCTATTTTCAGGACTATCTACTGCAATTACTTGCTAATTTTGTCGGGGGCTGGCCCAAAATTTTTTTTGAGTTTGTTTGTCCGCAACTCACATACACTGCTATTTTCAGGACTATCTACTGCAATTACTTGCTAATTATGTCGGAAGCTGGTCCAAAAAAATTTTTTGAGTCTGTTTGTCCGCAGGTCACATACACTGCTTTTTTCAGTACTATCTACTGTAGTTATTTAGCTGCAATTATATGGCTGGCCCAAATGATACACATAAATTATGGTGTGCCTCAAAGCTTAAAAAGTAATAAGTTAAAAAAATAGAGAAACGGGTGTGCCACGTTAGTGGCCTTACTTGTTTTCTACCCATAGGAAAGAAAGTGCTGCTCTTTTCTCACTAGAAATGTCACTCGACCAGTCATTTAGAAAACACAATTTTCTCATGGCCTATTGAGGGGAGAAAATAAGGCAAAACACAAGCAATAAGGCAATGAGACGCGCATGAAAAAGAACATTGCCATTTTTCTTAGGTAGATTTTTTCTATAATCTCAGTGTTGAAATGAAAATGTTCGAAACGTAAGTGTGTAAAGGAAAAATTTGTAAGAATGGAAAAATTTGTAAGAATTGAAGAACTGTATGGGCTCTACAATACACTGGATCAGAAATAGATGACTTCCTTCATTTTCCTTAAAATTTTTGTATTCCTGATTCCTGTCGAAACTGTTACTTCATTTGATCTTAGTAGTTTCAAAACATTGATACAATAGTAGATTATTCTCCTCTGTCCACATGTTTATTTAGACACTTGGGGAGTTATTGCATGAGCCAAAGGCGAATGTTATAACCCCAAGTGTCTAAATAAACATTTGGACAGAGGTGAATACGCTATTTTATCTACCGACGGCGAAATAATAGCACTTTTTCACTGCTATTATTTCACCTAGGTAGATAAAATCTTTTACTTCATTTATCATTAATTTATCTAACTTCATAGCCCCATTAGGCCCATGAGTCAGATTCATTACAAATATCTATTTGCTTTCTTGGATAATAAAAGTTGATATTATTTAACAAACTATATCGTCTATGCTAACATATGATGTATATAAAGCTCAGCAAGAATATAATGCGCATTTGAACAAAACAACTCTCAACATCCCATATATTGATCTTTCGTGCACCTTCTTCCTTAGTGATATATGTGTGCGATGATATTGGAAAGGTTAGTTATTTTATTCGCCTTCAAAATTGAAACGTGTAAATGCAATCTAGTAGATTGAATCTACCATTCCACGTCGTATTTGAATATTGTTTTGCAAATGATGCATTAGTATTTCGGGTACCATAATTTATCAACAACAAATGTACGACAAGCTAGACCAAAGTTGATGTTAAAACAATTGAAGTAAAAGATTTTGCACCAAAATCTCTTGAAAATGTTTAGAATAAAAAAAGTAAATGACTCGATTGTTATGCTTGCTGTCAGTGGTAAAATTGGTTCAAGATCAATTCCCGAATAAATCTGATGCAACCGACATAAGAAATTAAAACCATTGATGCCTCCTCTATAAATAATATCTTCAGAAGTCGTAGAACCGCATACATGGACAGTTATTTCCATCAATAAAGTATATAACGAAACGAGCCTCCACTGTTCAACATAACATAATTTTACCCTTTTGATATGTGTTCGCATTTAAATATTACGTAGCACACGTTTTGCTCCTTTGTTTAGTAGTGTATGTCTGAAATGCTATTTACAGAAATCAAAAGAATATTTGTGCTGGTATACAATCCCGAGCACCATACCGGAACTTTAGATTGTTTTTTTTGTTCATTAAACGTAGGTATTAATAACACTACGTCTACAACACAGTGGTTTATATATGCAAATCTTCATATTACATTCATATACCCTTATGCCGTGAAACACGTGACGAAGAAGGAATTCTTCTCGTCGCACATTGAATTTATATTGCATATATTTGTCTATACCGTGAATACATAGCGAAAAAAGATCTTTGTTAGCCGTTGCTGAAAATCGAATCCATGACCCTCTCTTCTATATATTAGTTTAGACAATCTGAAAGCATTGCGAAATATAAGTCCTTGCTGGCATGTGTATATAATATGACGAATAACCTTTCTAAAGCAAGAACATCATGGAAACGGCTTGTGTGAAAGTGTTCGTTTGGAGGTAAAGTTCCTACACATCGAAAAAAATATTGACATCACTTCATGTCTATAATGCCTGGGGTGGTGTATATATGTTCACTCAATGCTATAGAACTTGTTTTTTCTTCACTGCTCATTAGAGGTCGGTGGAAAATTTTCTGCGTGCGCAATAACGTTTTCAATGAACCACCACCCTTAAATGCTTCATGTATGACTGTTATTTCGTCATTTGGGAGATATAATAAATTCGGAGAGCGAAAAAAAATAAATTTTCCATGGGGTGTTTGCAATTCGTAATTTGGTTAAGAACATTGGATTGATATCCAAAGTATTGTGACTTGAATGCACTGGGGAATCGATTAGAAAAAAAAAGAAATTGTTCAACAACGGATTTCTACAAAGGATTGTCTTTAATAGCAAAATATATGTTGAGCCTGAAGAAGTAATAGATTTTGTATCAATGTGCTGCAAACATTTGATCGGATGAAGTAACAGATTCGATAATCATTCTGATGATATGCTTGCTATATGTGTAGGTATTTCGTATAGGTTGCAGTATTTCGGACACAATTTTTGCCATGATTCCCAGATAATATCGGAATGCATTTAAAACATAATGCACTTCAATGTACTTTCAATTTAAATTCGTTAAGTGACCCACACATCTATGATATGTTAAGGTGTTTCGCATTTTATCTAAGTTTCTGTGTGCGCCATTCAGACATCAATAACAATTAGAACCAATAATAACAAAACAATAAAACGCAACTGAATCCACAATTTTATCAACATCGATCTGGTTTGCACCAGATCATTGACATTATATCACCACTCAAATTGAATGATGTGCCCAGTAAAATCAAAAAATCTTACGTCCTCTTCCATTAAAACAACACTTTACATCTATTGTGAACAATTTATGAATTGACATATTTAACAATTAAAATCAAAACACATCAGTTGCCAGCAGTAACTGCCGAGCAGTTGCAATGAATCAACTTTGTGGTGCATGTACACACATTGCAATGCAATTACTTAATGCATTCAAGATCATAAATCACAAGAAAAAAAAACTTTCCAATGAAATACAGAAGTCAGTAATTTCTTATTATAGCGCCACACTCTCTATAGCATGCCTACCTATAAAATGTTCTTGTTAAATCAGAGAGTTATATCGATGAAGATAATCATCTTTGTAGAGTTATGAACGGAATATTCAAATTTTCAAATGGCAAGCTGTGTAAACCCAGAAAAACGACGAAGTGCGCACAATAAGCAATTGATATACATGCAATATGTAATAGACAAAATGCGCGCGACATTAAGAACATTTATACTCTCCCAATTCACTTTTCGCAAAGTTCGGTCAGTTCCCTACGAAAAGCTGTTACGTCCGGTCGTGTTTTTTAAACCATAAAACCGTTTTGACGGGTGTATAAGATTTATTGTAAAAAGTGAAAAATCATTGAAACAAAAAAAAACTGAAATAAATTGTGTAAGGAAAACTGTAATGGAATCAATTAAATTTCGATTCAATTCGGAAAGGATGTAGTGACGACGTGTTTTTTTGGATAGATATTTCGGTCGGAAAAATCGATTTCATTGAATTGTATAAGTGGTAACCGAACAAATTCAAATTTTAGTTTTTGGGAATTTTCCATGGCACTTTTTTCCCTGATTTTCCCCAGTCTATGCTTAATGTGTGTCTGTGAAACACGTCGTTATTGATGTAAAGTTTCAGGTTAAATGTATGCGTTGAAAGGTGTATCAGACTGGTAGTGGTGCAAAGTGGTGTAAAACGAACGTGATCGGATCATTACTATATACCCTTGCATCGTATTGTAATGTTGTATGTTAAGGGATGACAATTTCTACACTAATAGCTTTCATATGACTACACACGCATAAACCGACGAATGTTTTTCATTTAGAAAAAGTTTCACTTTCTAATTGAGGAAAAATCCCTTCAAAGGTCATATTTGTGCGTTGTAACAGTCAAAATTAGCCTAAAAACGATGTGTTTTTACATCAGAACCATTTACGACGGAAAGTTAGAAAGGTTTACGTAACATCAATACTCGGGAGCTTTTCATTCACATTGCAGATGAAAAGAAACGGATGGAATAAATAGGGTGAAATGTCGTCATCAATGAGTGGTGGCTGAGTGGGTGTGTTAGATTGTTACATAATGTAAAGGCTGTTTATTACGCTGTAGAAAATGGTTTATGTGGTTAATTCTTGACACTGTTTTACGAACAAAATTGACAACACGATTGACGGCCTGTTTTCATTATGTTGTTACACCAGATGTACACTTAATTGGTATGAACTATCAGTAAACAATATAGATGACAAAAGTGTCCACAAAAGTGGAAGAATGTTTTCATTTGTGAACTAGCAATTTGTAGATCTCTGCTAAAATCGATATTTTGTATGGTCTAACGACGACCCCTATTCCCTCAAATAACAAATGATACTTTTTGGGTTGTCTCACTAATTTCATTTAAAACTTTTTGAACTTTTGTCTTCGTTGAATCTGTTACTTCTTAGGTTGTCCTACTAATTTCCTTAAAAACCATTTAATTTTTTTTTCTTCGGCGGCTATCTTATGACCGTTGTTGACTTTTTAACCATTAAATCTGTAACTTCTTTTATTTTCAATTTTGCTTCATGTCTGTTACCAAATCTTGTACTTCTTTGGTTGTGCTGTACGTTTCACTATATAAGAAAACACAAGTCTGAACTCGTCGCTTCATTTTGTTGTTGTTGTCGATAACAGATGAAAAGGATTTTCCGCGAAACGTTTCGTTCGTGGGAGTACAACGCGTACGCTTCATATATTCGAAAACTTTTCTATACATTTTGGCGCACGTACGTACTCAGGGTGCAGGGAGGTCTAAAATTTGTAATTTTTGGAGGCTGTAATTTATGAATGGCACCTATAAAAGAAATTAACTGCTGTAGACTCTGCTGATTACTTGCAAATGTAGGATTATGAATCTGTTTAATTATCTTATTCTAGACTCAGAGCATAGGTTTTCTTTCCGACTAATAAATTCGGAAGCAAATCGTAAAACTTTATTAGCGGTTACAATGAATTTGGCTGGTGATGGTGATTATGAGAAAACCTAACATTATTATCGTCTATTAAAATGCAATTTATCGTTATGTGTTCGGTTCGTACTTACAGTATTATTGTTGAGAAATCTGATAATAAACATCAGAAACATGAAGTGGTCTATTGTGAGCACAGTAACGAAAACCGATATTTTTCATGGTTTCATGTTACATTTGACTTTGAAAATTTTCGTATAGGAATGTTGTGCAGAGAGATATACCCACTATCTGCTAACAATAAGAGACTTTTACGTACATTCATACATCTTATGCAACTGAAAACTGTATAATCTAATTCATGGATGACTATACCAGGAAATTGATAAAAATAAATAATTTTTTTGGAAAAAAATCAAATTAATTTTCTGCATGTTACAATATCACCAGTTTCGGTTATTCAACACTCCTGATTCATGTTTGACGTGGGTTTTAGAGTTTTAAATTTCGACAAATAAAATTACTCGAATGCCTGCAGTAATTCATTCATTATTTCGGCAAATTTCTATGGATTTCATAAACAGGAAACTATTTTTGAACATCCGCGAATTTCTCATTAATTTTTTTTTTCTTCATATAAATCGACTGAAAATGAACGATGAATTACATAATTTCGCCTTCATTATTCTGAAACGGCAACCTAATTTCCTATGTAATTCTTCAACATCTCACACCATCAGAAAGATGAGCTTTCGCACGAACGAACATTTGCGGAATAATTGATTTTCTTGGAGAAGATATTTTACAGTTCGGTCATAATAAGCAATTCACATTGTGTATATAGACCCAAACCATTCTTTATCTATTTCGGATGACCTTCGCAAAAAAAAATCCGTAATGCTTATACTCCCGTTGATATATACAACAGGAAACACCGAGACCATACCAACCGACATTCATTAAACTTGAAACAACATAACACACACACGCCTAACATTAATATTGCATGACAAAAACATTCATTTTAGATGCGAAGGGAAACTTTTCAAAAGGATATTCTACATATACACGTCTATATAGTTCGCATATACGTGTTACAGTTGAAGGATAAATGATAAAAAGACTGGAATTCGTCTTCACGATATAAGCCAAGTTATACGATGAGCACTCTATTTTGACCTAATTTCTTTTAAATTATTTAGTGGAAATGTACCAGAAATTTCATTTTGGTTCGATGTTGGCCACTTACAAAGTGGACTAAGAATGGACCAACATTATAGATCCAAACTGTCACTTTCTTCTAAACAAAGTAGATTCGCACGAAATCTCTATCCTCAATTGTTTGAACAGCTACTAAATGCAAGATCACAAAAGCCAGAATTCTTCGATTGTTTTTGTCGTCGCTCACGGTGTGCCTTAACCAACTTTAAATAGAAGTGTCGGATAACAAAAAAAATTCTTTTGTAATATTGACGAGGGGTGAGTAAGTAATTCATTTATTTATAAATGAGCTCAAACCGCTGGGAGATTTTTGAAGTCGGGATGCAATGACTCCTCATGACCACCCATGGTCCGTCGAGTTGCCTAGCGTCCCAATTTATACTGTGATTAGTAGAGTGACTGACTGCAAGATCGTTCGTATAAAAATAGTTACTCTAGTCCAAACCAAGTCTAAGGTTTGCAATGATTCCAAACACGTCATGCACGAGTGGCAGGAGGTATCTTTTATTTAGGACATTTTGCATCGAGGACTAGAGTAACTATTTTTATACGAACGATCTTGCAGTCCGTGCGCTGTCAACATAACATCTAGATCACGACGTTATCCGTATAGAAGAGTAACAATATACAGTATATTACTAAAGTAAGAATTGTCGAATCTGTTACCTCTATTGTTTAATGTATCGCCTAGTGTTGAAGTGTCTTACTTTGTTTGTGTTAACAAACATTCTGCTATATAAGAGAACGTTAGCTTGGGCTAATCGCTTACTATTGATATTGACATTGTTCTTGACAACAAATGATAATTAGAAGAAAAACTCTATTACAACGGTCTCATTAACTAGGCCCCACCTTTTGGGCGGGTCAGGTCCCTTGACTGACAATTTTTTCAATATATTTTTAATCAATTTCATTTTATTTTCTAAAACATCACAAATAACTGATATAAAAACCTTCGCTTGAGTAAAAATTCTTTGGAAAAGTACTTTTTCTGTTCTCTATTTTCTTGTAAATTTGCAGCCAGATTTTTTATCAACAAAAAATCATAAATAGATAAGGACTCGTGTAAGGTGTCTATTATTCAGTTTCATAGTCTTATTGCTAACGCTAATCAAAAGTAAAAAATGCGAATTTGGAACAATAAGAGGACTCTTTCACTTTGGTACAATATAAAATAGTAGACGTTCTTCCCTTACACTTAAGTACAAAAAGTAAGCCCCCCGTTAATCATGAATGAAATAGCACGACACGTGCGAATTACACTCGTGGTAGTTTTAAAGTTTTCTGTTTGATTGTTTTTTAGTGTTATTTCATACATTTGAATATCGATTCAGAAAATGGTTTTTCATAAAATTTTATAAATATTTTAAGTCATGGCGTGAAATCAGCTACTTTTGCCCGTGATAGCTGACTATCACCGTTATAGAAAACTATCATGCGTGAAAGCTGACTTTCACCTGACTATCACTGACTAAAGCCAACTATCACCGTTATAGCTGACTATCATGTGTGATAGATGGATATAACTAAACGAAAAAATCAAATTCCATCAAGGTAATCTTTTTCGATTGATTGAATTTCCAACAGTGGAAAATACTGTTTTTCTGGAATAACTTCCAGATCCTTAATCCCACATAGCCCATCGTCGAACTTAACCTCAGGAATTCAATTCTGCGTCGATTAAAAAAATTAAATTAGTAATTGGTTGATAATTACTCAAGTGATCGTGTTTACAAGCAAAATATTGGGACAAAGAATTCCGTTTTTCATAACATATCATGCAACCTTACATTCAAACATTTTAAGGTATTTTCCGGCATAAGACCCTGACTCACAGTCAAGGGAATAATTTAGTTCTGCTTAGTTTCACTGATAATCTTCGAAACGTTCTGAAACGTTTTAAATCGATACGTAATTTTAGCTTCATAACTTCATTTTCTGGTACATACAGGTCTTGTTTTATGCTCATAGAGTGTTATTGTCTATTAAATGCCCCGGTTAAAAAATGGCTTATGTCTTCAATAAAGGTTAATCCCGTGTGAACTGCAGACTTCACACTCGTTAATTTTTGTTTTGTCTATTCAAGGTAAAATCAAATAACAAGAAAAATACTACTGAAATAGATACAAAAAATTCGTTTAGCAACAGCAGCTAGATCATTAGACCAACATAATCTATCTTGGAACCTAACATCAGGAATTCCATTCTCCACCAAACCGTTTTTCTTTTCTTCAAATCGGTTGAAAATTACTCCAGTGTTAACAAAAAATAGAAAAGACTTCTTTTCAGAGGTTAAACCGATACTATCCATTTTCGAACTTAACCTGAGGATTTCAATACTTCATCGAATAAAAAAAAAGTTTTTGAAAATCGGTTGAGATTTACTTACCGTGTCATCAAAGAGCATAAAAGTGTCACATTTATAGTACATTACGTCCGAGGTTCCGAAGGAAAGGGCTGTATTCCCACTCGTCAAAATCTACTCAAAAAATTGCATTTACCGACCAGAAGCACGTAAACGTTATTAATCACATTTTCATACATTTTCAATTACAGTGAGGATCATGTTACGTACGGTGCATTTTCTTTCGTAAGACCCATGACTTACAGTCAATGGAATAATTGTATACAAAGCAAATGCACATTGTTATTTTGAATGTATACAGCTTTATAAAATTTAAAAAGATAGCAAGGTGAAGAGTACATAAATTGAATTTGAAATATGAAATCGTTTTCATAGAAGAATTTTTAGAAGAAACACCGATCTGTCGCAGTTTCAGGCACATCATGTCACAAAGTTTGTGACACAAACGGACTGAAATAGGGAAATCTCGTATCTCGGTAGATATGTAACACCTGGTTACAAGATATCTCGTTTTAGACCTAGTGACCTTAATACACCATTTTGCATCGACTACATTGTCATCATCATTATTACTGCCAATATTTTCGCTGACTATATCTACACTTTTCGTATTTACTGTTTTACTCTCTCTAATCATGTCCTCGTTACATAATTTTATGTATTCTACTGTTTGGCTCTTCCTTTACAGAAATTTGTCATTGGAGCTTTTTATGAATGAAAATTCATACAATGCAATGACTCGTCAAAGCACTAAACTGATATTTATCTTTAGACACCCACGACATGTTCGAAAATAGTAAAAATAAATTTAGTTAGACATGATTCATTAATTAATTTCTGTTATATTATACATTGTGATGAATGGCATACCTTAATGGTGGAGCATGACTGGGAGCCATACAATATAAAACATGAAGTTCAGAGGTTATACATGCTTCGACATACACATCAATGAAATTCGATGAAAACTTCGCCGTGATATTACAATTTATTTGCTTAATCAAATTTCCTCTCTAATTTTTTTTGAACAGAATCAAAAATAAATGTTGTGTGTAACGAAACGTAGTTCTATCGAACGATACATGCATATATGGCAGCTATAAATAAAGTGCAAAATTAAGAGAAGAAAATATATAAAAAAAATTTAATGCTGGAAAATGTATTATACGTATAGTGTGTCGAATATAATGAACTGAAAAATCAATAAATAATTTTCTGAAAATAAATCGTGCATTCTTTTCTATTCAAGTGAAATCGAGTGAACATCAACAAGAAAAGAAGAAAATTTATAATAACAAAATCCTAAAATGACTTCAAAAATAGAAGCAACTACCGTGCCGCGGAATAACGGTCACGAAATGGCACCGTTAAATACGCGAGCCCGCGGCGACGGAACGCATGGCGTGACAATTGTACTGTCAGCACCGCCCCGAAGTTCAATCGGATCCGGTGGCGACGAACAGGACCCAGATCGAGCAGCATGGTCTGGGAAAATGCAATTTTTTCTCAGTATTATCGGCTATTCGGTGGGTTTGGGTAATATATGGCGATTTCCATACCTGTGTCAACAGAACGGAGGAGGTATGTTATATGATTAATGAGTATGAGTCTAATCAATTTATCAAATTAAGTCAATTTGGGTGATTAAAAATAATTAATTTAGCTATTGATACAATGTTAGCTGGTGGTCATTATAAATGGAAAGATGCCAAAATTAGACATGGTATATGAATAGGCATACAACATTAAAACAACTAAAAATAGTCATTCTTACGTTCGTATGCAAACAATAACTTGAATGTCCCGAGGGTTTCGTTGTATCTCATCGGTTTTTCGGCTACATAATATTTTGTTTTCGTTATTCGTCCTACACCACCTACATATCGATGGAAATGTTTTGATGTTTGAACATCACATTATTCGTTTACAAATACGAAAATATTATGATTGATGGGATGGGCTCACATTTTGTTTTCTCTAAATGTATACTGCCTTGCTTTCAAATCAATCTGATAGATTACGGGTCAAAAGATTGATTTATTGCAAGTTTGGTTTGTGAAGAAAAAACACATGAACATATGCTTCAGTAACAGGGGCCCGGGCTGTCAAGGAAAAGAAAATCATGTCAGATTTTCATTAATGGAGCTACAGGCATCCTTTTACTTTACCAATGAGTAATAGACCGTAACGAATACACTTTTTAATGGAAACTAAAAAAAATCCCAAGAAACCTGTCATGAAGTAGCAATGGAACTGGTTGCAGATCCTATATTGCTTTCTTCACTGGCCAAGTCTAGCAGAGCTTCAGAACTTAAATATACATTTTGAGTGCACACATGTGGAACAAGGCGTGACTATCACGTATTTAAATCTTAATGCTTATTTTTACATCTTTTACGTCAAACCAAACCAATTATATACTTGTTAGGATAATAGATATTTTAACCTTTTAAAAGAATAATTTTCTCCCCAGGTTTATTTTTACCTGTGTTGACTGCACGGAAAATCCGTGAATTTCGATAAAGGCTGTGTAACTTATAATATAGCTGTAGTTTTTATAATATAGCTGCAAGACTTATAAAAATATAGCTACTAAACGTATATTCTGTTAATGTTGGTTATTTACGTGAAATATGAGTTACACAACTATATTATGAATTACAGAGCTACATTATGCACCGTGGACACATTTTATAGCTAGAGATCTGCATATTGTGGCTGTGTACTCTATATCATAGCTGTGTAACGCATATTTGACGTATGAAAAATATAGCTGTGTGCTGCATATGAGAAAATGTATGGGACCATTCATTCAAGTCATGATTCGTGCTGGTCGGACTCAATGTTAATATACAAACAAAAACTGTTCTAAAATATCTTGGCTGATTGTAATGAAGCTTGATGATCAGGTTATAGTAGTTATAGTATAACCTTTTCAATATTGTCAGATTCCGTAGAAACACAGACGAATGAGAATATCCGAAATTTCACTGCACTAGAAACGAATTAATTAATTAGCCAAATCGTAAAAATGAAACTCGTCATTTCACAGAAAATAATTGAATTCGTGATTCTTCGCGCGGTTTCAATTCACTTTCTTTCAGAACCTAGAACAATCCTTGCAGTGACAACTCACAAAAGTAAAATATAAAAACTACAGACTTGAATCAGGCTGTGTGCCACATAATATAGCTGCAGGATTTATATTGCCGTAGCAACACTTCGAAATAAGAACATGTTAAAGCACAAGCAAAATTAGCACATCAGCAGCATATGTGATGGTCGGATTCTCAGGTTAAGCATCAATCGGCGCTGTTAGTACTTAGATGGGTGACCGCAAAATTCATGAAAGTTTGTGAAAATTTTTTATTTCTCGTGATAGATTTGAAATGTGGCTCACAGCCATATAATATAAATTACACAGCTATTTTAACTGTAGTCTTCGCAATATACATTACACAGCTATATGCCAAAAAATGGGGGTGCTAAGTCCACTTATAGCTCTCACACGCATATCAGGATTTTCCGTGTGCGTACAAAAAGTTGTTTTTTATTAGTGGTAATTGGATGTTTTGCTCTTGCGCACACAAAATGTTAGCAATTTGTGTTAAGCTAGTCACTCTTTATGTATAATTAGCTATTTTCTAAATGCATCCCTTTGAAACCGATCATTTGTGCGACAGCAACACTCTTAACCTTATCACTGATACGGTAGTTATTGAATCTACTACTTGATTTTATCTAACTACTTTTGACAGATTACAATAAAATCCTCCACTTCGTTTGTTTAACTTGCGTTTGGCTATTATATGAGAACGTTAGCTAGAGCACATTGTGTCGTAGTGGTAAGACCATAATGATGAGTTTTGTTTGTATGAGTGGACCAGCTGAAAAACAGCTGAAGCAAATTCATGCCTAACTTTCACTGACATCCACTGTATCTAGCTAATACATAGCTTTCAGTTGCATCTTTTCTAGAAGCTCCGCCTCTTCCATACGAATCCCCTAATATCGGAATTTAATTCCTTTGTTTATCTGCGTCTCATGAAATCGATCAATAAAACTAGGACACGATGTAAACGTACACCGACCTTTATGCAAATAGCACGGATTTCCAGCGAAATTGTAATAAAATATTTCATCTTCAACTTAACAATTCATTGAATCTAATGTTGAAACTATCGATTCATGTTCGGTTATTACTGAATAGCACGCTATTTCCCTTCATCGAATGCAAACAGTTTTTCTGGCAAAGGCCAAAGGTGGAAAAATCGATAGTTCAGTTGGATGATAATGATCGAAACACACAGATTTTCTATTTTCTTTCCATAATATATATGTTTTGATATTATGTCATTTTATCTGTCGTTACATTGCGATAAGACTCGAGAATCATTTATGGCCATTTGCATTAGTTGATTAGATTGTGCAAATGTTTGTATTTCATTTATGTGGTAACGTAAGTGTCGGAGACGGTGATTATGGCATTTACTGTATTATGGCACGACGTATCGAAGAAGTGAAAAGTGGAGATTCGCCTGTCAGAAACGTCTTGTCATCTGTTATCCACAACGACTACAAAAATTAGCAAAGAGATCTGACTAGTGTATTCTCTGGTGACCTGTATTGGCGCCACAATTTTTCCTGTACTTCATTCTTTGTGCTCTATTTTCTGGTGAAATAACTTCACTATGGTAAATATCCATAGAATGTGTCAGCAGTGAAGTTAGTTCATAAGACAATAGAGTGCTGACATATACTACAGGGCCTATAGTAGAGCATATGATAAATCTATGGACGTGAAAGAATTTGTATCAAACACTATGCAGTAACTTAAAACCAACCGATTTATCGATATTTTTTGGCGATAAAGATTAAAGAGATAACGGTTCTCAGTCTGCAGGATATTTGGATGCATCTAATTAGACACATGAATCCAGTCGAATAGTTTTCTATTTGGTGATAAGAATCGATTGACAATTGAACTTATCTTGCTTAGCATACGATTTCTGTTTATCGATTAATCACAATTATTCCAAGCTTTTTTGGTATAAATCGAACCAAAATTATTCCGATTCAATTGACTGCATTAAATTGGCATTGGCACAGAACGTGCTTACACATCCATTTCCCGACTAATAAGCACTTTCAGAGAAATTTAAAATATTTTCATCCTAAATTACTAGAGTTCACCCAATTCACATTGCAGCGCTGAGTTTTCTAGGACATAAACACATTTGATGGATTCTATTTTCGGACAGTTTTCATTTAATTCAATTTTGCTGTGTACAGAGTGGAAATTTTGTAATTTATTTGCGTGCTTTTGGTCAATTAGAAACCAAAATATTACTTTTTCACAGAAAGGCTAATCGATTTATCGTGTGTTATCGATTCATAATAGTGCACATTATGAGAATCGTGTAATTTGTTTATATTCCGGATTTTTCCGCCTATGAACTCAACCTTCGTTTCGCGTTTGCATAATACTATAGTTGATTCAGAGGTACACTAAACACTGTAGTGTCAGTGTGTATAACTGATGAATTCCGTATCGTTATTAATAAAAAAAACTCAATACTTTATGTTATTATAACTATATTAGACGCAATTATGCATATGATCGATACAAAAAAAACTGCATTCAACCGTGACCGTCACAAACTATGACAAAAAGTAAACAAAATAAATATTATTTTATAAATAGATACCGCTAATGGTAATAGGTACGCTATTCATAGCATGAAAGAGCCAATTAAAAAAAAAGATCTCAGGAAACCAGAAATGGTTTTGAGGCACTTCCTCTACAGCGAAGTCTTATCGAACTAGAGGTGAGTGGGCTGCCCATAAAAGTGGGCTGCCCACGCCCATGGGCATGCCCACGGGACATGGGCATGGGCACTTTACAATTTCGTGGGCATAGGGCGCAGCATGGGCACTTTTCAAAAATGTGTGATCCCACAAACTTAAGTCTTAAGCGCAGTCTAGACTTTCCGCACGATGTAGTATTGATTCAAGGAATTTTAAAACATCTATCGCACATAAAATCGTGTTTCCAACTGTGCTGTCAACATCGGTTTCGCCTCAGATTGACAATTTTCACATTTTTAGCGAAAATTTCCTATGTGGGCCTTGGGTATGGGCTAGGCAGTGGGCATGCTTTTTAAGATTCTTGGGCATGGGCTGCGCCGTGGGCATGCTATTTTTAAATTATTGGGCTTTGGGCAGGGCGGGCATAAAAATTAGGTATGCCCACTCACCTCTATATCGAACCGACAAATGATAAAGTCTCATTTTATTCATCAACTTTTCTCTTCGTCCTATTTTAATCTTTCGCTATGGAATAGAATCGAAACATTCACAGCAACTTCAAATGTCTAGTAGGCTTGGTGTGTGTCGTATTCTGTTTTTCCAGAACAGTGAGAACTATAATTGTATCCTATAGTAGAACATTTGACCAATATGACCCATATATAACCGAATCAGATCTGCGGTGGCACGCCATCTCTCGCTTTCTTTAAAAACACAAAATTACTTAGAAACCTGGGCCATCTGTTTTGTGACAGGCACAATATTTTGTGATACACAAGCAAATTGTAGTCACGAAGGTGTCATTACCATCGAACTAATGTGTTAAGCTGAGCGTCTGAATGGCATTACCTCCGCCCATTACCTTGCATTTGACGACCATTTCGATCTGGGAGAAAATTCGATGTTTTGCATTAATGTCCAAAAGTACCATTTCTCATCAGGACATGAAAACAGCGGTACTGATAGTAAAATCACACGAAAAAGTCTAGCGAATTATGTTTAATATGAAATTCCTTGAATACTGGGCTCGTCATCGGCTGGGATCTGTATATAAAATAATGCTGTTTGGTAAAAATGAAAAGTAAAATTACTGAGCTTGCTTGTCTGGTTTTCGTTTTAAACTACGCCTCGGATCAACAAATTTCACACGAAAACTCCAGTTTTCATCGTTTTATCCCTTGTACTATACAAGGGAAGTAATTTTCTATCTCGAATTCAGATGAGTAAAAGTATCCAAGGGCTTTAGCCCGAGGTACTTTTACTCATCGTGATACGAGATATCAAATTATTTCACGTGTAAAGTATAACGTTTTACTTTACGAGCGAGGGAAAAGGTTTTCACGTAGTATCAAGGAGTATCTCATAAGACCGACTCGAAGGCAGTGCCATCACTGATTTTTGCGGTATCCACAATTTGGATGCATCATTGCATCAAACAACACACAACACTTAGAAGTTGAATCTATTTCTAATTAATCACAGTTTTACCGCGGAAAATACCATATGGCAATGATTTTAAAATCATTATAAACTCTATCATTCTGCCTTTGAATTGAATTAAATATAAAATTTTCATTGGAATTTCCAACAGATTTTCCTTTTACACACAATTCAATTGATTACCCTGTACATATCACACGAAATATCTGTGTTATAATGAATGAAAATTATGTTTAGGAAAATTTGTTGTGAGAATCAACATCGACGGTCGTGATGTGAATTTTTTAAGCCATAAAGCATCACTCTGTATCGGCGATTATTGTATGTATGTGTGTGTGTGGATAGAATGTGTGTATAATATGGTATAACCCATTAAAACTCCTATACAATGCACTGTATCGGAATTAGGTCAAGAGCGGCGAACTCACAAATATGCATTCGCAATAGATTTATTTGAAATGACAAAAATTGTTGAAAATAGCAATACTAAAGTTTAAGATGGTTTTGACGAATCGTATTTTTACTTCTGGGAAAACTAATTTAACGAGATTAATGTGAGATTTGTTTAGTGTCGGAAACATTTCTAAGAATGAAGGACCTAGATCCGTACGACATACTTTATTATCACTTTACAGTGGTAGTTAACTGAAAGTTTTCGACGTAGAGAGATTCATATTTATACCTTGAAATAAGGAATTCATATGTAATCTGTCCACGTCGTGACACTCGATTGAGAGACGGCAAAAATTAACCACTTACAATTGTCGAATCTTTTACTTCTACTGATCTGAGTCTTATCGATAGATTGATCTTTTACTTCAATATGTTTCATATGTTTTGGCATATAAGACAGCATCAGCTAGAGTTCATCGCTAATGCTAGTCGTCGATAACAGATGCAATAGACCAGACTATAAAGAACGTGAATCGAATGGTTCAATTTTCAGAAAATGAATTATCGCCATGTGCGTTAAATATTTTTGGGGTCCTTGGACTACGAGAATTTTCTGTGGCATGGGGCTATTGCCAACCACTAGAGGTAATGATTGGAGGTAAAATGTTCGAGCCGCTGGCAGAGACTTTTTTTAGGAAAATATTTTCCCAAAAATTTCCATGTCTTCCTTAATTTCCCCAAATTTTTTTTATCTTAGGAATGGAAAGATAAACTTTTCCTATAAAATAGTCCCTGTCTTGTAGTATATATAGTTACAGCTAGTGCCATAACATAGCACCGGAAACAAGTCACACCAATGTCACTAAGAGTAAAGACTTACTCTGTTAACAAAATGCAAAGTCTCTAATTGCCATTGCCTAATACAATTACTCAACATACACCTAAGAAAACTGTAATCCACTTGCGTGAACAAAGTGATGAATTCTCATGTCTTTGATCTGCCGAACGTCGCAGCTGTATGCTAACAAGTAAGATTTGCATTGCGAAAACTTTTAATTTCTCTTCTCTAAACACTATTGATGAAGTGAGAAAATTATCTTTTCGATTTGATAATGAAATATCTTCTTGAGTGTACCTATATTACATGATTAATACCGTGTCGTGTAGAAGGTATGTCAAGAGATTCTATTCGTATTACAATCGATTTATAGCTGACATGACTCAGCTGTGGGGACAATATGGGCTAAGCATATTGATTTTAATAGTGGATATGGAGATGAATAATTTTGAGGAATGAGTCATGATTGCGTTGTTACTCAAATAATAAAGTGAAAATAATGATGGGAACGATCTAATTGTATGACAAATTCACTTGGGAGGTTTTTGTTGATGAAAGTTTTCCCAATTTTCTAAAATGGAAATTTTACAGAATTGAGAGATCAGCCGACTAAGTCTTTACGTTGCGTTGGTGGATTGCGGTTAATAGAATGTTCATTAGATAACTACAAAGATTTTACAAAATATAAGAATCATGAATTTCCGCTGTGATTGGCCATTGTGCCGTATCTTCATTAAAAGAGTTTTCATGTGTCTAGGGGAGTCGTCTGCCACCTCAAATAATGCGTCTAATACTTGACATCTTTTTCATTTGCACAAGAATTGCCATACAGAAATGTAACCATAATCTTAAACGAAATCCTATTTCTAATCTAATTTACAGGAGCCTTTCTCATCCCATTTATGACAATGTTAATATTAGAAGGCATTCCATTGTTTCTCATTGAATTGGGAATGGGACAGAAAATGCGATTGGGATCACTCGGTGTTTGGAATACAAGTAAGTCAACGTTTGTGTTATTCAAAATTAGAATTTTCTCGTAATGTCTCTACACATCATCTAAAGTACATCCATGGCTCGGTGGCATTGGGATATCGTCCTGTATAGTCACGTTATTTGTGGCATTGTACTATAATGTAATTATTACGTGGTGTGTGTACTATTTCGTTAATAGTTTTCGGGTAAGTCGATCGAAAATTTCGTGTCAATATCGTCAGTAAATCAATGCATTTGTTGCAGTTTGAATTGCCCTGGGCAACGTGTCCTACATACAGTAATTCAACGGTTTATCCGGAATGCAAATCGGCAACAACCTACTTCTGGTATCGAACAACTTTGGACATAGCACCGTCAATAGACGAACCAGGCGGATTGAAATGGTGGATCGTTCTATGTTTGTTCGTGTCGTGGCTCGTGGTGTTTTTCATCGTAATGAAAGGCATTCAAAGTTCCGGAAAGGTATTTTATAGCCACCGATTTGTCAATAGTTTTCAGCTAGGTATTTTTGCCAGGTTGTCTATTTCACATCGCTGTTTCCGTACATCGTTCTGACCATTTTCTTCGTAAGAGGAATAACGTTAGATGGAGCTGGTGCAGGTCTCATACATATGTATAAACCGCAAATGGAAAAATTGTTGGATGCAACAGTTTGGCTGGATGCTGCTACGCAAGTGTTTTATTCGTTCGGTTTGGCTTTCGGATCATTGATAGCGTTTGGCAGCTATAACACTCCAAAAAATAATTGCGTGAGAGATGTTTTACTTGTGTCGGTGTGCAATGCATTTACTGCCATCTATGCCAGTGTTGTAATTTTTGCAATCCTGGGATTTAAAGCAACCAATGATTTAGACAAGTGCATTGAGAGGTAAGCTGTCTCTTACAGTGATCATTCACTTTCACCCTCCCATTGTCGATACTTTTCAGAAATGTGGAAATAATGTACAACCGCACATTACTGCCGGCGACTAACATATCACGTAGCGAGTATGAAAAATATTACGCAGAAAGTTTGAATAAAACAGGTCAGCAAACGCTTTTGAGTTGGGGAGTGTCACCGAACTGCACTTTGGAGAAACAATTAGGCTCCGCTGCAGAGGGCACAGGACTGGCTTTCATCGTGTTCACTCAAGCCATTGTTGAACTGCCCGGTGCACCATTCTGGTCTATCCTATTTTTCACAATGCTCTTGTCATTGGGCATTGGATCACAGATCGGTATCTTGGAAGGAATGCTTTGCACGCTATTCGATATTGACATAATGAAGCGACTGCGGAAACAATACGTTACAGCCGGTGTTTGCGTATTTTGCTTCTTCGTTGGATTAATATTCTGTACTGGCGCTGGCGAATACTGGCTGAAACTGTTCGATTCGTTTGCGGGAACAATCGGATTGGTTGTGATTGCATTGATGGAATCTATTGCTGTGATCTATGTGTATGGTCACGAACGGTAAGTTTACCTAAATTGGAAAACCTGAAGTGTCTTGACGGTTTTTAATTCCTCCCGACAGATTCACTGAAGACATATACCAAATGACTGGCTATCGACCTGGCATATACTGGCAATATACGTGGCGATTCATTGGACCTGTTATTATGTCTCTTATTCTTATCGCATCGGTAATCAAAATGATTCTCAACACACCTAAGTACAGTGCCTGGATTGCTGAAGAAGTAAGTTCTACCGATTGCCATGCAGTGTGCACAATAACAATTCGTTATTTTTAGGCTCAAACAGAAAGCATTCCATATCCGCCCTGGGTAATGGGTATAGCTGTAGCGATGATTGTTGCTGGCGTGCTACCAATGCCAATTGTATTCTGTTTGCGACGCTTCCAGATCTTGCAGGTCGATCTTGACATACATCAAGGCTCAATTAGGCGTAATGAAACTACCGCTTCCACGAAAGTTATGATGGATGACGATGACGTAAGTAGAATTTATACAGTTTTTTCGTTCGAATTTTGAAGTTTAGTTGGTTGGAACAGTTAGCATACATGGGCTAATCGGTGAACCTAGCGACAAAACCAATTCTTTTTAGTGTACCTTTTCCATTGATGTTATTCAACAGAATGCAAACACTTCACACGAAACACATGAAATTTTTCAATGGCAATTTTGCTAACATAATTCAATCACATAATCAAGCAAATGAAGAATGAAAATTCTGTAAAATAAACACCGCAGCTTATTTGCCCATTAAAACAATGTAAATAAAAATGTTGACACATTGTATGTAATACGTTATCCCAGTCAAGTGAACAAAACTAATGAAAATTGTTTGCACAGGACATTAATATGCTGTGAACAAAGCGCAGTTTAACTATTTAATTATTCGAGATGTAATTAATGTTCGTCAAGGGTTTATTAGTTGTGAAAAAAGGTTTTTCTGAAACCATTAAATTTACTTATGATCAAATTGAACATAAAATAGTGGTTGAAATCACTCGGGGGACATCCGGACATATTAAAAAAAATCATCAAGTCAGTTCCCTTCATGATAGGCATATTAGAAACGGTATCAAAATATTGACACACATCGACGTCGACAAAATAAAACAAGAGACAACATGTGCTGGTCTAGATTAGTAGGTCAAAAAGATGTCCCTTCATCTGTAATTCTTCTCAGCGAGCATATTTTCCGTCACAATTTGCAAATTTATTTGGTTTACCAGATTTAAGAAGATTTAAGAAGATTAAAGTCAAGCAGGGTAGGATCGTTAAGGAAAAAGTTCTCAAAAATTCCCAATTTTTTGTTTTGTTAAAGTCTAAAAAAATGTTACTTGGTTCAATCTAGGACATCAAAAACAATTGATCAAGCAAACATAGTTAATTTTTAAGAATTTATTTGGCATGACTTAAACGGATCGCAGGAAAAAAAATAATTTGATCGCAACAAAAAGAGGAATTGATTGCAGAAAAACAAGAAATGATCGCAAGAAAAAAGAATTTGATCGCAATTTGCGATTCGCAAGGGAAAGAAAATGTCTCTTTCTTAACAAATTTGAAAAGGACAATAACTCTCTTGTAGGAACTGCTGGTCAAGTTATCATTTTTATTCATTTTTTTAAAGAAATTTTACGGTGCGATCAAATTCTGTTTTTCTTGCGATCAATTCGGTTTTTCTTGCGATCGATTACTCTTGCGATTTTGGGTCGACCCCTCCCGAGCTGGGCCACATAAGCGAATTAGGGTTTTTCAATGATATCTTCAGACATTTAAATGCTACAGTTGTGAGTGATACGTCAAACGAAAAGTATTTACAATACCAATCGGCAAAAAAAAGTTTTTAAAATTCGGATGACCGACTCGTGAGTTAGAGTCCTTGGTGTGAACCAGGCAACGGGGACCAAGTTTTCCCACTATAGGTCAGCTAAATTTGAACAGATTTCGATTATTGTTGCTTTATTAGATTGGTATTGACTGTACCAATCAGGGAAAGTTTATGAAATTCGGTTAACCATAGCGTGAGCTAGGTCCCTTAGAGTGAGCTCATATTCGGCTACTCGGCCGTACAGTGAAGGTGGTGTTTTTTGCCATCTCCATTAAACTTTGATCGAATTTCTTGATTTTTTTTTTATTTGAAAAGTATTAACGAATGCAAAGCGGTCGTACTATTTCCGGCCTCCTAACAAAATGGCTGTCGGCGGCCTTATTGGATTTTAATAAAAACGATATAAATCGGTAAAAATGAAGTAAAATTCATCCGATTTCTCTTATTTTTGTTTTATCTGTCAGATACTTGCAAAAGTTTTAGAATTAGGTCATTGGGCTTAGGCTGCTACTCGACCCTAAGTGTTTTTTGCACATAAATCGAGTAAATCTCATCCGATTTTGCTAGTTTTTATTTCATTAAAGGTAATTGAATACCGAAAATTGGCAAAATAAATTTGGGTTCCTTAAATAATGTCGTAAATTGTTGGTTTTATTTGAGACGTACTTCGTACGGGCTTTCGTAATTGCGCTATGCGCAATTTTCAACACGAACACTTTCAGTAAATTTACACATGCCATTCTTGGGCTAGGTAGCCAATAATTGCAAGTACGCAATAGGGTTACGGAAGTATTTTGATAACGGACACATGAGAGGTTGAAGACGTATTAGGGCTGCGGACGTAGTATAGCTACGGACGAAATAGGATTACGGGATGCGCGGGGCTCAGTCGAAGCAAACGCTCCGACTGTTCTGACGGCTTGTTTGAATTTCTTTTATAGTAGGGCGGGCGAGAAGCGCGAAACTATAACCAAATATTCCTTTCTTCCACCTTTTTTTTAAATAAAATTTATTTTTGATTGCCATTAACTAACATTTAACTAACAAAAATCAAAAATTACCACAGTTATACAGTCCAGACATGCCTCCAGAAAATTCATTAAGTGCAACTCGATTTACTATCGGAGACTTCGATGTAAGTTAGACAAATTTTTACGATTTCTCGAACGATTATTAATTTTTGAACTTGATATCTCTTCAGTTTAAACGAAACGCAAAAACATTTTAAGTTTACATTTCAGCGCTAAAATCCAATATCCGTTTCAATGTGGGTTTCATTGATTTTTTTACAAAATCATTTCTTTCCTGAACATGTTCTATAATGTATATACCATACCACCCACACAGTAAATCGTACCATGTTACGTGATTAATGATCCAATGATTAAATTTTGACCTATTCATTGACTAGACGCTGATAGTGATTAAGTAAATGCTGACTAAGAGATTGTATCATGCTGTTAATTGGCATTTACATTTCGTACAAGAATCTGTCAAGTACAGAAGTAATGAAAATCAAAATGATCAATTGACATTATGGGAGACATTTTATTGATCAATTGTGTCTTATAGGCAGAACTAAACTCTGAGTTTCTAAAGAAAGCGAAAAAAAAGTGCAGTTCAACCAGAAATTTATGGCTATTCTTTTATATTGTGTAAACTAAGGCATGGAACAGACCTCAGTTTAAATGAAATCTAAATATCGCAAACAGTCCAGGAAGGTATTATTTAGACCTGCCCTGATTTACTGGAACTGTGTACGATTTTCAGAATTCAGGTAAGTTCAGGTCATATTAAATCAGGTATCTGTAATACCATCAGACTTCAGGAAAGACCTGATGTGTTCCGAATTCTTATTTCCCGTTGTATTGCCTGGTGTGTTCCGAACATTTTTTGTTTTTGAATTAGTTTGGGAAAGGACAGTCGCAGCTGCTCTTCTCAGACACATTTCCAACAAAAATAAGCTTTTTTGATCAGAAATGAATCATCACAATGAATATAGTCGCCTATGTAACACTGCAAGTTCGATTCTAAAATGATTCACAAACTTTTGCAACCATTCGTTATTTGCATCAGCAGTAACGGTAAGCGAAATGTCCCTGACCTTCTGTGGTCTTTAAAATGTTTTTGCGGCTACGTTATTACCAATTCTGTAATTTCCTTTAGTTTCAGTTTTAATTTTCTCGTTCAAAATAATTTTTTTTCTTCTTCTTCTTCTTTCAATTGATTTTTAAATGATGGGAGGAGGTTCACCATCTCACCATAATACTAATCGATTTTTCTTTTTCTATGATTTGTCATCTTCTTCCGTAATAGACTTAATTAGTTTATTTCTAATTAATTCAATTAACAAACTGCATCGGATATAATTGATATTGGATAATTATGTATATTTGAAAGTTATAGACGACAAATGATTCACGAAGCAAATCTTCAACTAACAACTAAAAACTAAATTTTTGACAATACACGGTAAACGGATTATGATATTAAACTTGAACTTCTTTTTTTTAAATTAAATTAGATTCAAATTGAATGTTTAATTTATTTTTGTAAACTTGAATCTATATAATGATCATCATGGAATGCGTTGTTATAACTCTGTCCGCTTCTCTTCTCTAGCTTTTCCTAATTGATCTCAATCAATTTGCTTTAAAAAAATGTTTTTTTTTCTCATCCAAAGCAAACACGTGAATGTCGTGCATGTTTTAATGGTCTATTGTTATGTTGGATGTTGTTATGTTTATAATACCATTTGAGTTGCATGTTTTTTTATCGCAGTCATTTTATTGCACTAACAATCATCGTAAACAAAAAAAAAACATTCGAAAAGTTATTTCTAGATCGAAAACCGGAGAATAGTGAACAAATTTTCCGATTGCATGTCATAAGTAAGGCATTTAACTCTACGTTCCTTTAACCTTGCACCTCACTAGTATAAATTTCGAAGTTGTTACTTCTTTTCACCAGGTCCTCAAGAGATTTATATGTACAAAATCTAGTACTTCAGAAGCTGAAATGAACATTTTTTATAAATATCCACTAGCCCACAGATCATCATCGTTTATTTCCGCTGACGCAGTTTATATCAGATGCCATTTTTAAAACGTATTCTGACGTATTTCGACAAAGCCTGTGATGTTGAAAATTTTTGACCTTACAAATCTAGGTATTTCGCCTAATACAACGAAACAACAAGTCAAACAAAAAGCAATGGCGTAACGTTCAAAGATGCTGTCGAATACTTACGGCTCCGTATAAAAGTAGATTATGTATAAAGACGGCTTTTTTGTGTGTCGATGCAAATTTAAATCAATTTTACCTCTTGGAAGCAAGCTAATAATGCACACAGAGGCACATAAATTAGCATAACGGTTTACACGAGTACGATTAGCACAATACACTAAGAACGGTTTATTTAAATGTTGCATTAAATTTACAACCATCGTGGAAGTTATCATTCAAACTAGCAACTTCATGTAATCCTGTCTATAAATTTATCATCTCTGTCATCTACGTAGCAATTAATTCATAAATCATGTCTTAAGGCACTTCATGTTGTTATGAAAAACAAAATTGAAAAAGAAAATGTTTTCAACGAGGGGTGCCACTTCGTTCTATATCTTATGAGAGTATTTACCATTTCCTCGATGGTTCGTAGTCGTTTTTCCTTTGTACTATTTGGATTTCCTGTGTCCTGTATATAGCAATAATTACGCGGGTGATGTAAACGTTGTGGGTCAAAAATAGAAGTGTTCCACATCAACATTACATCATGCCTAATTTTTGCATTCTAACTTTTCATTGCCGTTGGAAGAAAGACCGACTGATGATGTTTTCTGGGTTTAAACATCGTTCATGAGCAGTGTCTGCGTCTAGACGAAAATGTTTCGATCGCTTATTCAAATTAAGAGCTTAAAAAATTATCTGTTGTTCCTACCAGCCACGGCAAGCGAAACTAAAGATCGTTTTGGCAGTGTGTTATACTCAGTTAACTTTTGTCGTAAAAAGTTGAAGAAATACTGCAATCAGTCTGCTCCATTCAATCTATGCGCAATAGAGAAGAGATGAAGATTATCTTTAAAGATAACAGATTTAACGTGTGACATCAAATGTTTTTCACAAATTTGGGCAAATATTTACGAGATGAATTGCAATAATGCTCGTGCGTTGTTAAAAAGTTTGTAAACACGAAAGAATGAATAGACGGATTTAGATTTTATTCAAAGCTAAACTTGGCTTTTTTGGGATGAAGAACCCACACACGGCAAACATGTGACACCAATATAATTATCGACTCTATCAATTCGTTTGCTTAGCTATTCGACACCTACCAGGTCCGAAAACCTTAGATTATAAATCCCAAGTAAAGAAAATTCGATGCATTCTAGGATCATGATCTACTCCCGCTTTCACTTTCAGTTAAATGTGAATTACATTGACACAGAAAATCCCCACTTGTGAAGTGGTTGATCGACAAGTTGATGAAAGCTACTACTTCACTGGGTTTAGAACACAATTGCTGTATAAAAACGAAATTTACTTAATTCACTTGTTTGTCGACAACAGGTGACATAGGTGTCCTTAAAATTGATTTGATGGCAAATTTCACTTGCTACACAATTGCTTGTTACACAATTAGGTTAGAGCATGAAATCACAATGTTTTTCGTTGTTCGATATTTTTAAAACGTAATGTCGCTTCTGCCTCTCTTCCGGGCAAGCTTCGGTATATTTCTCACATACCAATTACATGTTCCCTTCATAGATTCGATGGTTGCACAAAATGTTAAAAATATTTCCTTCGAGCACGACAGCAGTTATAAATTAATAATAGAACAACATATCATCATCACCTAATCGAACCGATTTTCTTTCAGGACGATGATGACGATGATTTCAGTGGGCCGGCAATTGGTGGTCCAGTCGGTGTGCGCAGCGATTCAGATGACGAAGATGAACCACCGACAATGGGTAACATGCGATCACAATTTCGCTCAAGTTTAGCAGCGCCCAATAAAAGACCGTTCAGTATGGAAGTTATAGATTTTTGAACCATAATTTTAAGCATAGCGAATAGAATATAACAATTTTTTGTGTATGAAAAAAACAACAACCCAAAACTATAACTTAGTGCCAGAGAATTTATTTTTATTATTAAGAGAATTATGCAAGGAATGAGAAGTGATCCAATGAAAATAGAAAATTGGTTTTTTAGTGTTTAAGAAACAATGTCGAAGAAAATTGAGGAAAGCGTTCAACGACAAATAGGGGGACGTTTTCTTTCGACGTACAAATAGACAAAAATGAAATTGAGTCATTTCTAGCGAATATGCGAACTTATGGGATTTTCTTCTGTACCAGTCATTGTATGACTAACGAGCTGTGCGCAAGAACGACTGGGTAAATTTACTCAATTTTAGTGACGGAAGTTAAGCTAGAGGAAAATCCTTACCAGTAGCATAATTCAAATGGATAAAATGACTTAATGAGTCATTCATCGAATTTATTTATTTTTGATTTAAAATTTGCCATATCCTCCACTAACGAAAATTTTAAATTTAATTGTGACAAATGAAGGTGCTCTGAAATTCATCGTATTTGTCGTCAAAGAAGAATATTATCTCGTAAAATTAAATTTAAATAAAATTAAAACGGAAAATTAAAAATTATAGGATACAATGAGTGAGCGAAGAGGAGCGAGAGTGTTTATGTTTACGTAAGTGAGTAAATAGAAATGACTTTAAACTGTACATGTTCGTAACGTTGAATAAATAATTAGTAAAAATTGTCGCGGTTCGAAATGTTGTATGGGGAAACGGATCTGCAACGGAAATATTTCTTATTCGTATAGCCAAAGTGTGTCACACTTTTAAAATAAAATTGATGTGAGTGTGAGCTACTAATTTAGGGCTGAAAGTGCTGACAGGTCACGGTGTCTGGAATTGTATGGGATATTTTTTACTCATTAAATCTGTTACCTCTTCTGTTTTGCAAGTGTTAAAGCCTTGTGACACAAAATCTTTCATCTCATTTGTTTTCGCGTTACATTTTGCTGTATAAGACCACATAAATCATATGCAGGAGGTCATCGCTTGTTGTTGTCATTGCTGTCAATAACAAATATTATCGTTTTTGACAGGCTCGTTGGCAGGCCAGACGAAAGTTGACCGTTTTTATTAAACGTAGGATTATTAAAAATCCATATGACGCTCACTGCAATCGTTGTCATTGTATAATACGCGACTGATATATTTAAGGAACGAATCCGACGTTTAATAAATGGTCAAATTTTGCCTGGTACAGAGCCTTTGGACAGTCGAATTTCTTGAATTAATTTTAATTGAGTTAATATATATAGAGGTTTTCATGCCTTCATTTGGCAGATTTATGTACCTAAACATGGGCCATTTTCGTCATTTTTTGGACTGTGTCTAAACTGAACGATCGGAGCCTCTCAAATCAATTCCAAAGTTTTGTCAAAATTTTGTTATAAAATGATACGGAAACTGTACTGTGTTGGCTGTGGTTTGTGCAAAAAAATCGAAAAAATAAGTTTACCAAAATCGGCTCAGATTTAGTGAAAATATCAGAAAATGTCACCAATTAGCTGGAATGCCCCATATATGATTTACCTTCGTTAAAAAATGTTTCATGTATAAATTCAGACACCTTTGATCTATAACCAAAAATGATCCGATGAACTGAATTGATAAACACAAAATAAATCACAAAATCGTTTTATTACCGATACCTGACCGATTAAAATAGGAATTTAAAAAAAACAATTGAATTTTAAACGTAACACTGATTATGCACCTCTCTCATTAAAATCTCTTCAACAACTTCAAGAACAAAAAAGAAAATACCAAAAAAATATGAATGTGTGTATACTCCTCCAGTGACGGCGTAACAAGTAAAATTAAGATAATTAAATTGTGATTTCGAATGATTGATGTTATAATCACTTAAAATTAAAGAATTAAAGAAAAAACAACAGAAAATAAATCTAAAGCAAAACCAAAAATAAAATTTTAAAAAAATTGAAAATCAAATGATTTGTAGACTCATTTTAGAAATGACTTTAGAATCGCTTATCGTTGCCTATAAAACTAAATTAATGTAATGGAATTAAGTGCGAAACAGGCAATAAAAACCACCAAAAAGCGTTTTGCAAACGCTTGTGATGAAGTTATTGGTATAAGTTTTGAAAAACAAAATGAATTGTCGTTGATAAACAATACGTTAATTGATATTCAAATCAACAATTAAAGAATTAATTAACATTAGGGCATAAAAAAAACCGTTTCTAGTTGTTGCATAATTTGACTGCATTTTATGCGAAATGCAATAAAATGCGATGATAAAATAGAGTTACTGAAAATGGTAAAGTTTATGAAGCGTTTGAACGTGAAAATTAATCTTAATTTAAATCTGAAAATAGCCACTTGAAATGATTTTGTTTTTATAGTTAGGATCGCATAGAACGAGGACCTTTTATTGGGAAGTTTATTTATTTAAATTACTGAAAATTACCGAAATTTACCAAATTCACCAACTTTTACCTACGTTTCCTCAGTAAATTTTCGGTAAATTTAGGTAATTTTCAATACTTTTCGGTAATTTTTAGTAAATTTCGTTGCCAGTAATATGCTCTGCATACCACTTTTGTTGAGTAAAAATTTGTCTTATTTATCAGGACAGAAATCCTGATGTTAAACTAACAAAAATTGTGTTACCTCAAAGTGGTTGAATTCAAATCAATATTTTTGAAATTCGTCAAAATCGCTCAACACTAAGATGGATAGACTTGAGACTGGTATCCTAAACGGATGGAATATTTCACTAGTAAATTCGATCAAAATGTGTAGCTTATGGGAATACAATACTCGTGTCAATAGTCGGTAGACCAAATATTTTCAATAGCCATAATTGAATACCGATACTGATATCTAAATATCGTAATTTCTAAATTAGAATTTTCATTGAATGAAAACTCAGGTGTGTAGTGTAAGCCCTACACCGTTAAAACACAAACTCACGCTACTTTTCCAATCAACCAGTCAGCAACTGTTAACTAATGAAGTGAGTGAAGTAACGAATATTTTATCTGTTAAACAATGGTAACAAAATGAAGAGATGGCCGTTGGCTATATATATAGCCGAATTTTTGACTAAATTAAGGAAGTACAAGATTGTGTTTCTATTCATTAAAGATATTTTGATTGGAGGAAGTAGATTCGTTAATTGCAGATGTGCTCTCTTCCTAAATAAACTCCTAGAGATTCTGGCACTAAGGTCTGATCAATGTGAATACCCTATCAGTTCGAATTTAGGATGCAGTCCTGTATTGTATTCCCATAGAACCAATTGCATTTTGATTTCGTTCAATCCGATTTATTCTAATATTATAACAAATACGCCAAAAATGATAGGATGATATGGAGTGATCTTTAACTCTAATTTATGGAACTTTAAATTGCCAACGGCAACCCATACAAACACTCTTCGTATAATTGAAGTATTTTCTTATATGAAAAGCAAGAAAAGAAATTTATGCAAATGAAATTACGCGAAGTATTTAACAGATGTAAATGTCTTCGAAAATATTAAACATGATAAGAATTGTGATGCTACTTACCTATATATAAATAGAATAGAAAATTAAGTTTTAAATTTTGACAAATTGACACGCTTTTTAGTTGCCTAAAGAGAAAATATAAATAGATATGAGGAAACCGAGGTTGAAACCAAGGACGAAACCACGGTGAGACCACTTTCATAAAATAAATTTAATTGTTTTTGTGTTGATGCCATATGAATAAAACAGAAAAAAAAACAGAAAAAACTATCAAACAGTCTGTGGACTCTAAAAAAATATTTATAAATTTTAGTATTATAGGAAAATAGGCTCAAAATTTAGTTACGTAAGGACACACCCCAAAAACCGAATAAATGTTAACTATAGGACCTGTTCATGTACGTTTTATTAAGGTACGTGGTTTCAATTATTGCTGGAAAATGTAATTCAACGGAAAATTAGTTCAATTATGGAGAAATCAATTTTGATAAAATTAGAAACCCAATTGGTACAACGAAAGATTCTGATACGAAAATTCCTTTCGAATAAATTAAATTTATGTCTCTCGATCTGTCCATGTAGCTACTCTGTCAACGTTTCTGATTGTAAAAACCAGTAACAGAGGCTAAATGGCGATTTGGGCTAATTTTGAGTGATTCCTTTAATAAGCCGAACAAAGATTTCAATGTGTGTTTGATCGTTACTCTGGGTAAGATTAAACTGCTCATCATTTCACTTCTAAAGCTTAAACCAGTTTCAACTTGAGCATGTCCAAAATTCCTTCATATCATTCACACCATTCAAAAATTGTTTTCTCCGTAATTGGAAAAGCCAAACCGAAAATTTTACTTCATCATTTTCCACTTTTATTGCAAGAACAGTAAATTTACAAGGAAAATTTTCAGCAGATAATATAACTAACTGTATGTGCCGTGCCATTACAAGAAAATTGCTGTGAACAATTTTTCTTCCGTTTGTTGATTGAAGAATGAAAACAAAAAAATAATTCTTTTTCGATTTTAAATCCTATCGGTTTCTAATGAACAAAAGAAGAAGAAAACAATAAACTCCCATTTGAAAGTAGGAAGGGAAATCAAATATTAGAGACTTAAAAATTTAGAACTACAAGAAAAGATGAAAAATGATTTTGTGGCCACTAGTAAATTAGGTTTTTTTATGATTTTTGAAATATAAATGTGTGATAAGGATGGGAGTTGGAACAAGAGTTAAGGGTTGAGAGAAAATTTCAAACGATCATGTTGCACAGTTGACTTGACACGTCATCCGAGCACATTTCATGTCGGCTAAAACTAATTGATCTCCAAAAAAGATTCTTTTTACAACGAAAATATGATCCTCGTCTACCCTTCGTATTTCATCTGTTAACGACATCGACGATAAAACTAAGCGATGTCTTTCTTACGTCCGTTAAAACTAATCGAGGAATGATTTTGCATTAATCTGTTTAGACCAAAGCACATAACATATTCTAACCAAGATTCTAACCTTTCACAGACAAGCATTGAACTTCTTTTGAGCGAAGCATTTTTAACAGATAAAAAATCTTTTACTTCATTAGTTTTAGCATATAGCATAATACATTTTGCTATAAAGACTATGCACTAACCAGGGTGATCGATTACTATTCTTGTCTGTGTCTCGACAATAGATGAATTCGTATTCTTACAGAACAAGTTTTCTGATATTTTTTTTCCAAACGTCTGATCTTAAATCTAGACAATTCTTGCTACTCGGAAAAATTCTAATAAAATTCCAAGAAAATCCGTTTAAAGAATGGAAAATCTTTCAATTCGCAAATATTTGCAAAAAAAAAAAATTCCTAAGAACTTCCAATGAACTCTTGATCTTAAAGTTGAAAAAAATCCTTAAAATTGATGTAGAAAATATTTCGATTCCTCAGAAAAGTGCTCCGAATGACTTTTAGACTCTAGTCTACACCCGTTCCTCGAAACTTTTCAATGTGTTGGCTCTGTACGATATAACCGACAAAAAGATCACTTAATACACACGGAAACTTTCAAGATAATTTTAAATGTAGAGTCTACATTGTAGCCATCCCTCAAAGTTCGTTAAGTGAATTAGTCTTCAGAATTAGTTTCCATTTTCTTTGAATAATCCGATAACCAAAGTCCAAACAATTTTTCCACCCACAATATTGATTGTTATCAATATATCCACACTCATGAACTCCTATCACACATCTCTATTGTATAAGCAATGTAATATTTTTGTGCATCAAATGTTATATGAGTGAGCACCGTTCAATATTGTTTGGTGTGCATATCATATGCATACAAAAGTGTTACATTGCAATTAGTATGTTGTAAATAATATTTTGTTTTTTTTTTTATATAAGAAATGAACATAGAAATTATTTTTAATTATTTAAAACAATTTAAAGGAGAAAAAGTAATGAAAAATTAGAGAAGAAACAAGTGATAAAAAGTGAATATGAAAACCAAATGAGAAAACCGGTACAGAAGTAAAATGTAAAAACAGAGAAAATATATTTTCGAAATGAAATGAAATATTAAATTCAATGTGGGCACGATACTAATTACAAACAAATAAATAAATTAAAGGAAAAAAAAAACTAAGAATCTAATCATTCTCTCTAATCACAATATTTTGGTTTATATTTACGAAAGAGGAACAAAATTGGATCGGAAAATTAATTGAATAGTTTTCCGATCGGAAATGGATAAGTTACATTACTATAATGTACACACATACTACACTGGGTATAAATACATAGAACGATTACGAATTATTTGTTTATCTAATTTAATTAGAAATATAATTTGAGTACCTAAAAAAATTACAAATGAAATTTGTATTAAATTAACTTTCTTCTTTGTACTAAAGTTCATGCAATACAACAAACAAACAAAAAAACATTTTTGAGTTACAAAAAAATGTAAAACCAAAATTTGAAAAATAAAAATATAGTTCGTTAAGGCAGTAAACTAACTACTTTGTCTGTGTTTCATTTCTCCCTTGAACCGAAAAATCACATTTTTAAGACAAAGGCGATATACTTCTCTAAATCCAACAAAAAATCACCAGAATCACAACAAAATGATTAAATCTGCTAATTCATTTCTGAAATGTTTGGTTGGGTCAATTCAATATTTTTACTGTATTTCTTTTTCGAACTATGTAAGAGAACACTCGTAAGAGTTTGTCAATTTGTCTCGAAGCTACTGGGAGGTGATCGAAATCTGAAAACACGCACTTTTATTATGGAAATTTCTCCAGGACCTCAGAACCTTAAAGTCGTGTGGGTTGTCATTAGAAAGGTAATTGCGTGTAATTTCGGGGCAAATAGGGTTTAATTATTGGGTTTAAAATTCATCCACACTGAGATACAGGTGGTTGATGAAATGGGTAAAAGCCTGACTATTTCGGTGGATTTTTAGCATCGGCTTCCAAAACGTAAACAAAAACATCAAAAAACTGTTTTTCCTGGTCAATTACCAAACATGCATGGATAGTGCCACGATGTATCTTTGAAATGTAAATTTGGTACTCACTTCTTCGGCTCTAGGACAAAATAACTCCGGACAAAATAACTCCGGACAAAATAACCCGGACAAAATATTCCCCGCGAAGTTTATGTTGACTTGCAAGGGAGGATACTCCCCCCTTGACCCCTTCAGCGGGGGCTGCCGCTCCTCGACCCCGCTTTTTTATTTTTCATCATTCTTCACGGCCTGCGGCGCTGACACTTATGTCAAAATCATGATCGTATTCTCACTTAGGATTTTCTACTCATGTGTATTGACTGAATTCCAGTACAATCCAGTCACAATTATAGTCGATCTGAATTCGCTCGACGAGAAATACTCGACATACTCGAATGTAGTCCAGATATCTTATAATATAGTCAAGATATACTCGAATATTGTCGATGTCCTAGAATATTGTGGATGTCCTCGAATATTGTCGATGTCCTAGAATATTGTCGGTGTCCTCGAATATTGTTGATGTCCTCGAAGATTGTCGATGTCCTAGAATATTGTCAGTGTCCTCGAATATTGTCGATGTCATCGAATATTGCCGATGTCCTCGAATATTGCCGATGTCCTTGAATATTGTCGATGTCTTCAAATATAGTCGATGTCTTCGAATATTGTCGATGTCCTCGAATATTATCGATGTCATCGAATATTGCCGATGTCCTCGAATATTGTCGATGTCTTCAAATATAGTCGATGTCTTCGAATATTGTCGATGTCATCGAATATTGTCGATGGCATCGAATATTGTCAATGTCCTAGAATATTGTCGATGTCCTCGAATATAGTCTAGATATACTCGAATATAGTCGAGAGACACTCGAATATAGTCGAGAGACACTCTAATATAGTCGAGATATACTTGAATAAAGTCGAGATATATTCGAATATATTTACGTACTGTTGACAAGTTCTAGAGCCAGTGGCTACGCCTCTTTACATTTTCAAATTTTGATGTATTTAATGTTGTAAATTAGCATTGTCAGAACCTGGGAATACATTTTAAGCTAAAAAATTATTGATTTGAGGTTATTCGACTTTCGCCAACAATATTCCATGTACCAAAAACACAACTTTTTGTCAGATAAATATCAAATTTAGGTGTCCCAAATCAAATCAGATGTTGTATTTGACTCACCGCGGTCCATTTAGCATATTTAAAGTTTAATTTACATTTTTGCACATTTTCATCAAATTTTGTGGCGAGATTAAAGTCTCAAAATCACCATCAGTCATGAACTCAAAAAATATTTTTTAGACTTGATCTTTTTTATAAAATAATCTGTGAAGCCTGGAGATTAGATTACCATGTTGACTCAACTTTTTATGTACACTGAGCCCACCGTAAAAAATCGATATATGTGATGTGGACCGAAAACGACGAAATTTTCAAAAATCGATCTGGCGGCAGCACAAAATCAAAGTTTGAAATTTTTTTTTCTTCCATAAAATGATCAGATGGACCAGCTGAGTGGATTTCCGGCTGAGCCTTAAAAGAACTAACACATTTTGTAAAAACCGCTACACCCTATTAAATATCCAAGATATTCGTAGCGTGACGTCAGCAACACGTGGCTTTTTTCGCACTAGTGCGATAAAGTCCTTTGCAAATCCTTTATTGCACTAGTGCGATAAAGTACGTTCATAAAATACACAAACGGCGTAAGTTGAAAATATCATCACTGAGTTTCATAAACGGATTATATGAACCAACCGAATGACTTCACTCCAGTCAGGTGTGCTATTAAAAGTTTAGTTACAAACGCCTGGTCGTAACAATTTTTGACGACTATACTCTACTCGAATAATTAGGGGTTAATAGAAGGTAATACATCACATAAGTAGGGAATGAATATTACTTGACGTTTGCACCAACACACTCGAGTGTATAGTAATAGTTTATTAGTATACAAGGGAAGGAATTTTATATTACGTATCCAGAGGGATTTAGCCCTAGGTACTTTTACTCATCGTGATACGAAATAGAGATGAGTGGGCATAGCAAAATTTTGTGCCCACAGGCCCACTATGCCCATCATTTGAAAAAAAGAGCACAATGCCCAACCCAATGCCCACAAATAAAATGCCCATGGGCAATGGCCCAGTCCATAAACTTTGTCTACAAAAATCGCTGATTTATTAAGTGTGTCTTGTAAATCATGGGTAATATATACGAAATATCAAATTATTTCCCGAGTGTAATATCACGTTTACGAAGGAGGGAAAGACTTTTCCCTAGGGACGGAAAGTCCATTTTCCCTCCCTAGTTAAGGAAAATATAATACAGCTACATTAAGTATATAACTCAAACTGTACTTCCACTCGGGCAAGCACTGTGTACTTCATGTAGCTATTTGTACCAGAGCTAATGAGAATGCTTGATTTTAGTGCTATAACCTGATTGCGAAAAAGTGAGCACGCAGCGATAATTTTGCGCATTTGGGTAATTTTTTGAAAGTAGTTTTGGCCTCTAGGGACCAATACCTTTCTTGGCACATATAAAAGTAATCCAATGCTCTGGAAAATACGTCCGATTTCGGTATTCTGATTGAAATTGAAACCTAAATTTATTTCAACACTATTATATTTGTCTTCGACGAATTCCGTGACCTCTTTCTTGGTGAACAAAATTGTTTTGAATTATCTCGAAATATACGGGAATTTTCTTATTGCACAGTTCATGGAACTAAACTATGTCTAATCTACGAGTGGTAGCTCTAGTGTTTTGGTTCAAAGTTTTGTTGGTTAGAACTTTAAGTTCATACAATTTGAACGTAAACATGACCTAAAACCAAATAAGATTTTCTCGTTCGAGCAACGCACCTCAAGAAAAAGTGATCATAGTCGACAGCTACCAAATAGAGTACTATTTTCTATGAAATTGTTTTTTACAGTGTCTTACAGTTATATGACACACTGCCGAGTTTCAGTACCCTATTTAGAGTAAAACTCATGCTTGAAGTGCGTTGGTTCGAGGTTGCACTCAGTTCGATCGTCAAAACCCGACCTGTTTCATGCTTTATTTGTAATACAAATAAATTAGCAGAAAACTAATCGCATTCTAACAAAAAAAAACCTCAACAAGTTAAAGTTGCATGTCGGCGATTTAACATTTATCCGGAAGAGGAAATAGAGTTTTTTGGGCTCTTTTTCAGTTAATTAGCTAAATGCTGGTGATGTTTACATTTTCACCGTCATGGCAGAAGGAATGTGTAAATTTTGAAATGAAAGTGGTGCATAGGCAGTGCAACATTGAAAATAATAATAATATTTTCTGCATGCCAATTTTTTATGTGGAAGTCATTTTTCCAGACGAAAATACAATAAAACAACATTTGCAATGGTACAATGGCTTTTTTGCACCATTTGGTTTTCTATGGCTTCTGTACTCTATTCTATTTTAAATACATCAATTTTTTGTATAAATGTGTCATTAACAAATCTGTTACTTCACTGGTCTAAGTATAGTGTTTACAACATTTTGATAGAAAGTCTACTCCTTCATTACACTTGACACGTATTCATATTCACGGTGTGGTTGAATAGAGTTAAATTAAACATGTGATCGCAAATGCGATTTTTTTTTATATTCTCAGTCTGTTCGTGACCCTGAACCACGTTCCACAAAATTTTTTATTTACATCCGTACAGTCCGTAGCACTCGGACCCAAGCTCCCTAGAGTGGTGTGTGGGTACGATAGAATGGATTGGGGTTGCAATCGATAGGGCATCGAATTCTGATAGTCATGTTATAAAAAATTGCTTCCAACTCATTAAAGTTGAAAAATGTCGATCTTTGAAAGGTACTACAGACGTGGACACTTGAGACACAGAGGTTTTAATTAGTTGTACAAGGAGACGGACACTAGCTCTACCAATATCCAAAAAATTACTCTTTCAAATTTTCTACATAGCAACTTCGCAGTGGCCAAAGTTTTTCTCTCTTTTTTTGCCATAGTTGTGAAACTCAATGACACGTAAGTCACACTCATGATAATTTTTCGCTGCCAAACTGTTTAATTTTGTTTTTCTGGTAGTCTCAGCTTTCTAACAACACCCTATTTGCTATATATCTCGACAACAGGGCCGTTCTAAGTGAGGTAAGTCCATCTACGACGAAATTTTAAGAATGACTCCAGAAAACCGTAATCAAGCACAAATAACGGTGTTATTTTGGTCTTTTTTCATTATTTTTAGAACTTTGTTAACAAACCACAATCAAAAAAATCTGAAGTCATTCTTACAATTTCGTCGTAGCTGGACCTACCTCACTTAGTCACTCAACAGAACGGCCCACAAATGGGGTGTTGTTAGAAAGCTGAGACTACCAGCAAGAGAAAAAGGATAGAAAAACTTTGGACCAATGGAAAGTTGCTATGTTGAAAATTTGAAAGAGTAAGTTTTTGGATATTGGTAGAGCTAGGTGAAGTGGTTCTGATCTCTATTTAGGTCCCAGAACTCAGATCTGAAGTCATTTTGCGGGTACATTTTCATAAAAATTTATCTTTGTTAAGGACAGCCGTGAACAGAACACACCTGTTCGCTAAAATTATTCGCATGATTTTTTTTTATTTGCGAATAGAGCCTACAATAATAGTTCATGCCAGGCATTTTATTTGAACTTGAGAAATGGATGGACAATGAATAGTAATAACCTCCTATATAATTGACGTCCAGGCCTCAGCATTCAGAGACATACCTTGAAAAATCACACTGTACCCGGAAAGCTAAATCATTAGGACATTTGGGACATGTACCTAAGGGGCAGAGTTTTAACCTGTTGCTCACGGCTATTTATCTGTTATCGATAATGACGACAAAAATATTGACAAGCTGTGGATAATGTCGTTCTTTATATAGAAAAATGCTCAAAATTTTGTAAGAAAAATAGATTTAAAGCAAAGCCTGAAACAAAAAACGGCACAACATTTTTTTACCAAAACCTGGTGGCAGTACTGACAGACCCTTTTTGAGTTATAACATTTCAATGAACTACAATCCGCACAGTCATCCTTTTTTTCTTAATCAAATTCACTCCCTTTTCCTTATTTTATCAGCGACGCCAATGCATCGTCTATCTGAGGATTGTATCCGAAACAAGTTACCTTTATGCATACGAAACACACACCTAACATAGCTAGTAACATCAATCTATAATCTAATCTTTCAAACAATAAACAAATGAAAAAAAATCGGTTAAACATGAGCCGTGTGGTTTATATATTATCAGTTATTCTTCTGTTACAAATTCAGTGTTGGGAAAACTTTGGCGGTGATAAATTGTGGGCTAAACATTTTTCAACTTTTTTTTTCGCTTTTTCGAAGTGTACTAAACGAACGTAGACACAAGGATTTGCAGTGCAAACTAACTTTGAATAATTTAAAGCGAAGCAGTTAATAGAGTACTCATATCACTTTGTATCGATTTCATTAATAATTATGAATGTTTTAGCGAATAGTTTTGTGGCGATGCGGTGAATGAATATACTGTACACATTGAACCCCTCATTCCGTGTCGCGAGTTTTCATTATAAAGTCGTTTGTAATATTGATAAAGTCCACGGTGTTTATGCATACGATATCTGCTTATCGTAAAATCCGGTCTTAAATAGGATTTAGACAAAGTAAATTTGAAATTTTCGTGAATTTGTGCTTCTTAAAGTGTACACACCGTTGTTATAAAATGGAAGAGTCACCGTTAGTCATAAGCTATAAACAAAAACGTTACGATTTAACACAGTTTCAACATAAGCATCCCGGTGGTCTAAATACGCTGAAAGGCCTGAATAATCAAGACATCGAACAGAGATTCGAAAAGGCACCGCCTCACTCAGACGCAGCTCTGTATCTGATGAAAGAATATGAACTTAAGAATGCGAAGGAGGCAAACAACAACAACACAGGCAGCAGCAACGGATTCCTTAAAAATGGAATTTCGAATGGTCACAGTAATGGCATTGGAAATGGAAGTGTTCATACGGAAAACGTTAATGGCAGTATACCACATAAAACAGATGAAAGCATGGAGGTTAGTACACGATAATCGTGAGAAAATCATTGAATAAAATTAAGTAAAATGAAGTGTGACGGTGTGTGTGTTGAAGATAACGATAGCGGATAGATAATAGGTGGATTTATTGAAACCATAATATTAAAAATTCTATTATGAAACTGTTTCACCGTACGTACGTATGTGCATGCACGGACAGATAAGATTACCATTTATTCTGAAAGTTAGCAAACGTGAGTCCAAAAAAGTATACAATCAGGTAGTGCAACTACGTTTGAATAATAAGAGAGACCCGGACTAAACTAAATAAGATTTATAGCTGAAAAATCGATGTCGTAATAGTATGTTGTGATACAAGTATTGTAATGTTGATTTTTTCAGCACTATACCCAAGTTTTCCTTACGAGCGGAGCGAGTTTACGAGTTACAGTTTACGAGCGGAGCGAGTAAGGAAAATTGGGTCGTGTGCTGAAAAAATCTCAATACAATACGTGTAACACATCATGCTTTGTGCCAACCGAGAATTGAAATAGACAAGAGCACAAAAAATCATAATTTTCATTGTAAACAATCACTCTGCAAATTTGATCGATCACATTGCTTTGTGCTTTCTCAAACGAATGCTGTAACAACTCATACAAATTCCAAATCAACACTGCTTTGAGTGTTGTAATATCACATCAAACGGGTGCTGAAATAAGTCACTTTACAACACTAAAATGAGTGCTGAAAAGATTCATATTTCAATTCTCGGTGGCACAAAATCTTAAAGAACACTAGAACTCTCACACAATGGGTCCGCGATGTGCCTCCTCGTGTGGACTTACTTTATGTATCAAATATGTTTGGCTTGGCGTGAAAGAGATATATACCTAATATATATATTAGTAGTCGAATTTTGCAGACCGTCTAACTAAGTTAAAATTAGTTAAGAAGACAACTACTTACAGGGAGAGAACAGTGAAATTCGACATGTTTCCTAATTTTGGAGTTGTTGTGGTTTGTAGTTCTGCCGTAATTTGAATGAGAATTCTTTTGTGTAAAATAGTCGCTAAATTTCTTACGGCAGAATTGATTCCATAAGAATTTTGTTGAACAAATGAACATCTAGATTTTTGATTTCTAAATTTTTGTTTGTCACACCTTACTTCGCTCACAGCACGAAGGAAATACGAAAATAAAGAATCTAAATTTGCATTCGACAAACACATTTTGCGTGGAAACCACAACAACTCCCAAAATATAAAATAGGTTGAATTTCACTTTTCTCTCCCTGTAAGTTTTTCCCACGTCCGTCGTTTTTTCACTTCCTAAGAATAGAATTATCCGGCTAATATTTCTTGCTTAGCGGCTCGGAGGTATTGCTCTGTGCCTCATCGCTCCTGTTTGCAGCGTCCTGGACAATTAGTTCTTCCTCACTGAATATTTAATAATGTTAACCTAATACACTCGATTTAACGATGTGACGACAGCCAAAAAATATAATTTAAAATCGGTTATGTAATCGCACTTGTTGACATCGTAACAGCTTGTATGTTATTGATTATGATTAGGTGTTTTACCGGTGTTTTCGTTAGCGATTCACGTATTTTTGGGCAGATTATTTTACCAGATTGTTGGAACACGAACGATGTTTTTTCTACTAAAATCTTTCAATATTAATTTTTACTTTACTAGGGAGATAATATGGCCATTCCTTCCCGAGGGAAAACTCTCTACCTCGCTTGTAAAGTAAAATTGCACACGAAAAATAGTTTGATATCTCGTATCACGATGAGTAAAAGTACCTCGGGGTAAAGCACTCGGATACTTTTACTCACCTGGATACGAGATATCAAATTACTTCTCTGGTATAGTAATCTACTAATGTTGTCGTCGAGACGAACAACCGACATCAGTTACTATGGACCTGTAAGTAACTTGTGTAATTATTAATTGAACCCTTCGGATCTGAATGAATCACACCTCATTCATAGACATTCCAGGCATAAGGTGATTCCCATTATGTAAAGAATTTACTTTCGAGAAAAAGAGCTAGCACTCGATAAAATTGCAAATGAGTAATACCTGATTGCGATTTAGTTTTCGCTGTATCTAAATTCCGTCTAAATTAATATACGCGTGCTGTTTCGATGACTCAGTTTATGAGGTCTTGTGATAACATAAAATTTGTTAAATGTTAGCACATAAGTAAAAGTGTAAACAATTTTATGAACGCTAAAAAACCCATCTGTTATCGACAAAGATGCCAAGCAATAAGTGACCAGCGCATTATAATATAGCGGAATTTAATTAATGAAGTACAAGATAAAAAAAATTTAAGCCGTTTAAGTAACAGATTCAATTTTATTATCTCACTGCATCTCACTTGTGAAATGTTAACAGTTTCAGGATGAAATAATAAATTTGCTAAATTTCTTGTAGCACCTTGTCGACTGGTCAAAACCGATGCTCTCACAAATCGGTTCACTGAAAGAAAACTATTCAGAATGGGTTAACAAGCCGGTAGACAGACCGTTAAGATTGTTTGGACCCACATGGCTGGAAAATCTAACAAAAACACCTTGGTGGCTGGTTCCATTATTTTGGATTCCATCGATAGGTTACATTGCCTCAATCGGATTGAAAGAGGCTTACGCTGCAGGTTTCAGTTCTGTGAGCGCAAATCGTACATTGTGGCGATGAACGAGATTACTAAATTCTATTCTTCGAATGTCTTTCAGAGTTACGTATTACTTAGTTTTATTGCCGGGATAGCATTGTGGACGATTTTGGAGTATTCATTACATCGATGGGTTTTCCATTTGAATGCTGAAAATGGCGGGGTTTTCCTCTGCACTTTTCATTTTTTACTACATGGATTACATCATAAGGTAAATTCAGTAACTCTGTATTGAAATCGTTGCATCATCACACCACCTACATAATAAATGTAAATAATAACCAGTGATAAGACTATCGATATAATGAACTGTTGGATGATATAGTAGTGGTAATCGACCGTGACGGTATTCGAAAAGCCGGTAGATAATTCTTATCAAGAGGAATCGCATCGTATATAAGAAAATGACTAATTGCATTTTTGAACTTTTTTTCGCCATCCATAAATCATCTTTATGATTGTGCGATTGAGAGAATAGAGAGTGGCGTAAACATTACTAACGCAATCTAAGACATTGTTATTGATAAATGGGACGATTGATGTTAAAAATTGAACTAATATGCAACGGAGACATGCAATAAATTGAGATAAATTCTATCTTGGACATTTCTGTGTCACCTTAATGTGGTGTTTATTTCGAGAAATAGAGCCATCAGAACAGTCGGAGCGTTTGCTGCGACTGAGCCCCGTACAAACCCATATATCTATTGCGTACGTGACCCTTGTGCGTCTGTCACCCTACTTGGACCGTAAGCCTATTGCGCCGCTTAATGTAGTTTAAGTAAAATTATTATGAAATGTGTACATCTTAGTACGACGTTCCTTTCAAATGAAAGAAAAATTTCAAATAGCCCTAAAGTTTTAATTTATTGAGTCCAAATACACATAGGGCCTAGTATCGGCCTCAGTCCAAGGACCCAAATTTAATTTTTTTTCAACAACATTCTATTCGGCCTTTGATTACCTTCCAAATGAAACACAAATTACGAAAAACGAATGAAATTTGCTCGAGTTATCTGTATAATACACATAGGGCCCTAGTAGTGGCCCTAGTCCAAGGACTCAAATTTAATTTTTTTAACAACATTCTATTCGGTGTTCGACTACCTTTTAACTTTTACCTTTCACGTCTAAGGCCCTAACTCACGGTCCACTCACCCGATTTAAAAAAAAACTTTTTTTTTCCTGGATTGGTATTAACAATACCTATCATTTGCCGTGCCATTTAGATTTCCATCGTTTATTTTGCCACAAATATCACCAAAAGACCTTAAATCACTTAGGTGGCCCTAACTCACGAACGGCCGACCCGAATATGCCCATCTTCGAACTTAGCCTCACTATCACCTCACTATTAACCTCATCTTTCAGGGGGGAAAAAATTTTGAAATAGGATTTGATTTACTCAAGATATCGACGTGACAGACGGACAGACAAAACTTTTATTGCGGATTCGACATCTATGAACATAGGCAAACACTTTCCCCATACCGTCTGCTTCGAATTCCATCAATTACACACGTCATCGTAATCCTATAAGCCCCTTTGTACTTCGTACGGGGCTAAAAAAGTTATTGAAATTCTAGAAGTAATTTCGATAACTTTCAAGAAATTTCGTGAATTTTCAAGACTATATTCGAGAATTCAAATTAAATCCAAGGGAATTACCAAAAAAACAGCCATACACACGATAGGGAAAAAGAGCTCGATCATGTGTGACGAAACACTCATGCTTAGATTACTTGTCTATCGACGAAGGACGAAATAATTATTTTAGTGCCGGCAACAAACCGATTGGAAATTCAATGTCACAATACTTGCGGTACCGTCATTTTCTGATACCATTGCAGTGATTTATTGACTGAAAATAAACCTTATCAGTAGTACTGTTACAAGTGGGTCACTCTTCAAACCATTTTCATTTCAAAGTGATTTGCGTCAATCTTTCGTCAAAAAACTTTCCAATCGAGACTTAGTCTGCAACGCTACTAGACTATCAAAATATGTGCGGTGTTACCTAATATATGTTTAATCAATCGACTTTTATACTCTTCACAAATATGTTTTCCATTGCCAAATTACAGAGGCAATAAAAATTGAAATTTTTGTGACGGTTTAAAGGTACCCTAAATTTATGGTTTCTCAAACGTCCGTTGACATACTCATCCGTCTTTCAGACGAATCGCGTTATAGTATAGCCTCAGGGGAGCCGATTAGCATTTATCAATACCCTCTTGGGTTATGCATTTATAAATAGTAAGCCAACGCAATGTCAGTGCGTTGGTGATACCCACGGTATCATTTCTTCTTGCCTCAACGTCGGTGTCCAGTCCATGCATATCACTGCTCATGGTTATTGTTATGTTTCGGTTACAGTCATTTAATCTATTGCTTCATTTATTAAAAGTATCAAGTAGTCTCGCAAGTAGTGCTTAACACTCAATTCTATTACTTCACTCATTTAACATTCGCTTTAATAAGACTAAATTAGCTGTTCGTAATTGCTTATTTCCTTCGTTTCTGTCAATAACGAATGATTAGCCATTTTTGAAAGGTTGTAGAATAAACTCATTTTCTTTATTTTCAAGGTGCCTTTCGACCCATATCGGTTGGTCTTTCCGCCGGTTCCAGCCACAATACTTGCTACATTATTCTATCAACCTCTACCGCTGTTAGCTAGCTGCCCGAAAATAGTTTTAGCCGGTGGATTAGTCGGTAAGTGTTTTAGTCAATATTTACAATTTTTTTTCTTTTTCGTTGACACAGTCACTTGAAATCACTTTATCTTTGAAGGCTATCTGTGTTATGATATGATCCATTACTACATTCATTACGGCAGTCCAACGTTCAACTATATGTACATGTTGAAACGGTATCACTATCAGCATCATTTTGTGCATCATGATGCCGGATTCGGTATAAGCAGTCCGATTTGGGATGTTGTGTTTGGTACGAAAATATTTTTAAGAAAACTGAAGTACATGCTAAGATGGTGATTTTGTGTATAATATGAGTTTGTAATGTATATGTTGCCGTTCGGTATGCAGAACCGCAATTAAGTCATAAAAATAATAAATTTTATAATTTAATCTACAAAATTCATGTTGTAAAGACTTTTATCGCTGCCAACTCAGACGAATTGCGTTAAGTTGATGTCTTTTTTTACCACATCAAGGAAGCTTCACCCAGAAACAAAAAAAATCGGTAAGGTGCGTTTTATCTATGCTTTGCTTTTAGTCTGTGATTAGATAAGAATGTCTCTTAAGTATTAACGTTCGATTAATTGGTGGGCACAAGTGTAATTGTCTATTACGTTAGTGAAATATTCGATTACTGTCTTGCTGGGACATTTTTTGTTGTGGGGTGTGGGGAGGTTGTATTTCGGGCCAAAGGCGAGTATCCCACAGGCATCAACAAAAAATTTCCCTGCAAGACAGTAATGTTGTCTTGTGACCAGAAAATACGAAAAACCGGTTTTGGGCAAGACAGTAACGACTAATTTTCTGGCCGCAAGACAAAAAAACTATTTTCCAATTCACAAGCTCAAAAACGATCTTCGTAGCCCACCAAGAGAAAGAGAAACATATTGATTCAACGGTTCATTTGTGTGCATTTTGTTTCGATTACAAATCAAAGTTGAAGCGTGACAATTCGTCGCGTTGTCGTGTGTTTATTTGATGTAATTGGATAATTCACATAAATACTAGCCTAGCTCAAAAATTTGAGAATACTATGCGTAAAGACGAGTACGTGAGGTGTCGTAGTGTCGTGTGGGGTAACATTTCAACTTTTTTTCATCGTAGTTGCATCCAAACCACATAAGACCCTATTTGACCCAAAAGCACATAAAATTACCTTTCAGTGTATATGAATTTTAAAACCAATAACTCCCCAATCGGTACATGTGATTACCTTTCTAATGACACCCCACACGACCCTGTACGGCTCAAAAAACTTGAGAAGAGAAGTGGAAGTTTTCAGTTTTTCGTCACCTTTTACCAGCCACACAAGCTTCGAAGAATTTTTTTGAAAGTTATTTTGGCTTCTAGGGTTGAAGTCATTTCTAGGCACACACAAACAAGTCCACTGGAAAATGCGTCTCAATTCGGTAGGCTGTTTTTCAAAAGAATCCCTCGTTACGATACTTCGAAAGTTTAAGAATGAAAAATAAAATGATTTTGCTCAAAAATATATTGTGAAAATTGTCAGTCAAGCGACCTGACCAGCCCAAAAGGTGGGACCTAGTAAATTGAAATGTTTTCACAACGCAGACGAGAAAAGAAAAAGAGTCATTTCCTCGCTACCGCTGAAACTTCGGATGCCTTTTTTGTGCCTTTTTGTGTTCAATGAGGGGAAGAAAAGTTGGAAATTTCATTTCGACTGTGTAGTTTGTGACCCGAACGTAGCGAGAAAATGCAATTTACAACTTATCTTTCCTCGTGGAACAAAAAGAATTAACTATCAAACATTTTTGTTCCCTACGTTTATGCATGCAGCTGAACTGTGTACACAAAAAACAAACTTTCGAGACGAATTTTTTCCAACATTTTCGTTAAGAGTCTCTAAACTTTCTCATGTTCATTTTTACGACCTCGGTATGGCGGTGACGGTACGGCATCGCTTCTCGGCCTAAAGTAAGTCCCCGCACGCAGTAAGTAACTCCGGAACATATTACTAATCAACTTTCTTTTTTCTTTATAGGGCTAAGATCAAAGTAAGGGGACCGGTCGTAAGTAGCTCTGGAACATATTACTAATCAACTTTTTTCTTTTGACTTTTTAGGTGTAGTATCTGTTCTTATTAGCTTAATATCTAATAGATCCCCTATATGGGGACATATGAATATTAAACTTATTTTTGAATATAGACGAAGTGCTAGGAGCTTGCTCCACCTTTGTCACGGGTTGGCCAGGTATTGCAGTACCGCCTGGATCGGCCCAAATAAACGTTTTCAGAAAACAAAAATAGTATATTTCAACATACCCCAATACACACAAGATGTGTGTGCACGCGCGGGCGAAGCCCAAGCGAAAACACACATCGAGTGTGTATTGGGGTATTTTGAAAGATATTTTTCTGTAATAGTGAGAGTGTGTTGGTGCTTTCCTTCCCAACCGTTACTTTCCTTCTCGACCGTTTACTTTCCCTACCGACCGATTCATATCATAGCTCACCAATACACTCTCACGTATACAGAAAAATTAATTAAATTGGTTGGTGCTGGAGCTCAATCTCACAACAATTTTGGCATTAACTAAACAAAAAGAAAATTAATCCTTATGCCATGTTCGCAATCCAAAAGATGTTTCCAAAAGAATATCTGGTCTATTCTCTTCGACAAATTGAGTAATTTTTATAAGATTTCCAAAAACTTTATTCGATGAGGACTGAAATACCTTGGGTTTTGTTCGTTAATGGAAAATACTATGAGTGTCGATGATAGAAAAAAAATTAGTTAATTAATTCACACGAGTTCCATTTTTAATCAAGATGTAGCAAGAAATACGCCCTCTTTACAGAGTCTTTTAGGGCAACAAAACTTAAGCATCGCTTGTTTGAAAGTATAGGAATAGAGGTTTCTTATGCCTATTCTAAAATTTGTTTTGAACAAAGTAAAAGTAATGAATGATTTTTATGACAAAGCAAGAGGTGAGGCCTAGTTTCCAAAATATTCCATTGGCCTGTCCCAAAGAGTCTCCGAGAGAATACCCAGAAAATAAATCAGAGAGGTAACAACATATGAACCACACAACAATAGCGCAACCTGGAACTTTTTTTTCAGTTACAATTAGATAACCGATGCACTTTTAAGACTCGTTTACAGACCACTTTATAATGGTAATTAGAATTTCCAAGGCAATTTCATAGTATTTTACATGACTAGGGATAAAAAGATGAAAAGTAGAGTTTTCGTGTGAATTTTGTTGATCCGAGGCGAAGCCGAGGTCAATAAACACACTAACACGAGACTTTTCTTTTTTATCCCGAGTTTTATACTGGATTTTACATGCTGAAAGTCGAAAGTCGTGCTTGAAACATGAAAAGTAGGGCTTTCGACGCATGTAGCATGTAAAATCTTTTTGAATGAATGCATGAAATTGGGGACATTTTTACGAAAAGGTCTTTCCGTCTAACTTTGTAACTAACTTCGTTACTTTACATACTTCGATATCTGAATTTTCAGCGGATTCTGTCAACACCATTAAAACTACAGTTGTCAAGGGACAATAATTATTCAATAAATAAATTAGAATATAACCAATAGATATAACTAAACTAAGGAAAAAGACACTTGATTGAATAGAATAATTAAAAAAATACTTTTTAAGTACATGGAAGTACAATGAGATAAACATCGACTTCGAACACCTCCTCACATTCGAATGTTGAATAAATGCTTCCACTTCTAAATACGATATTTTGTTCTTCGCTATATTGCACAACGACAATCCACCATCGACCACGTTCAGTTATCGACTTTCGACGCCTTTTGCGTCAATTTGCTCAACTGCGGAAATGTACTTTTCGTTTGCGGTGGATGAAGTCGAACCGCTAAACTAACAAAAGGTTCATACAAACTGGCCCGTTCCAACGCATTCACCGTATAGTGTTTGATCCGTTCACGAGCACACCAACTATTCGCTCGATTCAGAATCAATTCAATTGGATCGGGCGTTTTCTTCTCCGGCGATTGCTTTTCCGGCGACTGATTCGGCGTACGATTCAATCGTCTAATATTGGCTATTACCACAATGGACACCTCCTTCTTCTCCTTGTTTTTGTCGATGTCATTTTTGATGCCAGCCAACATATCCAAACTGGCCGCATCGCTCGGATCGTAAACCAGAACGAATGCATCGGCAAATTGAAGATATTGTCGCGGCAGACCGACATTCCCTTGCAAACCGGCTGTGTCGTAAATTCTTAATATATCCCGAGGACCACGACCGGTGTCCACACTAGCCACATAGGTGTCTTCGATGGTTGAATACAATTCGGAGTCTGGTGTTATGCTACCGTAGATCAATTGTTCCAAAATCGCCGTTTTGCCGATACCTTGAAGTGAATTAATTGAAGAAAATTATTGAAAACACCTTTGAATACGGGTGACGTATTGGAAATAAATTTCGAAGGAACTAGCTGGAACGTACCTTTCATTCCACATATCACAACTTTCCCTATTTTTCCGACTTTCGAAGTCATTTTCTTTTTAAGAAAATCTACTCAGAAAATAGATTTTATCACAGTGCCCAACAGTGGTCTAGCTTTGCATAGTCTGCTGCAAAATAGAACTATAAATTGGTTTCTTTTGCTAAGAGTTTGTATGAACCATTTGTTTACAATCGTAAGTACAGCTTTCTTTCTTCTTATCTGTCAAAATGCCACATAAAGACTCATTGAATCGGTAAAAAACGGAGCATTCACAATGGAATGGAAACCGTTAGCTTTTTAAATAAATATTCAACCCAACTTCGGATCACTTTGTTATCTATTATCGACAGTGACGACAAAAATAAGTTGTACGGCAGACTTATGTTCATACAAATGCAGTAAAAGCTCTTTGCAACAATCTGTTGAAAATGCTGAGATCAATAGAAGTAACAGACTCACAAATTATGTTGGTGATATGCATGCCGTGCCTTTTCTGAATGTTTACAGTCTTGATATTTACTGAATTCACAAACCAAATCTATGAGAGCATCATTTATTTAGATAGTTGTTACAGATAAACGAAGTAAAAGATTTCAATCTTTCAAAGTAAGTAAAAGCGTCGGTCAATACTACTAAAAGTTTCTCTAACTGCACGACGTCAAACAGAAACCAAGGCTGTAAACTTTGGGGTTTAAATGAAACTTTGCGGTTTAAAAATATCGAATGTCCTATTTAATTTCATACACAAAACCTAATGTAATATCTATGTTCACACACCACACATACACTACACATTCAATCTAGCACTCTACACAACATAAAAGGCGTTCGAAGTAAATATCATTTTATCTGAACCCGTGGCTTATGGCTCATTATTCATTAGCTGGAGGTAATTTCAGTATTCCAAAACGTCCTGGTTAAAGACGCAACGTTTGATCTACACAGGATCTTCAACCAACAATAAAGACTAAAACAATTTTGTTTTAATGTCTCAGATGATGCCCAAATTAAAGTTTGAAAAGGAGTTTTTGATGATTTATTCGTAGTTGTCCTCGTCCCCGAGAGTTATGTATCCTCAGCCCGTTGCCAAATTGTAACGCTAAAAAACCCTCTGAATTTGTTTTCAGTTTCGCTATATTTTCGCTATATTAGCTAAAAGCTAATGAACCAAAGTTTACAGCCTTGAACTGAAATAGCAGACCTTGTTTGGCATGTAGAGGCGCCACAATTTTTTTTTCAGTGTTTTTTTCTTTGCGACCTTTTTTCTTGTGAAATAACTTCACTCTGCTAAATAACCATGAAATGTCATAGCAGTGAAGTTGGCTCACAAAAGATAGAGCGCGGACAATAGTAATTCTATGACGAAATGTACTACAAAATAATAGAGCTAGATACAAATCTACTTCATTTGAGCTGTAGTTCCCCTATAAACATAAATGGAACCTCAAAGAGTCTGTTCATAATTTTTGAACATAATGCGCCCTTTTTCTCGATGATGATAAACACTTGTATGACCGTACGTACTTTAGCTCTTAGTACGAGTAGTAGAGTACAGTAAAGTACATCAAATTTGAACCGCAAAATAATAATAAATATTTCAATCATCCCGTACTCACCATAACTTTGACTCACAATTTCGGTTTATTTGTTATGGATGTAGACGGCATACAAAATTTACGGGAATGGTCACCATTGTCCGACCTTTTATCGAAAATACCCGCTCGGATACAGAAGACATTCTTCTATCAAGACGTAAATATAACTTGTATCGATGTTCTGTCCGATTTCATTGCTCTTGGCAGCGATGTAGGTATTGTGTTTTGGTATAATCGATCGACTGGAGATGTTCAGAAGTTGAGGAGTGAGGTAGAACATTCGACAACATTCTTATCATTGAATATAGCTAACGATGGCGTTTCATGTTGTTTAGTTCACCTCGCCAATAACATGCGTAAAAGTTGTTTCGAGCGTGGAATATATGTTAGCGTGCGGTTCATCTAATGGCCAAGTCAGTGTGTTTCAAATACAAAAGGAACATCCTCCCGATCTGAACCTTGTCACGCCAATGACGAAACCAAAGCCCGTTGAGAGGTTCGAAGCGTTTTTCGATACAATGTCTTAGGTTGAACGAATATTAACATGGATTCGTTGATAGGTACACAATCCGTGATCTTCATCAGAGCGCTATCAGATCAGTGGAATGGTCAAAGAATGGAATGAAACTGTTTTCCGGTGATAAGGCAGGCGTCGTAGTTTTGACTGAGTTTGACTTTCAAATGGTGAGTCGGAACATTGTTGAAACTCTCGTGGTTCACGGGTTCAGTTAATCTCATTGCCTTCCTATAAACCATTACAGCACATTAGCAAATCCATGGAGATTCTGAACGAAGCCTACGACATCGTACAAATTAGCTTTAATAAGCCATGGCTGCTGATATCTACCGTGTATCGAGCTATAGTCTGTCAATGTGACAAAGACGGCAGATGGAAAGTCTCACAAGTAGGCAAACAAGACCGGAAGATTCTTAGCGAAGTTGGTGCAGCCTTTATGGTTCGATCGCGTCAGACATCGTTGGTGTGTGCCCGGCCGGGATATCGATTTTGGTTGTCTGACACCGATGGAAATGTATCGCAAACATTGCTGTTTAAGGACTCGCTGCCAAAGTTTTCGTTTGAAATTCCCATTTTGAATCCAGCTCAGATTAAATGTCAATTGCCGTCGAATTTCGGTAAGATTGGAAGAACTAACGGGACTGAGTCTAAATATTAACACTGCGCAACCACAGGTCGATGCTACGTCTATCAGGCTACGTTCGTGTTAACGTACAGCGAGAACATTCTTTATATTCTGGACATCGAAAAGCTAAAAGTTTTGGCCTCGCTGAAACGACTGAGGAAAATCATCGGCATCAGCGTATGCGGTTCGGAAATCTTCATTCTGGAAGGACCACGTAGCGTAGTTAGAATCTCAAATGTTCCCGAACCCGTCAACAAAATGACATCGAAATTTTACTTCAACACCGGCTTAACTCCAAGCAATACTTTCGAACCATCGCCCGTTGAATTCGAAGCCGAAGAAGAAACTGTGCTCAACGCCGAAGAATGTTTTGAATTGCCGCCCATCGAACAATTACAACTGAAAACTCCGATCACAATGTCACTTAGTGAACACGACCTGTTATCGCAGGACAAGATGCTCTTGGAGCATAGTAAAAAGGCTGAAATATTCGAGAAAATCGGTCAATTGGAGTTCGACAGTTCGATTCTATTCAAAACTGGTGTAAAGAAGAAAAAACCGAAGGACAAGACCAACAGAGTGATTAGCGAAGGTATCGTGGAAATCGGACGACCGGCTGATTTAAGTGAAAATAATACGCCAAAGGTTGCGGATGGAGCCACTAAAGTGGAAACGAATCGGCCTTGCGTGTTAGATGCAAGCTTTTGCGAGGGGTAAGTGAAAGGCGTCAGCCAACAATTTTCTGAGTCATTAGGTCACGCCCCTTTTTTCAGCATAGTCACAGATCTAGGATCACCGAAAACGATGAATAAATTGCTAGAGTCCAAAGAAAGCAAACTTGCTGCTGCATTGAACATTGAACCTGTGAGCTGTGAAAAAATCGCTTTACGAAAACCGACAACCAAATTAACTCCAGATCTGGCACCAGAATTTCATTATCCCCTGTATCCGCTAGTGGATCCGAACGAACTATTGGTAGCGCATACAACGCCGCAGAAAAAAATGTTTTTCTTGGACAATGATGATAGATCGTCAACGAAAGAATCGCCGAGTTCTAGTAATCAATGTGACGACGTTAAGATTGGACAGAATAAAAGGCGATCATCGAGTCCTGTTCGTGGTGATGACGGTACTGCTGACATTCCGGATGTGAAACAAGTTCCCGACTATATGAACATACCGAATTTGTGGAACGTTCAACTAATTGAACCGGAAACTGAGAAGCAACCAGATGAAAAGTCACATCCAGAAAGTAGTGGTAGTAGCAGTGAATGGGAATTGGTTTGATGATGGGTGTGATTCGGATGAACGAAAGTTAGATGTAAAGAAGGACCTGTGGCTGTTTTTGTACTTTCGTTTACTATTTTCTTATAATTTGCATCCGAACGCATTTTGTTTTGTTAAATTTGTGTGATAGCAAGGCCGAAGCGGCGTATCTATTCGAAAAATAAATTTTCTTTTTGCACAAAGGATCGACTCTACTTCTTGATGGAGTCTAGTTTAGTGTATCGGCCTACGTTAAAGTAGTATCTTTAGGGCAGTAGCAAGGAATTAGAAAATAATCTTAGTTCAGTTCCTTGTCCACCACTTTCTTATGGCCACCGTTGTTCCTTTCCTTTGGGTTCAATTGCGGACGACATAGACATAAAAAGATCACTTTCATTTCGGACTTACCAACCAGTTTATTTGTCAACAATGTCTTTGAACAGTTTTTCCACTTTACTTTCTTTGTTAAACGAAGCTTTCCACTGAGCTGGACTCAATCGATACGTATCGACACGAAATTTATAGTTCAACAGACGACCCGTTGGACTTCCATTCAATTGATTCACTTTTTCGGCTAACTCCTTCACAATTCGAGTCTTCTGGTTGTCTCCAGCCACTTGAAATAATGCTTCAACAGCCCTATTCGAGATGAGACAGATTGACAGATTAGAGTTTCGTAAAAACGGAAAATTTTCCATTAAATTTCTTACCTCGAACCGTGCTTTGCAATAGCCATATCCAAATAGTGACCGTCCATGTGTTTCAAAAACTTCTCGCGTGATTTCTCGCCGACGAATTTGCTCCGCAGAAACGCATCCACAATGTGCGATCCTCTGGGACTGCAAAACAATTCAGCCAATTCGATGGCCGGAGAGTCCAACAGTGATTGCACCAATTTGATGGGTTTGTTAAAGTTCAGCACTGCCTGCAGTATCAGCGATCCGTGCAAATGAACGAATGTTGATTTTTCACCAGCGTCCACTTCGTACGGTTTCAACTTCATTGTGAGAATGGCGAAACGGTCAGATTTCTCTTTCGGTGTCGTGCAATGAAGGGCTGCTTGTAGACTTTGCACGAAGGGCCCTTGTTTCGCACTTAAACGTAAACATGCTTGAGCTAGCGAATGTACCACGCCCGTGTGTGTTCGTAACAAATTTTCGATATTTGGAGCAATTTCGTCGAAAATGGTTTCAAAATCCTCCTTGACTTTGATGTTGTCCAGCAGTTTTTGTACAGCAAAGTTTGCCGATCTCATGTCACTGAGTTCGATCAGTCGAGACGAGAAGAGTTTCACGTAAATTTGAGTCAATAGCTTAGGTCCGGCTGACACCAGAAGCGTTTCCAACAATCTGATGGAAGGTTCTGTTGTAAAGACTTTCGGAAGGCTGCTCTTCACTTGAGCATCGACTGGGATGTCATCTTTGGCATCATCCTTGTCGTCTTTCACATCTTCGGTGTTGTGCTCCGCTTCGATAATGAAACTGTCGTTCAATATCTTCTTACCGAGGTGCTTCAACGTAGTTTTATCGGAATGATGCAAAGCCAAACACAAATGCTGCAGCAGACCGGAAGATAGTTCGTCATACGGAAAATCGACAAATTGCGGCCATGCCTGCAGTCGCTCTGCGTATTCTTTGATAATTTCATACCAATCGTTGGGGACTTTCAGTGGCGTTTCCTTATCGGCAGTGGTATGATGTCGTTGTTGATGTTGATTCGACGCAACAAAATCTTTTGTTTTAAAAACGAATACTCCAGCCAACGACAGGAGACTGGTTCGAATGATGTGACATGCGTAACGGTCCCACACAAAGTCTTCCAAATTGTTCAAGAGAAACTTGCTGCTTTTGATGACGAACTCAGAGCAATTTTGTCGATGAGTGTCGCTGAATGTTTCGGTTAAATTGTAATCCTTTTCGTTGGGAACGGTGTCCGTTCTCGGTTTCTTTGATTTACTTTCACTGGCAGCATCGTCGTCGCTCTGTAGACGACCGACGGCACGTAGAAACGATACCTCGATCAGCTTCTCCAGAATGTGAGATGAAAATTTGTCGGAGCAAATGGGACGAAAGTTTTCGGAAAACGATTTGTGAAATCGTTCCAATGTGTCCGCATCAACGTACGGCATTAGATGCTCTAAAATCGTGCAGGCGATCTGGTTTGACGAAATGTGAATTTCCTTATCGACAGTTTGCTCGAAAACATTGTTAGCCATTGACACTGAAAAATGCAACAAAAAAACGTCAATTCTCGTCACTTCACCATATTCACCATTGATTTATACCTTTTTCGTCCAGACTTTCGAATCCCAGACGTATAGCGTCCATTATATTGATAAAATAACTCCATTCATCACCTTCCAAACGGGTTCCCCGTCCAAAGTTGCCAGTCTTTCCGAAACCTTTAGCATTAGCAATGAACTTTTTCTTTCGTTTTTTAATTTTATTTCGATAGCTGTGCACTCCCGTTCCAGCTTTTTCGCTGGGCACATCCGCTTGCGAATTTTCCATTTAAAGTAAAATTTTATGCGTGAAATACGAAGACACAATTTCAGATAGTCAACACGAGGTTTTGTGTTTACTGCTCGATGACATATGTCAACTGTTGACAGTTTTTGACAGTTGGACGCGAGCGCGATGCCTTTTTGTGTTTTTTGATATCACTAGAAGTTCGTTCACTTTCCCTAGGCTCTTACTTTTGGGCAACATTCTGAAAGAACAGGTTAAGACACTTACGAAGGCGGGTGAAACCGGTGAAACACAAATCTTGACAATTCAGACATGTATATTGTTTGAAAAGTCAACTTGAAAACAATTTTTTTTTGTGTCTTAGCCTGTTCTTTCAGAACCTTGCGTTTGGGTGGGTTGGTCGGTCTTTGAGACTTTCTTTCAGTTTACTAATAATCTTTGAATCCACCGTAAATTTGAAGTTGTAAAATACATAAAAATAATTTAATCACGTCCAAGTTAACCCTTACAAAATTACATGCTCAAGGAATTTTTGTATTTTTTTTATCCCTCAACTAAAGTCCACTTTACGGTAGAGCAAGCCAACCTTCAGAAGCTCGATATATAAAACAATTTCTAAGACTAAAAATGTGAAGTGGGATCTTCGTTCTTGGTGTCGTAAACTTCGACACCTCGAACCGAGATATCACTTTTTCATCGGGCTGAAGTTAGCCCAACGCCAAAATTATGACTAGTTACAAATATGCTTATAAGTCAGAGAGATGCTAATATGACGGCTGGGACGCCGTGTCGACGGATAGAGGGAATTTGTCCATCATTTCTGAAAAAAATGGAACCGTATGCGACCAGCTGTCAAATTGAAAAAGACATAACCACAGATTTTTTTTAATACTTCCAGCATCACCAATTTTAATGAAATAATTTGCTAACATGATCCTTGTGGGATCAGAATGAACGTAAGTCCATTTATTTATAAAGCAGATTCAGTATTCGTACACAATTTCCGAATTGAAAAAAGCAATTTTGTAGACCAATTTTTGAACGCGTATATCTCAGATAATACGAAAGTACCTTGCAAATAAAACCCTTTACGTTAATTTTGACACCGATGCAAACGTATTTCCATATTCTGCTTCTCGAATCATTGTAGTCAAAAATTAATTATTTTGTAAACAACCGACCAATTTTAGAAAAAGTCAGCCATTTTTGACATTTCATTCGTTATATGAAAAAGGCTGACAAATTCCCACTATCCGTCGAAACGGCGTCCCAGCCGTTATCTTAACATCTCTCTGTTATAAACATAAGATGTATGTGTATGTGTGTACACTGTACATAACAAATCTAGACCCAAATGTTCCTCAACTCTGAGTTGCGTGTATTTGGGTCGGACCAATATGTTCGGTAATTATGCCTGCCTCGAATATTGGTCCGACCCAAATGTATAAAACTCAAAACTGAAGAACATTTGGGTCCGACCCAAATTCAAGGCAGTCATAAGTACTGAACATATTGGTCCGACCCAAATGCATAAAACTCAAAACTGAAGAACATTTGGGTCCGACCCAAATTCAAGGCAGTCATAAGTACTGAACATATTGGGCCGACCCAAATGTATATAATTTAAAGTTGAGGAAGATTTGGGTCCGACCCAAATTCGAGGCAGTCATAAAAGACCCAAATATATACAATTTAAAGTTAAGGAACATTTGGGTCCGACCCAAATTCGAGGCCGGCATAAGTACATAATAGCGATAGCATAACTCTTTATGTAATATGATTTGTTATGTACAGTGTACACACATACATCTTATGTACTTAAAAGCATATTTGTTACTAGTCATAATTTTGGCGTTGGGCTAACTTCAGCCCGATACTTTTTCGTTCTAGCTATATGAAATACAACTACAGTCGTTTTTGTCGTTTTTGTCGTTTTCCACTACTTACAGGACGTTTGGACTTACATATTTTAAGCCAATAGAAAGCCAATAGATCCACATCAGTAAATGCATACAGTTTCCGTTTCCGGTCACAAATGCCGAAATCCTTTTTCTGTGCAATCGATTGTACAGTATATTTTACAGTATTTGAATCTTGCATCCAACTTTTGGGAGGTTTCTACAGTAGAATTTTTCGTCTCTGCTACATTTTTTCTATGGCCCAACCCAACAATCGTTTACGAAAACCAATCGTTAAACGTTAAAGACGACTAGACTATATTGCAGTAAAATACGACATAACGTAGCGGTGAATTTCTTTTTCCTCGAACCGGCAACATTATTTGTAGACAATCATTTTCATTTGTATCTGGTCGTAATGGTGACATTACAGAACAAGATAATAGGACACTAAATGAATCATTAAATATTTGCTATCTTGTACAAAGGAAGATTTCACCTACAAGTTAAGGTATGATATTGCATTGGTCTAGTGGTTTTCGTAGAAAGTCGCCACTTAATATTTTGTGAGATGAGAGTCGATTAGCCGACTAGGTATGTCGGTATTTTCTAGAACACGATGTCTTGTTAAGCTCGGCTTCGATTTGGATCGACAATCGATATCTAGTGCGAGAAAACCTTCATACCTACCTTGCTAGATAAATAACTATTTCAAAAAATATTCTCATCTGAGACGCAGCAGACACCGGTCCGTAGAAATAATTTCTCGAGGTTTTTCATTTATAATTTTTGCTAGCTTTACCACACTATAGGTCAATGCACTTTGACACAAACGTCACAGCACACACGCAAAATGCAATACTATTTCATTCAGTTCGCAAGTCTTTTGTCCCGCAGTGGGTATATTGCATTGTTGGTTGATTCAAATATTCATTCATAGCAGAAAACTGAATTGTTGTTTATTTTGGTGCAATTTCGAAGTTTGTTGTTGATCAGACATTTAAAAAATAAATAAATATGGAAAATCCATGCGAATCACCTCCCGACATCAGTCCATCGAGCAGTGAAGTTGCAAAGAAATTCCTCTACACAATTGTGTCTTCTCAGATGCTTCGTCCAAATTCAGATTTTAATGTGAGTCTAACAATTCACGATTCCAATGGTGATTTTGATGGAGTAAACATTGTTCGTGTTTCCATCGAAGACTCCGACAATTCTGCTGGATTTAAAATTCATCAAAATGTTGAACTGAAACCCAATGAAACTGTAATTGCAAACATTCCAGTTGGTGACATTCCAGTGGATTCACATTACATGTTGCTTGTGAAAAATATTTCGGGAATGGAATTAGAGCATAAAGCGACACTTATCATCGAAAAACCGATTCGTACTATTCTCATTCAAAGTGATAAGGCCATTTACAAGCCAAATGATTGTATCAAATATCGGGTGTTTGTTTTAGACTGTGAATTAAAAGCGGCAACGATCAATGATAAAGAGCTGAACATTTGTATCACTGTAAGTTAAATTTTACTTGTTCCACCGGCTGGTCTACTTTATACAGTCACACTGATTTTACTGCTACCATAGCTACCATACGTGTTTGAAGGGTTTCATAGCCACACGAATTCGCGCGCATGATTTTCAAAAAACATAGCTGACGCCGACCCGTACGAAACACCTATTCGTATCAAAAGCCTTTAATGTGAAACTCTTCATTTCTCTTACTTCATTTTCTTCTCTGCTGAAAAGCTATTCGCCCTTTAAAATCACTTACATTATCCACTCTTTGCCTTGTTATCATATACAACTAAATTGCCGGAGGCAATATAGACAGCCCCGTACGAAGACAAATTTCATAAATTCCTATTTAAACAGCTATATACCGCTATATTTAACTATATTTCACTATAAATAAACATTTCACAGATAAATATATGATATTCTTTAGCTCTATATGCCTGTATATAGCTCAATATAGCTGTATATAGGTATATATAGATGTCCGTATATGGAATCCCTGAAACCCCACACACATAACAAATTATTTCCATGTTAACAGAAACTCTCTAAGTATCATTTTTCCCAAGATATTCCTATTTTACTAAAATCCAATATGGCCGCCGGCAGCCATTTTGTTAGGAGACCGGAAATAGTACCGACGCTTTACATTCGTTAATACCTTTCAAACAAAAAAAAAATTCATGAAATTCGGTCAAAATTTACTCGAGATATTGTCAAAATACACCACGTTCACTGAACTTCCGAGTAGCCAGATAAGAGCTCACTCCAAGAGACCTACCTCACGCTCCGAAGAACATAATTTCATAAAAAAAATTTTCCCTGATTGGTACGGTCAATACCTATCTAATAAAGCTAAAACAGACGAAATATGTTCAAATGTGGCCGACCTACAAGCAAAAACTGCTTGCCGCCCTGTGCCTGTTCCACACCAAGGGGTCTAACTCACGAGTCGGTCATCCGATTTCCATAAACTTTTTTTTTGTCGATCGGTATTGTAAATACCTTTTATTTGACGTATCACTTACAAGTTTAACGTTTAAATGTCCGGAGATATCTTCGAAAAACCGTAAAGCAGTTATTGGGCCACAGCTCGGGAGGGGTCGCTCCAAAATCACTCATCTTCGAACTTAACCTGTCTTTTGACATTACCAAACGGGAAAAAAAAGAATTTTCAAAATCGGATGCGTTTTACTCAAGTTATCGTGCAGACAGACAGACGGACAGACGGACAGACGGACATTTTTTTTTTCGCGGATTTGGCATCTCTAGACAACCACAATAGGTTTCCCCTTACTCAGGGAGTCCAATTCGACGTGTTACAAACGTATGCGTAAACCTATAAGACCCCAGTACTTCGTACGGGTCTAATTATGTCAATAAGCAGTATGTTTTGAATGCAGTGGACCAGCTTGTTAAGCTGCTGAAGGAAAATCCAAATTTGTTTTACATTAACTGTTTCAGTTTTGAGTAACGCACTTCAAGAAAAAGTGCTTCGAGTGACAGCTGCCAAATAGAGTCCTATTCTGTATTTTAAAAAATCCAAATTTTTTAACAGTGCCAGAATTTATATGATACACTGTCCCGTTTTTAGACTCTATTTGGAGTGTCACTCATGCTTGACGTGCGTTGTTTGGAGTTAACTTTTTGTGACTTACTTCTTTCATGGCAGGATGCGAGTAAAACTTTGTTGAAACAGCTGAACGGTGTGACTACAGTCAATGGTGTATTTTGCGGTGATTATCAGTTATCCGATGCACCCAGTTTTGGTGATTGGCAAATTAAAGCTACAATTGGTGATCAGGTTTGTTTCGGTTGACATTGATATTGAGAATTAAGTACGGCTATTTGAACCATTTCGCCACAGATTTGTATCGCCCAAAAACCACTTACAGTGGAAGAGTGACGCAAGTCTCTTTATCGACTTACAAAAGAAATGATATCGGTGGGTGTGACAAAAAGAAATGAGTCACAAATTGCAGATTATAAGGTGAGGATAGTGTAAAAAAATGATTCAAAAAATTGGATATTAAAAATAAGTTGCTATTTCATTATACGGAACAAGTGGCAGATGTTGTGGAATTCGCTATAAAGAAAATTGACGAACACAGCAAATATGTCATGGAAGAAATGCATTCATAAAGGCGAATCATTTGCCACTTTGTGACATTGTGACGCACCTTCCTTATAATGAAATAGTAACTTATTTTTAATATCCAATTTTTTGAATCAGTTTTTTTTACATATAAGCTTAAAGACACACATGCAAAAAACCCTGAAGCGTGTGTCGATTAGAATTTAAGACTCTGGAAAATCCCAAAATCTGAATCTGAAACTACAACTTTGTCGATCTTTGTAACTGTCATATTTTCCAAGTTAAGACTGGCATAGCTCCCACTTAAAATGCTTATAGCTCCCAAATGGGCGATTTTTGGAGAACTTTCTAGCAGCAATATTTTCCGAGTTATGGGTCACATAGCTTAATAGTTTAAAACGCTCAGAGCTTCGAAATTATAAACTTTTATGAAAATTCCTTTAAATTTTTGAATATGAAAAATGCATGAGACATGCGTGTATGAGAAATAAAATTGGAATTTGGAAATAAAATTTTTGTTGTATGCGCCCCAAATGAGATTCGAACCCGAGACCACTTGCTTATGAAACAAGTGTTCAACGATCTGAGCTACATTCAAAAATTTAGTCTAACGATCGGTGTGGCCGAAGCAATACAACATGCAAAATAATTCCTTCAAGTTAGTTTCTTAGAATAACATCCTTGACATCAATTTCGAAATCATACAAATTTCCAAATATTGAAATTATCTCGGCCAAATCTAAATCTATTTTAACTTGTGATAGCTCGTTGAACTCGTATAGCCCAGACCCAGACTACGATTAAAATGCTTTGGGGGTAAAGGGGGGGAAAAGTAAAACAGTTTGTATATGTTTCTCAGTGCTGAATTGGTTAGGACTTGCGTCACGGCGATTCACTAACGTAGGGCCATGATTCCAACGAAAAAGTTGTTCTGCAGTATTTAATGTCTCTGACTCTGACCAACGCACTTCAAGCAGTGCCAAATAGAATATTATTTTGTATGACCTTGTATGACACACTGTCAAGTTTCAATACCCTATTTATTATACACTACTGATGCTTGAAGCGCGTAATTTTTTATGGGCTGTTATACATTTTGATTTTTAGACTATTACGACTGAGCTATGAAAAAAGTAATTGCATCTTCGAGGCATATTGTAGAACTGTTTTTGGCTTAGTTTAATGTCGTAGGTCGATTTGAAAAAAAAACATAGCTAACGCCGACCCGTACGAAACACCTATTCGTATCAAAAGCCTTTAATGTGAAACTCTTCATTTCTCTTACTTCATTTTCTTCTCTGCTGAAAAACTATTCTCCCTTTAAAATCACTTACATTATCCACTCTTTGCCTTGTTATCATATACAACTAAATTGCCGGAGGCAATATAGACAGCCCCGTACGAAGACAAATTTCATAAATTCCTATTTAAACAGCTATATACCGCTATATTTAACTATATTTCACTATAAATAAACATTTCACAGATAAATATATGCTATTATATAGCTCTATATGCCTGTATATAGCTCAATATAGCTGTATATAGGTATATATAGATGTCCGTATATGGAATCCCTGAAACCTCACACACATAACAAATTATTTCCATGTTAACAGAAACTCTCTAAGTATCATTTTTCCCAAGACATTTCTATTTTACTAAAATCCAATATGGCCGCCGGCAGCCATTTTGTTAGGAGACCGGAAATAGTACCAACGCTTTACATTCGTTAATACCTTTCAAACAAAAAAAATTCATGAAATTCGGTCAAAATTTACTCGAGATATTGTCAAAATACACCACGTTCACTGTACTTCCGAGTAGCCAGATAAGAGCTCACTCCAAGAGACCTAGCTCACGCTCCGGAGAACATAATTTCATAAAAAATTTTTTCCCTGATTGGTACGGTCAATACCTATCTAATAAAGCTAAAACAGACGAAATATGTTCAAATGTGGCCGACCTACAAGCAAAAACTGCTTGCCGCCCTGTGCCTGTTCCACACCAAGGGGTCTAACTCACGAGTCGGTCATCCGATTTCCATAAACTTTTTTTTTGTCGATCGGTATTGTAAATACCTTTTATTTGACGTATCACTTACAAGTTTAACGTTTAAATGTCCGGAGATATCTTCGAAAAACCGTAAAGCACTTATTGGGCCACAGCTCGGGAGGGGTCGATCCAAAATCACTCATCTTCGAACTTAGCCTGTCTTTTGACATTACCAAACGGGAAAAAAAAGAATTTTCAAAATCGGATGCGTTTTACTCAAGTTATCGTGCAGACAGACGGACAGACGGACAGACGGACATTTTTTTTTTCGCGGATTTGGCATCTCTAGACAACCACAATAGGTTTCCCCTTACTCAGGGAGTCCAATTCGACGTGTTACAAACGTATGCGTAAACCCATAAGACCCCAGTACTTCGTACGGGTCTAAAAACTTTACTCGATACAGAATACAGTTACGTTTAGCTGCTATATGTTTCGAAACTACACATAGAGTAATTTTTAACTGTGCAGTTGCGATAGCTTTCTGAATTTTTCCATGTTTGTTAACATTTTCATTCAAAATTTAGGTGAAAACTTTCAAATTACAAGTTGCTGAGTACGTTCTGCCAAAATTTACAGTTGAAATCGAATCACCAGACTATTTCATATGTGACGACGAAAAGTTTTCTGTATCAATTCGGGCAAAATACACAAATGGAAAATCAGTGCGAGGTACAGCTGCTGTTAGCGTGGCTAGAAATAATATGTTTCTCACACCAATTCAAGCTGCAAAGTACGACGAGATGCTCTCACGGAAAACTGTTGCTATGAACGGAAAAGTAACAGTTGAATTTGATGTCCAAAAAGAAATTTTCTTACCAATTGATCTTGGATCACGTGCTTATCTTTATGACCCATATCAAATAAGAGCTGAATTTACGGAAACTCTTACTGGATTGTCACAGAAGGTGGAAAAAGCAGTAAAACTTTATGAAGATTCATTCAAAATTATCTCCAATGCAAATCAATTGATCATCCGACCACATATCACAGTCTGTGTTACTGTAAGTATGATATTATCAGTACGAAAGCGAATGAATTGATACATAAGTTGATTGCTGTTAGGTGTCTGTTCGGAAGCATGATGATTCATTGGTTGAGATTTTTGATCCAGACAAAAAGAAAATTTCAATTTATATAAAACGAGATCACGAGACCGAAGAGACGATTTACGATTTGGATAAAAATGGAAACGTGCAATTCAATATTAACATAGGCGATGAGCAAAGATTTTCATTCGGTGTAAGGTGACATGTGTGGTGAAAAAATGAAATTCGATAAAATTGGATTTTTTCAGGCTGCATATTGCAAGAAAAAAACCGATCTTTACGACTTTAACCGGGATGGATCTGGCAGACTTATATCAGCAAAAGTTGAAAAAAAGTCGTAAGAACCCAAGGATTTAATTGATATTTTGTTAGAAACGTTTCTTCATAGTGCAGGTCCTTGCGCCGAAAAAAAAATGGCTCCGTGCGCCTTTCATATGGAAACCTTCAAACCGTTCTGGGTTTTTCTTATGAACTGTTCTGCTATTTTCTTAACCATCGACAGAATTCAGAAAGGAACCTGAAAAGTCGTCAGAATTCCCTGTAGTTTCATAGTTCTAAGATAGGGAAGACAGTGGACCATTAAGATGTCACGTAGTTTTAGGAACTGACCTCTGGTTACTTCAAACTTGTTAAAATTCGAAATGTTAGCCGAAAGGGATTCGACATTATTTTGGATGAGTTTACTCCATAAATAGTCACAAAAATAATTTCATCCTGGAACAGGACCAATAAAATAGTTGTGTCACACGAAATAGCTTTCGTAAAAGTAAATTGCAATTTTCATAGTGAAAATCGTCAATAGCATCCCAAATATGGAACATTCCACCATACTCTATAGATAGTTTTGAACATTACATAATCCTTGAACTCCAAGAAACACTGGAATTAGTATCCCAAATTATGGCTGCATATCTTTTATTAATATAGAAAGAAACTTTGAAAAAATTAGAAATGGCCAGCGAAAATGGTTTAAAAGTTGATGAATTTTCCGGGGTCCTTTTTGGGGGAACCCGAATGCGGACTCCTTTCCTACTTCTCAAATAAAAGTTATTCCATGAAATATCGGTAATGAGCCATACTTACCATAACAGAAGAAATTTTTGAAGAAAATATTGTATTCTCGGAGATATTCGTGACTTTTCGTGGCAAACAACATGGAACAAAGAAAAATCTTAACAAACTTAAGGCGCATGGAATTACGCAAGTACCTGGACTTGTTCGCGTTTTCATTTTTGGAACTTTTTCAAGAATTTTTAAAATTTTTCAGAATTTTTAAAATTTTTCAGAATTTTTAAAATTTTTCAGAATTTTGTTCAAAACTTTAGACCTAAAATCTTAAAATTCTTAAAAAATTCTCAAATTTAAGAATTTTTAAGGATTTTCCATAATTTATTTTTTAAAAATTCTTAAAAATTATTCGTAAAAATTCTTAGAATTCTTTAGAATTTCTGAATAAATATTTCGAATAAAAAGTCCTCTTTCGTTCATTTCAGTCGCATCAATGAAGAAGTTGTGGTCATGGTAGGATCAAATTGGCCACTCCAATCGTATACGTACGTGATTCTTGCAAAAAGAACTGAAACACTCATTGAAGCAAAAACTATTACGCCAACATATGATGACTTGCATTCGCAACCACCTTTCTACAGACATAAGTTCACGTTCGTTCCAGATTTCAATTGCGCACCGAAAGTGGAAATCATTGTTTACTTTATAATTGATACCAAGATAAAGTCCACATTTTTATCAGTTGATTTCAAAGGAGGAGACTTTGCTAATTTTATTGAATTGGATGTGACGCCTAATACGGCAAAGCCTGGACAAATGATTGATATATATATTAAAACTAATCCCAACGCTTATGTTGGTCTGCTTTGTGTTGACAAGAGTGTCAAACTACTTGGTAGTGGAAACGATCTAACAAGTGATGAAATTTGGAAGTTATGGACATGTAAGACAAGCAGACGTGGCTACTGCAGTCCATGGCTTAACTTCCGTGTAAGTGTAACGTAATACAATAATGATTATCACGGATGTAGATTCAGCTAATCAATTTGCTTCTTTTTATAAAGCGAGCGGAACTGATAACATTCACAAATTTAATCGAGCCTGCCCAACACGCATATTATTATTTGCATAAATCAAGGTGAAATGTCGTCCCCAGAGACATAATCGAGGTTATGGCTCTGTGGATGGTACCGTTATTTTTTGGCAAAAATTGTTTCTTTAGAACGATGGTCGAGAATCGAGAACGTATGAATAAGGCCGGACTTATACACGTATCATTGTCATACCACGATGATGTACCATATGTTACGCCAGTCATTCGTAAAGAATTTCCCGAGACTTGGATCTGGGAAACCATTGAGGACAAAAGGTAATTTGGGTATGGCTCGGTGACCGGAATTTGAAACACGTCTCCATTGTTCCGAATGTCACCTTCCTAATACCGAGTTACCTTCCGCTTATAATGAATTCACTTTACAGTTCGAGAGGTTTGATGAGTTTGCGGAAAAAGGTGCCCGACTCATTAACCACTTGGGTCTTGACTGGCTTCTCCATTGATCCGGTAAACGGCTTAGCTGTAACGAAGCAACCATCGGAGCTGTGTGTTCAGCAACAGTTTCATATTTCGATTCATTTGCCTTATTCGGTGAAGCGTGGTGAAGTTGTCACCATTCCATGTTCCATTTTCAACTATTTGCCGAACGAAATTGAAGCCGAAATCATTTTGGAAAATGAGCACAAGGAATTCGAGTTCGTCGATTCGGCCATAAGCAATGAAATTTATCCGGAAATTATGAAAGACAAATTCCGGAAAAAGAAGCTAACCATTCGCTCTGAAGATGCATTGAATGCTCTCTTTACCGTTCGACCAATTAAAGTGGGTCTGATTTCTTTCAAAGTATCGGCCTTGTCCACCACCGCTAGTGATTGTGTTATTAAAACCCTTAAAGTCGAATGTGAAGGAGTTCCCCATTTCGTCAATAAAGCCGTTTACGTTGATTTAAATAAAACGTCACAAATCGAGCCATTCAACCTATCAATTGATATTCCGAAGATTGCCGTACCCGATTCTACGCGAATTGAGATCCTTTGCGTTGGAGATCTGCTCGGCGGAACCATCAAGAATTTTGAGAAATTGATTCGATTGCCGACGGGTTGTGGTGAACAAAATATGATGAATTTTGTGCCGAATATTGTCATTCTCGATTATCTGACAAATACGCACCAATTAACGGCTGAGGTCGAAGGAAGAGCCAAAAAGTTCATGGAAATTGGCTACCAGCGTGAACTCAGTTACAAACACAAAGACGGATCGTTCAGTGCATTTGGTGAATCAGACGAAAGCGGAAGCACTTGGTTGACTGCATTTGTGGCCAGATCATTCCGACAAGCATCAAACCATATTAGTGTTCATGGTCACATCATCGATGAAGCCCTTAAATGGTTGAGCACAGCGCAATCAGCTGATGGAAGTTTTCCCGAAACAGGGAGCATTTTTCACAAAGAAATTCAAAGCGGCTCTTCCAACGGCATCGCACTCACGGCCTACGTGTTGACAGCATTCCTTGTGAACCACGTATGCCAAGTTAAAGATGATTTCACATTTCCCACATAACGTCTGTCATTCACTTTCAACAGAATTCCAATCGTGAATATGAAGACACAATCAAGAAGGCGCTCCAGAACATCACCGATTCCATTGACAAGTGCTCAGATATATACGCATTGGCTGTATCAGCATACGCGTTGCAATTGGCCAATCATCGATCCAAGAAGGTTGCCATTGATCGACTGTTGGAACAAGTGCAATCTAATGGTAACGAACTTATTCATTCACCCATTCGCTAAAAAAAAAAACATTTGCGGTGTAACAGGCAATCACAAATGGTGGGACAAGTCCTTTGAAGTGGCAGGAAATCGCATCCGAAAATCGAAAGCCATTAATGTTGAGATCACAGCCTATGCCTTGTTAACTCTACAATTGAATGGTCAAGATTTGGAGTGTTTGCCCATTGTTAAATGGCTTCTGAGTCAACGCAACGACCGAGGAGGTTTCGAAGGAACGCAGGACACAATCGTTGGAATCGAAGCATTGGCCATTTTCGCTTCGAAATTTGGTGCCAAAGATAATGACTTGAAAATCGATATTTCCACGCCGGACGGGCCCAATTACAGCATCGTTGTGAACAAAGGCAATTCGCTTGTACTACAATCCCAAATGGTAAAAATGATTCAATTTCACTCTGCGAAATGTTAACGCATCTCGTTCAATCAAACGAAAAGGTATCGCCAGATGTTCAAAGTGTAACGGTGAATGCCAGTGGCAAGGGATTTGCTGTTTTTGAGCTAGCATATCAGTATAACATCGAGACTCTAGACTTAGAGGCTGCGTTTACCTTGACACCAATTGTCACTTTGATCAACGAACAACATATGAGCCTTCAAATCACCACCGCTTACCTGTCACCCAAGGGCAAAGACACGACCGAACGATCGAATATGGTGGTGTTGGAAATTACATTGCCTAGCGGCTTCGTTGTCCATCCAATTTTGTTGGATGGCCTAAAATCATCACACGGTGTGATTAAACGTATCGAAAGGACAAGCAGCGATACAGTGGCCGTTTTATACTTTGATCATCTCGATTCGAATCCAGTTACGTTGAAAGTCGATGGATTCCGTGAACATTTGGTTGAAGAATCAAAACCGGCCAGCATCTGGATTTACGACTACTATGACAACGGTAAGTCATCTTTTCAAATTATTGGTGAAAGATAAGCTAAATGACAACAAGAGGACTCTCAAACTTATTTACAGCATTGAGTGCCCGCGAATTTTATTCACTTCCATCTAATGAGTCGAATGAAATCGCTGCAAAAAGTGAGAAATCGGAGGAATAACATTTCAAACGCCCATTTATACCTTGAAATACATGAGTCCACAATATGGAGATTGGTGTTTGATTGTTCCTGTTAGTTAGTACGCGTAAAACATTGCACAACAGGCTCACTGTCACGTTTGGGGATCATTGATAAGGTATGTCATGCATACGAAAGAGATGTAGATATGGTGGAAAATGGAATCGAATCGAAAGAGATGATAGTCGTCTAGCGGGTGTCGGGGAATCTCGCACACGCGATCATAGTATGCGTCCTTTTACGACATGTAACGAAAAGTCATGACTGTGCGAGATTCACCACTTAGATGTGAATCTCGCACACCATGAATTTGTGTGGTGTGCGAGATTACCCTACCCCGTCTAGCGTGAGACGTGACATACTTTATGAATGCAAGAAATTCGAATACCATGAGTAGATTCAATAGATTTAACAATACCCTGAGTAAGTACAACCCTTTTCTGATCATTAGATGTCAAATCAACGAATCTGCACCCTCTCCAACTTGAGTAAAACGGAACGTTTTTTGATAATTCTTTTCTCAACTTTTGGTAATGCCAAGAGAAAGACTAAGTTGAAAGATGAGCAATATGGGTTTAGTACGTTCAGGGATCGGTTCAAAAAAGTGCTATTTTAAAGGACTTGGCAAGGAATCTTATATCAGCGCAACTACGCTCCTAAGAGCAGTTTAGGCACTCAGGGTGACCTGCAAAATCGACCCGTCCAATATCGTACACATTGTACAATTTAGTCCCAGTCTTATTTCGTTCTTTATATTTTCGTCCAGACCAATATAACTCCTACAGTGCAATATCTTTTTGTGGACATTTTTATATGAAAAACGCGTGCGAAACGGGCGGGGTCAAAAATTACACGTCCACCGCGTGCGTAATTTATGGATGGCCCCAAAGACAATGGACAGAATGAAATTAGACCATGAACAATATTGGACCGAACGATATTGGAAGAAATGATATTGGATTGGACGATTTTGTAACAGATGAAATTGTACGGGTCGATTTTTCATATTGCCCTCCAAGTCGTAGCAGAAAGAACCCAAAGAGAAAACGCATACAAACAGAAGTACAACTTTTTTCAAAACAACTCATCACATTGTGACCAAGGCTGTTGCCGAATCGCAATGTAAAAAATGCCATATGCTCTGTAACAAGTGTATCAAACGACCCCGATTTTACAGCCTTGGGCGTAACGGTAACTAACTGAAGAAACGGTGGGGCAACTAAGAAAGATTGACTAGTCGTGTCATCAGGAATTCATCGTTTCTTCATTAAGTCGTCGAAATTCACGTTGTCGAAACGTCAGTGCAATGAACTGAAGGTGATTCCAAGGTTCTGAAAGAACAGGTTAAGACAACTCTGAGTTGATCACGAACGCGGTGACACACAAATTTTGATAAATAGATGCTTTTTATTGAACAGACTCATTACAGATTGTTTGTAATGTTTGTAGGGCTCTGTTACGCTTTTTCTATATGCTTCAACCCAACAATCATTTACGAAAACCAATCGGTAAACGTTCAAGACGACTAGACTATATTACAGGCAAATATGACAGAACGTAGGGATGAATTTCCTTTTCCTCGAACCGGCAACATTAGTTGTAGATAATCATTATAATTTGTATGTGGTCGAAATGGTGACTTTACAGAACAAGATAATGGCACACTAAAGTAATCATTATATATTTGCTATCTTCTGTACACATTTTTTGATGCAAGAAGGTTTCACCTACAAGTTAAGGCATGATATTGCATTGGTCTGGTAGTGGTTTTTGCAGAAAGTCGTCATTTAATATTTTGTGAGATGAGAATCGAGCCATATATAGGTGAATCACGTGTGCAGTGGAATTTCGGGCCATCTGTTGTGAGATAGCAAAAATATTTTGTAAGCCACAAGTAAATCATAGTCGGTCTTTGTATAAAAAGATGTCATTGGCATCGATGTTATGTACTAGGTCGCGAGTCTGAATGACATTACACTATATTGACCTTGGAGAATACCTTCATACCATGCTAAATAAATTAACTATTTCGAAAAAAAAATCATTCCTGAGACACAGCAGACACCGGTCCGTTTACTGTGGAAATAATTTTTGCCAAGTTTTTCATATACAATTTCTGCTAACTTTACCACACTATAGGTCAATGCACTTTCACACAAGCGTCACAGCACACACGCAAAATGCAATTCTATTTCATTCAGTTCGCAAGGCTTTTCTCCCGCAGTTGCATATTATATTGCATGTTGGTTGATTCAAATATTTATTCATTCGTAACAGCATTCGTAACAATCCGTTTCTTTGTTATTAATTTTCTGAATAAAAAACAGTTCAGAGCAGATAATTAAATTATTGTTCATTTTGATGCAATTTCGAAGTTTGTTGTTGATAAGACATTAAAAAAGATGGAAAATTCATGCGAATCGGAATCACCTCCCGCCATCAGTCCATCGAACAGTGAAGTTGCAAAGAAATTCCTCTACACAATTGTGTCTTCTCAAGTGCTTCGTCCAAATTCAGATTTTAATGTGAGTCTAACAATTCACGATTCCAATGGTGATTTTGATGGAGTAAACATTGTTCGTGTTTCCATCGAAGACTCCGACAATTCAGCTGGATTTAAAATTCATCAAAATGTTGAACTGAAACCCAATGAAACTGTAATTGCAAACATTCCAATTGGTGACATTCCAGTGGATTCACATTACATGTTGCTTGTGAAAAATATTTCGGGAATGGAATTAGAGCATAAAGCGACACTTATCATCGAAAAACCGATTCGTACTATTCTCATTCAAAGTGATAAGGCCATTTACAAGCCAAACGATTGTATCAAATATCGGGTGTTTGTTTTAGACTGTGAATTAAAAGCGGCAACGATCAATGATAAAGAGCTGAACATTTGTATCACTGTAAGTTAAATTTTACTTGTTCCACCGGCTGGTCTACTTTATACAGTCACACTGATTTTACTGCTACCATAGCTACCAAAGCTACCATACGTGTTTGAAGGGTTTCATAGCCACACGAATTCGCGCGCATGATTTTCAAAAATTATGTCAATAAGCAGTATGTTTTGAATGCAGTGGACCAGCTTGTTAAGCTGCTGAAGGAAAATCCAAATTTGTTTTACATTAACTGTTTCAGTTTTGAGTAACGCACTTCAAGAAAAAGTGCTTCGAGTGACAGCTGCCAAATAGAGTCCTATTCTGTATTTTAAAAAATCCAAATTTTTTAACAGTGCCAGAATTGATATGATACACTGTCCCGTTTTTACACTCTATTTGGAGTGCCACTCATGCTTGACGTGCCACGGTGTGCCTTAACCAACTTTAAATGGAAGTGTCGCACCACATCGGATTTTTTTTGCTAATTCAATAGGGGGAGGTAGACTGATTACAAAAATAGCAATAATAAGAAAAACGGCTGGGAGAATTTTTTTTGCGACCACTTTGAAGTCATTTTTCCATACATTTTCATGTATTTTATGAAAATGACAAAAATGTTTTTTTCTTCCTGTAGTACCAAAACCGTCACATTCACTCACCAAATTTAGTACCGAAAGAGCAACATTCTCCCCTACTATTTTCTCTCAATTTTCATTCCCGCTTATGTCATTTTCGATCCTATCTTTATTCTTTCCCAAATGTGTCAAGTTGTTGTATGTACGCGAATGTAATGTTTTTAGTGTTTTGTGACAATGCATTCATAAGGATTGCTTTCAGCATTCATACGGACTGCTTTCGGCATTCATTCGGATGTCTTTCGGCATTCCTACAGATTGCTTATTTTTCGACATTTGTGAGAATACATGCACACGGAACGGACTTCTTTAGGCATTCATACGGATTACTTTCGGCATTAATATGGAATGCTTTTGCACCGGTATGTTGTTCAGTTTTGTTGTTATGTTTTGTTCGGAATGTGACTTTGGTACTCCAGGAAGAAAAATAGTATACAAACCACGGATCAAAAAGGTGTGTTTTAGACCCAGGTGGTGAAAACGTCCTTAGTCTCCGCTCCGCTTCGCGTCGCTCCATCCCTGGACGTTTTCACCACCTGGGTCTAAAACATACCTTTTTGATCCTTGGTATGTAACATACTATTTCGCCAAAATACGCATTCACAATTTTTATCATTAAAAAACATTATTTTTAGCAAAAAATTCTTCTACAGTATGCATCTAAACATTGAGATTTCGTTTATACAGCTATTTGGATATATCAAATTCTGCTGGACATGAAAAATAAATGGCATGTAATTAAAGTGATAGCTATTTAATAAGAAATGATCACAAGAAAATAGGAAATGATCACTAGAAAAAGAGAAATGATCACAATTTTTTTATGATAGCAATAAAAATAGAATTTGATCACCAAAAAATAAGAATTTGATCACTAAATATATGCAATTTTACCACTAACATATGATCGTCTCGAAATAAGAAATGATCTACAATTATACGAATTTGATTACAAAAAATAAAGAAATGATCGTGCAAAATAAAAAATTTGATTGCAAGAAATAAGGATATGCTATCTATTATTCTGTTTGATTATTAGACGATGCAAGAGAAAAAAAAATTAACACCTAAGTTACCAACACCGTTCCGGCGCCCGGCTCGCATTGCGGCCCTCCGCTTCGCTACGGGGCAATGGGCCGGATCGCTCGGCGTGTTAAAACGCTTTTTATGTGCAATGAATTACACAGACTAATTATTAGACGATGCGAGAGAAAAAAAATTAACTCCTAAGTTACCAACACCGTTCCGGCGCCCGGCTCGCATTGCGGCCCTCCGCTTCGCTCCGGGGCAATGGGCCGGATCGCTCGGCGTGTTAAAACGCTTTTTATGTGTATTCGTTCGGACTTTTAGTGATCAAATTCTTTACTTTTAGTGATCAAATTCTTTATTTTTAGTGATCAAATTCTTTATTTTTAGTGATCACATTTGATTTAGCGGGTGGTAGGTACTACTTGTGATCACTTCTTATTTTAGGTTGATAGAATCTTATTTCGTAGTGTTATATTTGAAAAACTGGTTGTGATCACATTCTTATTTTCCTGCAATCATTTTTATTTTCAAGTGATCAATTCTTATTTTAGATTTATCGCTTTTATTTCTTCCCAAAATAAATTGGGTGTATAAACGAAATCTCAGTGTTTAGAGGCATACTGTAGAAGAATTTTTTGCTAAAAATAATGTTTTTTTAATGATAAAAATTGTGAATGCGTATTTTGGCGAAAAAAACATTTTTGTCATTTTCATAAAATACATGAAAATGTATTGAAAAATGACTTCAAAGTGGTCGCAAAAAAAATTCTCCCAGTCGTTTTTCTTATTATTGCTATTTTTGTAACCAGACTAGGGTACGGACCCCAGTATTCGGCATAGTTTAGAATATCGGCCATCTATTGTTTAGAACAATGAAACCCAATGAAACCCATTGTTGTGGCCGATATTCTAAACTATGCCGAATACTGGGGTCCGTACCCTACCTCCCCCTATTGAATTAGCAAAAAAAATCCGATGTGGTGCGACACTTCCATTCAAAGTTGGTTAAGGCACAGGGTGATGCGTTGTTTGGAGTTAATTTTTTGTGACTTATTTCTTTCATGGCAGGATGCGAGTAAAACGTTGTTGAAACAGCTGAACGGTGTGACTACAGTCAATGGTGTATTTTGCGGTGATTATCAGTTATCCGATGCACCCAGTTTTGGTGATTGGCAAATTAAAGCTACAATTGGTGATCAGGTTTGTTTCGATTGACATTGATATTGAGAATTAAGTACGGCTATTTGAACCATTTCGACACAGAATTCTATCGCCCAAAAACCACTTACAGTGGAAGAGTGACGCAAGTCTCTTTATCGACTTACAAAAGAACTGATGTTTACAGTCGAAGCTGTAAAGAAATGAGCCACAAATTGCAGATTATGATAATAGCATACTATTTCATTATAAGGAAGGTGTGTCACAAGTGGGAAGACCTTAAAACTCGTGTCGACTAGAATCTGAAACTCTGTAACTTTGTTTTTTAAACGAACTTCTAGCAGCAATATTTTGCGAGTTATGGGTCACATAGCCTAATAGCTCAAAACGCTCATACATTTATCAAACATTAGAAATTATCACATTTTCATTTTCAATAGATAAAACACACGTAAAACGAAAATGTGATAATTCCTAATTTTTGATAAATGTAGCTCCGAAATTATAAACTTTTATGAAAATTCCTTCAAATGAGTTTCTTAGAATTTCCCTGAAAATTTCCTCCAAATCCACCGAGTAATTCAAAAGTTTCACCGTAACAAAGTTACCAAGTAACAAAGGTTGGTAAAATTCATCAATTTTAAATGCACTGACAAAAAAGTTTCAAAAAACTCACCTGCTGCAGGTAACTTTGTCTCCAGGTAATCTACATTATCTGCCGCAGCTGTATTTTTTGTATGGGGCGCTACAGCTGTGGCAGCTATTGTAGATTACCTGGAGACAAAGTTACTTGCAGCAGGTGAGTTTTTCGAATCTTTTTTGTCAGTGTGGGTTTCATACAACTTTCCAAATTTTGAAATTTAATATCTCGGCCAAATCTAAATCTATTTTAACGTGTGATAGCTCGTATGGATGTCTAGATTACGGATAAAATATTTTGGGGGTAAAGGTCAAAAAGTTCGTGTAAAATTATTTTTCAAATTTTTTAGTTGGTCAGGACTTGCGTCACGGCCATTCACTAACATAGGGCCATGTTTCCAACGAAAAAATGGTTCTGCAGCATTTAATGTCTCTGACCAACGCACTTCAAGCAAAAGTGATCACATGTGTTTGTTAACATTTTCATTCGAAATTTAGGTGAAAACTTTCAAATTACAAGTTGCTGAGTACGTTCTGCCAAAATTTACAGTTGAAATCGAATCTCCAGACTATTTCATACGTGACGACGAAAAGTTTTCTGTATCAATTCGAGCAAAATACACAAATGGAAAATCGGTGCGAGGTACAGCTGCTGTTAGTGTGGCTAAAAAGAATATGTTTCGAACACCAATTCAAGCTGCAAAATACGACAAGATGCTCACACTGAAAACTGTTGCTATGAACGGAAAAGTAACAGTTGAATTTGATGTCCAAAAAGAAATTTTCTTACCAAGTGATCTTGGATCACGTGCTTATCTTCATAACTCATATGAAATAAGAGCTGAATTTATGGAAACTCTAGCTGGATCGTCACAAAAGGTGGAAAAAGCAGTAACAGTTTATGAAGATTCATTCAAAATTATCTCCAATGCAAATCAATTGATCATTCTACCACATATCACAGTCTGTGTTACTGTAAGTTTGATATTATCAGTACGAAAGCGAATGAATTGATACATAAGTTGGTTTGATGTTAGGTGTCTGTTCGGAAGCATGATGATTCATTGATTGAGATTTTTGATCCAGACAAAAAGAAAATTTCAATTTATATAAAACGAGATCACGCGATCGAAGAGATGATTTACGATTTGGATAAAAATGGAAACGTCCAATTCAATATTAACATAGGGGATGAACAAAGATTTTCATTCGGTGTAAGGTGACATGTGTGGTGAAAAAATGAATTTCGATAAAATTGGATTTTTTCAGGCTGCATATTGCAAGAAAAAAACAGATCTTTACGACTTTAACCGGGACGCATACGAATACTTTAAAGGCAAACATATATTCGCAAAAGTTGAAAAAAAGTCGTAAGAACACAAGGATTGATATTTTGTTAGAAATATTGCTTCATAGTGCAGGTTCTTTGCGTCGAAAAAAAAAAATGGCTCCGCGCGCCTTACGATTTTTCCATGCCACGAAAAGTTACTGAACCTATTCCAGAAAATGGAAGATCGTTTTTCCGCCCGGAAACCTTCAAACCCTCCTGGTTTTTTTTATGAACTGGCCTACTGTTACCTTAACCATCGAAAGAAGTCAGAAAGGTACCAGCAAAATCGTCAGAATTCCCTACAGTTCTGTAGTTCAAGGATTGGGAAGGCAGTGGACCATTACGACGTCACGTAGTTTAGGAACTGACTTCTGGTGACTTCAAACTTGTTAAAATTCGAAATATTAGCCGAAAGAATGACCAAAAATGTAAGAAATGTCTATTGTCTAGAACAAGGAGGACGGGGGTAGGGTAATCTCGCACACCACACAAATTCATGGTGTGCGAGATTCACCTCTAAGTGGTGAATCTCGCACAGTCATGACTTTTCGTTACATGTCGTAAAAGGACGCATACTATGATCGCGTGTGCGAGATTCCCCGACACCTAGAAACGTTAGGATTCGACATTATTTTGGATGAGTTTACTCCATAAACAGTCACAAAAATAATTTCATCCTGGAACGGGACCAATAAAATAGTTATGTCACACGAAATAGCTTTCGTAAAAGTAAATTGAAATTTTCATAGGGAAAATCGTCAATAACATCTCAAAATTTGGGATATATTTAATATGGAACATTCCATAATCATTGAACCGAAATTAAGGAGACGGGCAGTAGTGACGAAATGTGTGTGCAAGAACCACTGGAATTAGTATCGCAAATTATGGCTGTGTGCTATCTTTTATTGATATAGAAAAAACATAAAAAAATCCTTATATATATGACTTTTCCAGGCCATATCTCAGGCTCCTGAACATGGATCATGGCCGGCCGACTGAAATTAGAAATACTTGAATGTAGTTTTTAAATCACACCACTACTCTTATGAAAAGTAAATTTGAAATGGCCAGGGAAAATGGCTTCAAAGTTGATGAATTTTCCGGTACACTTTTTGGGGGAACTCGAATACCGACTCCATTCCGACTCCTCAAAGAAAAGTTCTTCAATGAAATGTCGGTAATGCGCCATGCTTACCATGACAGAAAGATATTGTATTTTCGGAGATATTCGTGACTTTTCGTTTCGTGGTAAACAACATGGAACAAAGAAAAATCTTAACGAACATAAGGCGCACGGAATTACGCAAGTACTTGAACTTTTTCGGGCTTTCATTTTCGGAATTTTTTCAAGAATTTTTAAAAAAATTGAGAATTTTGTTTATGACTTCAGACTTAAAATCTTAAAATTACTGAAAATTTTAGAAATTCCCAAATTTTTGAATTTTTAAGGATTTTCTATAACTATAAGCAAAATCTATTTATTTATTCAAAGCGAAAAAAAAGACTGCTCGCATACGGCGCAGTCAATAAAAAAACGATCTTTTCAATCAACAAATATTACAATAAATAAAAATCATCCGCTCTATTACTTCCTAAAGTTCCAAGAATACATGCCGCATTGCCTCTTTGTATAGCAATAGAAATTTTCTGCAACAGATAATCTTTGGAACGTGGCTCCCCTGATGCTCTCTTCATCAACGATCCCAACTTGTCAATAAATTTCCTTGTTTCTGGACCCATGCAACCTAATGATTCAAAGGCAAGGGGGGTAAATAAATAGTTTTCTTTAAGACGTATATAATGATTATGCTTAAATCTCTCCGCTTTATCTGCAATAGACCCTGCTTTCTTAGAGGATTCACTGATGTATGAAGGAGCCAAAGTATCACGTATTGTTACATCCCATAAAAGTGATTTTCCATGACTCCACGGAACTACTGTCATACCATCAGGTCTTTTACCGTCGTCTCTAGAAATACCAGGTGGTTGCAAAATATTGGGAAATCCTGCAGAGGAAAATGCATGACCAAAAACATTATTGACAGAATCGTGTTTAGCAATAATCCCTATCTTTAATTTGCACGATAAACCATGCAAACCGTCCTTCTTAACCACAGCACCACAATTACACTTGTACTCTTCACACAACTGGGATCCTAAACGAAGACCAACAGCAATTCTCGCTGCATTGTTATCTAATAGTATATAACTTATTCTTAAAAATTCTTAAGAATTCTGAGGAATTTGTTAGAATTTTATAGAACTTTTGAATAAATATTTCGAGTTTTCTTTCGTTCATTTCAGACGCATCAATGAAGAAGTTGTAGTCATGGTAGCATCAAAGTCGCCACTCCAATCGTATACATATGTGATTCTTGCAAAAAGATCTGCAACACTCATCGAAGCAAAAACTATTACGCCAACATATGACGACTTGCGTTCGCATCCACCTTTCTACATACACAAGTTCACGTTCGTTCCGGATTTCAATTGCGCACCGCAAGTGGAAATCATTGTTTACTTTATAAAGGATACCAAGATAAAGTCCACATTTTTATCAGTTAAATTCAAAGGAGGAGACTTTGCTAATTTTATTGAATTGGATGTGACGCCTAATACGGCAAAGCCTGGACAAATGGTTGACATAAGCATTAAAACCAATCCCAACGCTTATGTTGGTCTGCTTGGTGTTGACAAGAGTGTCAAACTACTTGGTAGTGGAAACGATCTAACAAGTGTTGAAATTTGGAAGTGGGCAAATCGTCCAATAAGACGTTATGGCAGCTACCGCAGTCCATGGGATCACTTCCTTGTAAGTGTAACGTAGTACAATAATGATTATCATGGATATCGAATCAGCTTATCAATTTCCTTTTATTTTGTAAAGCTAGCAGAACTGATAACATTCACAAATTTAATCGAGCCTGAACAACACGCATATTATTTTCCTAATTTAAGGTAAAATGTCGCCCACAGAGACATAACCGAGGTTATGGCTCTGTGGATGGTATCGTTATTTTTCGGCATATCAAAAATTGTTTGTTTAGTACGATGGGCGAGAACCGTAGAAGTATGAATGAGGACGGAATTGTACACGTATCATTGTCATACTGCAGTCATAACGTTGATGTACCATATGTTACGCCAGTCATTCGTAAAGAATTTCCCGACACTTGGATCTGGGAAACCATTGAGGACAAAAGGTAATTGGGGCATGGCTCGGTGACCGGAATTTGAAACACGTCTCCATTGTTCCGAATGTCACCTTCCTAATACCGAGTTACCTTCCGCTTATAATGAATTCACTTTACAGTTCGAGAGGTCTACTGAGTTTGAGGAAAAAGGTTCCCGACTCACTAACCACTTGGGTCTTGACTGGCTTCTCCATTGATCCGGTAAACGGCTTAGCCTTAACGAAGCAACCATCGGAACTGTGTGTTCAGCAACAGTTTCATATTTCGATTCATTTGCCTTATTCGGTGAAACGTGGTGAAGTTGTCACCATTCCATGTTCCATTTTCAACTATTTGCCGAACGAAATTGAAGCCGAAATCATTTTGGAAAATGAGCACAAGGAATTCGAGTTCGTCGATTCGGCCATAAGCAATGAAATTTATCCGGAAATTATGAAAGACAAATTCCGGAAAAAGAAGCTAACCATTCGCTCTGAAGATGCATTGAATGCTCTCTTTACCGTTCGACCAATTAAAGTGGGTCTGATTTCTTTCAAAGTATCGGCCTTGTCCACCACCGCTAGTGATTGTGTTATTAAAACCCTTAAAGTCGAATGTGAAGGAGTTCCCCATTTCGTCAATAAAGCCGTTTACGTTGATTTAAATAAAACGTCACAAATCGAGCCATTCAACCTATCAATTGATATTCCGAAGATTTCCGTACCCGATTCTACGCGAATTGAGATCCTTTGCGTTGGAGATCTGCTCGGCGGAACCATCAAGAATTTTGAGAAATTGATTCGATTGCCGACGGGTTGTGGTGAACAAAATATGATGAATTTTGTGCCGAATATTGTCATTCTCGATTATCTGACAAATTCGCACCAATTAACGGCTGAGGTCGAAGGAAGAGCCAAAAAGTTCATGGAAATTGGCTACCAGCGTGAACTCAGTTACAAACACAAAGACGGATCGTTCAGTGCATTTGGTGAATCAGACGAAAGCGGAAGCACTTGGTTGACTGCATTTGTGGCCAGATCATTCCGACAAGCATCAAACCGTATTAGTGTTCATGGTCACACCATCGATGAAGCCCTAAAATGGTTGAGCACAGCGCAATCAGCTGACGGAAGTTTTCCCGAAAAAGGGAGCATTTTTCACAAAGAAATTCAAAGCGGCTCTTCCAACGGCATCGCACTCACGGCCTACGTGTTGACAGCATTCCTTGTGAACCACGTATGCCAAGTTAAAGATGATTTCACATTTCCCACATAACGTCTGTCATTCACTTTCAACAGAATTCCAATCGTGAATATGAAGACACAATCCAGAGGGCGCTCCAGAACATCACCGATTCCATTGACAAGTGCTCAGATATATACGCATTGGCTGTATCAGCATACGCGTTGCAATTGGCCAATCATCGATCCAAGAAGGTTGCCATTGATCGACTGTTGGAACAGGTGCAATCTAATGGTAACGAACTTATTCATTCATTCAATGTACCCATTCGCTAAAAAAACATTTGCGGTGTAACAGGCAATCACAAATGGTGGGACAAGTCCTTTGAAGTGGCAGGAAATCGCATCCGAAAATCGAAAGCCATTAATGTTGAGATCACAGCCTATGCTTTGTTAACTCTACAATTGAACGGTCAAGATTTGGAGTGTTTGCCAATTGTTAAATGGCTCCTGAGTCAACGCAACGACCGAGGAGGTTTCGAAGGAACGCAGGACACAATCGTTGGAATCGAAGCATTGGCCATTTTCGCTTCGAAATTTGGTGCCAAAGATAGTGACTTAAAAATCGATATTTCCACGCCGGACGGGCCCAATTACAGTATGGTTGTGAACAAAGGCAATTCGCTTGTACTACAATCCCAAATGGTAAAAATGATTCAATTTCACTTTGCGAAATGTTAACGCATCTCGTTCATTCAAACGAAAAGGTATCGCCAGATGTTCAAAGTGTAACGGTGAATGCCAGTGGCAAGGGATTTGCTGTTTTTGAGCTAGCATATCAGTATAACATCGAGACTCTAGACTTAGAGGCTGCGTTTACCTTGACACCAATTGTCACTCTGATCAACGAACAACATATGAGTCTTCAAATCACCACCGCTTACCTGTCACCCAAGGGCAAAGACACGACCGAACGATCGAATATGGTGGTGTTGGAAATTACATTGCCTAGCGGCTTCGTTGTCCATCCAATTTTGTTAGATGGCCTAAAATCATCACACGGTGTGATTAAACGTATCGAAAGGACAAGCAGCGATACAGTGGCCGTTTTATACTTTGATCATCTCGATTCGAATCCAGTTACATTGAAAGTCGATGGATTCCGTGAACATTTGGTTGAAGAATCAAAACCGGCCAGCATTTGGATTTACGACTACTATGACAACGGTGAGTCATCTTTTCAAATTATTGGTGAAAGTTAAGCTAAATGATAACAAGAGAACTCTCAAACTTATTTACAGCATTGAGTGCCCGCGAATTTTATTCACTTCCATCAAATGAGTCGAATGAAATCGCTGCAAAGAGTGAGAAATCGGAGGAATAGCATTTCAAACGCCCATTTATACCTTGAAATACATAAATCCACAATATGGAGATTGGTGTTTGTTTGATTGTTCCTGTACCTCGGAAAAATTTAGGTAGAACGTGTCAAATATATGGTTGAAAATGGGACTGAATGAGGCGCAAATAGTCGTCACGCGTGACATACTTTATGAATGTTCCAAATTTGAATACCCTGAGTAAGAACAACCCTTTTCTGATTATTCATTAGATGCCAAATCAGCGAGAAAGAAGTCCTCCTCTCTCCAACTTGAATAAAACTTGATAATGAGCAATATCGGTTAAGTACATTCAGGGATCGGTTCAATAAAGTGCTATTTTAAAGGGCTGGTTACGTTATCTTATATAAGCGCACCTGCACAACTAAGAGCAGTTCAGTTTAGGCACTCAGTTCGTGAAAAAGTTGATCATTTTCGTGGAATTTTCACTTAACGTTTACAAGTCAAATTCAAAAAGGAGTTTTTACTTAATCTGTTGAAACCGGGCGAGGTCCATCAGTTCTAGATATACATCATAAACAACGCGAGCCTTGTCGTAACTACAATAACTGAAGATTGAGCTGAAGTTTGGACGACATGGAAATCGACGACTTCCTGAAGAAACAGCGCCTAGTCCACGCTACTTCAGAAATTTCCAGTTTCTTCAGTAAGTCGTTGCTTCTAACCATTTTGTAAGGAGAATATTCGTCTTACCAAATTTTAAAGAAGTGTAGAAACTGCGAGAAGTAATGGCGACTTTCTGAAGAAACGGTGGGTTAAACAAGAACGATCTACTAGTCGTCGTTTGATTATGAATTCATCGTTTCTTCAGTAAGTCGTCGATACTCATGTTGTCGAAACTCATTGCAATGAACTGAACTTTATTCTCCCGTTATAAGTAACAATCAATTTTTAACCAGAGCCTTCACTTCCAGTACTTCTAGATTATATGTCGAATGCAAACTATCTTCGAATTTCGGGTCCAATTTGAAGTTTTCATATTTCAACTGAGTTTCGAAGATTTTTTTTTAGTTTTTTGTTGTTGGAACTCGATGAGCCGAGCCACGCAGTAAATCAATCAAATCCGTGTTCAAAATTTTAAAAATTAAATATTTCCCTTTAATCTCCAGCCGTCTCAATCATAAGATGCTACTACACTATCCGGTTGCCCTGCACATTATTGCGATTATTCAAATTGATCTGGATCTGTTGCTTCTTTTCTTCTTTGAACGCCAGTGTGTTAGCCTTCCGTTCGGCTCGTCTCTCGAACCGATATTCCTTGAGTAGTCGCTTACGTTCGCGTTTCTCTTCGGGTGTTTCATCCTTGGGTCGGATTGACAGAACGCTGAGAGTGGAGAGTACACTTTGTGCGCACAACGATTTCGGGCCCGATGGTGATGTCTCTTGACCACTAAGGACGGAACGGATTAGATTGGACAATTATTGCGGATCTGACACGGTGACCTACCTGTTTTGAATGTTGAATTTGGCTAATGATTTTGTGGTTAACTGCTTGTTCTCGCCAGTGAATACGTTCTCTGGAACGCCAGTTTTAGGATTTATGGTAATTTTGGAACGGCGTCTGGGCTCATCGATCAATTTGGGATGATTGTACAGATTCGAATATGTGGACAGAATGCTTTCACAGTCCCACTTCTTTTTGCCGTCATCAACTTCCACCTCCACCAAATCTTCATCCGATGAACCTTCCTCTTGCAATTTCTTGATTCGATCAATATCCCACTCCTTATTGTACTCGTCCACTTCTTCTTTCCGCTTAAACTCGACCCAGCATTGATTTAACAGCTCATCGTTTATATTGACTTCGCCTTCGATTTCTTCACAGTCTAATGCGCCCACTTCTGGTTCGTCGTAATTTTCGAAAAATTTCTCGAAACGTTCGTCCAACAGAGCCAGTTGTTCGTTGCGCCGTATGACACTGCTGGACATGGAATACTCGGTGAAGCGTGACTTGCACTCTTCATCGTTAAACGATCGCATTGGGCCTAAATTGTCACGTTCCTCATTGTCGCTGTAATCGGAATCGGCCTCGAAATCGCTTCCATCATACTCATCATCTTCTTCATCGTTTTCATCTCCTAAAATTTATTTTCAATTCAAATTTGCTGTTTGACTGGGAAAGAAGGACGTTCAACCTACCCATCATCTTATTCATGAAATCATCCTCTAACTGATTATCCGGATTCTCGAAATCGAAATCATCATCTAAAGCAGCTACAATATCGGGATCTAGATCGGGTCTCGGACCGGATCGAGGTGCTGCTTTCCGTAACATTCCCTCATCTTCTTCGAATTCGGACGCAAAAACCGAACTGGGAAGCTGTAGATTCGGCTTGTGTGCGGTTTTCGCTGGATCATCCTGTTTCACATTTGCCGGTTCCACGTACTCCCAGTGCACTCCTCTGTCGTCTGGTTCGCGCAAATGTTGCAGGTAATCGTAATCATCGTCGAAGAAAATTCCGAATTTGTTTTGCTCTTTCTTGCGTTTTACCAAATCGTTTACCTACGAACGACGCAACAGATGATTTACTGCAAAATGATACTAAAGGCATGTCTTCCCTACCTTATCATCTTTTGGTGGTTCTGCGAGAAGAACATGTTGTGGGGCTGTTTCATCAGTAATCAATGGATCTCGTTGTGATCTGTGTACAAGATGGAATGTAACTGCGTTCTTCTTGTCGATAAATTTCTTCTTATGTTTCGGCTAAAATAAAGCAATGAATTAGTAATGTGTGATTATAGAATTGACTGTTGACGTTACCATTTTGCGGAAAAATACTAATTTTATCGACGAGCAAAAATAAAAGAATCAAAACACATGGGAAATTATGTCAAAAAGGCTTGAAAACAGTGTTGCCGTCATTGAAATGAATGTGTACTAAAGTAACTAAGGTACATATGTATGTACTAAAAAGTTTGGTTTAAAAATTGTGCGGCAAAGATATCGAAATTTAGTGAGACGAGATGTCTTTCTTATCTTATAAGACTGTAAGTATAGACACAAACGCGAGCTTCACATAAAATTCTGATGTTGTGAGGACTTTTCCAATTGTTTTGAAATGTCAAACCCGCGTAATATAAGCTACGCAATTTTGATAATTCAATTCTTTCGAAATGTCAAAGTCGATTCATTTCAATCACCGAAATTGCGTAGCCTACGCGAGTTTGACATTTCAAAACAATTAGAAAAGATCTGAAAACAAAAGAATTTTGGACCAGGTATTTTTACTCGAATTAATATTTATTTTGATAATTAAGCTTATTTTAGGAAAACAATTCTTTCACAACATATGAAAAAAACACAATTTTATATTTTTAAAGTTGAAATGAAAATCCACTAAACTCATCAAATTTATACAGAGGGATTTTTTGAAAGTGAACATGCTCCGTCGGAGCTTTTTTAGCGATACTTTGTTTACATGCCCAGATAGCCCTTGGTCTCAATATTCTGAAATTGCAGTCGTTTAATTTTAATATTATTTTCTTAGCTAGTAAACTTCCACGAAAAGTCGAAAATAAGTGTTTTTTGTCCGTGATTTACTGCCGCTACAGGCTATGTACATACATGTGTGGGGATTCATTGGAATGGTATTGTCCAGGAGTTACGGGGCAAGCACAGATATATTACATGTCCTGTAGCATTGTTCGAAAATAACAACAATAATGTTTCAGTCAAAGGCCGGAAATTTTGATGAACTCAAAAAGGTGATATCTCGCACCTGGTGAATGTTCATGTTTAGATTAGTGGATGCCCAATAGATCAGACCTCAAAAACAGCATAATTCGTGTATTTTTCTCAAATTAAAATTTTACTTTCGTGTGTGGGAACACTATTCACTTTGTACCCAAAAAAAGTATCCTAAACCTGTCACTACTATGGCAAGTGGGGTATCAATCTGAAGGAAAGTTGAACCTGTATCAGGGCTGGCTTCCACAATAAATATTTGTTAGAATGGTCCCGTGAAGTATCTGATCAATATCGTAAGTCCGCTGAAAATTAAAAATGTAAATTGACAAGTGCCAAACAAACGCAGCTTTGAATTTGTACCGATAACGATATTCTATACGTTATAATGAGAGAGAAGGAAATATGCTTTCATTTTCAGCTTAGAAATACTAGAATCGAATTGGATTTGAAAAATAAAAATTTTTGATGTGCACATGAGACACGAACTCACAACCTTCAACTTGTCGGGCTGATGCTCTAACCAACTGCGCTACCGTGGACATTTTAATTTCAAATCCAATTTTGAACCGTTGGTGACATGATGTTAACATAATGTGTATGTTGTTTTTTCTATATGTGTCTATATGTTTAAAGCATCAGCCCAGCAAGTTGAAGGTTGTGAGTTCGTGTCTCACCCATGCGCTTCAAATTATTTTTATTTTTCAAATCCAATTCGATGTTAAGCTGAAAATTAAGAGAATTCGTCGGGAAATATAGCATTTATCTAGAAATATAATTTAGATCACTTATTTTAACTTGACTTGGGGGATATGTGACAAATTTATATGAAAATGTGCAATAACAAGTACTCCAAGACAAGTTATAATTAACTGGTCTTCGGATCTCTCGCTTTGATCATAAGAGTCTATTGGATTGTGATTCACTCACAACTTCAATTCTGAAGCTCATTACGACATGAATACCTTTTAATTCTAGCAGTCAAAGTATATTAACACTGAAGGTAATGCAGACCCTCAGCGGATCAGAGAAATTACGATCCAAACTTTCAGGTGAATTTATTTTCGTATGTTGTCTAACTTGGACTTGTACAACATGACGGCCCTAAATCCTTCCAATTCACCACTAAATACAACTTGACGCAAACGAATTTTATATCTGTGCAACATAACGTCGCTAAATCGTTCCAAATTCACCACTAGATGCAACTTGACGCAAACGAATTCAATACGTGTGCAACATGACGAAGCTAAAATTCACCTGAAAGTTTAGATCCGTGTGTAACTGTGGATTTGCATTACCTTCAGTGTTTATATACTTTGCTAGCAGTGGCATTACCGGCAACACTGCAACAATTTAGAACACAATCGAGACAGTCTCATCCTACGAACCCTCTGCCAGTGACACATTGCACTAATTTGACATCGAAAGTGGAATTTGATCACACACAAATGATAAAAAGTCAATAGAGCAAAAAAATTATAATTTGTTATCATTGCCATCAGCAGCAATATACGACCAATGTAATTGACAATAAAAACGCGTTGATGCCCTTCTTTTAAGTACATAGTGATAAGCCGAAGAAAGATATCATATGACGTCGGAAAATATCTACAGCAGTGAAATGGCAAACAATAGTGGAAATTTTCGTAATCCAACAATAAACGAACCTCGGATATTTGGAGGACCCTACGGCATGCAAACACCAATTGGAACTGTACGAACATCTCAACCACCGCCACCACTACCACCCAGACCATTTCAACAGCAACCATCTTCCTATGGATCGTATGGCGGTGTTGGTTCCATGTACGGCAGTCCATATAGCAGCTATGGATCGGGCTACGGTTACGGCAGTGGACTGAACTCATTTGGTGGCTCAGGTTTCGGTAGTTATGGTGGTGGCTACGGAAGCTATGGCGGTTACGGTGGAGGCGGTTACGGTGGTGGTGGCTACGGTGGCGGTTACAATCGATTCGGAGGGAATCCAATGGATCCGGAAAATCGATTTATTCAAATCGCTGAAGAGAGTTCACGGCCAGCATTCCAAAGTATTGAATCACTCGTTGGGGCTATTGGGAACATAGCGTCTATGTTGGATTCCACATTTTTTGCCATTACCAGCTCGTTCCGGGCGATCTTAGGCGTTGCTGCTAATTTTGGTTCGTCACACATCTTTTGTTGTAATCAAAACACTTGAAATTTTACGATTTCATGACATTGTTTCTAGGTCGATTACGTGGAGTATTCGGACAGTTTTGGCAATCCTTTGCCATATTTAGAGGACTGACTTGGCTATTTAACAAGTGAGTGAAGTTCATTCAACAAAATTTGTTATTCAACTCGTTATGACTAAACGAATTTTTGCACGTCTGTTCTGTCGATGACAAAAGTGTTTATCAAGCAGACAAGTGCGTAGTGACCTTATTTACATTTTTGTTTTGCGTTTTATTCCACAACAGAATTCTCTATTGGCTGCGAATATCGAAATTGGATCCATCATCATTGGCCTTTAGCGAAGCATTCGCTGCAGCTCAGGAAGGACTCGATCCAAATGTTAAAGCAAACGAACGGAAACCATCGGCATGGCCAGTTTTAGTATTCCTTGGTTTCATTTTCACTGCGCCCTACTTAATTATGAAATTACTGGGTACGGTCACATCAACAGCTTTAGAAGAAAGTGAGTGATTGCACTATCCCTACGCGATAGCAATGGCAAAAGTAATAAAATTCATCATTTTACAGCCAAAAATCCCCGATCATGGGTCAACCCAATCAAAGCTCAGGTGAAACACGATTTTCAGGCAACGAATCAACAAGAACTAAACCTTCGATCAGGTCAAACCATATACATAGCACCGCGTGAAATTCAAAATACACAAAAATTACTGAACACCGGTTGGGTGCTAGCAACGCTGGACAATCAATCGTCCGGCATCATTCCCTTAAACTATGTACAAGGTCCACAGCAAGTGCCCGCTAAACCAGAAACGGTATCTAGTGTTGCTGAAACACAACCGACACAGCCGATACAAGATGTCGGTCAAATAGTCAACGATGGCAACATTCCAGCCAGTGATAATAGTTTCCCGTCACTGAATAGTGTCATGGAAAAGTCGCCGGAGGATGTTATGCAACAAGTTTTTGCCGAAGATATGTGATGGTGAAGTGGAGGAGAGTGCTGAGAATTTTTTGGTATATTGTGTTAGTTTGGTAGGCTCAGCTTGAGTGATGCAATTTTTGTTACTGGTCCGTGTACTGTTACTATTTACCAATGTAAGGCTTTTTTATGGAATAAATGTCGATTTAATTGAATTGACTTTTTGGCGCCTAATTTCGACTTCGTAAGGACTCAAATTTCTCGAACAAAAATTTGGTGTAGGTTTCTGTATGCAAAAATTATCTTCTTCTCTTCTAATCGTGATAACAGGTTTTGATTCAAGTGCTACTGATAAGTGAATTTTTAAATAAAAAATAAAAGAAATTTGGACCTCACCCGGTTTACGTCAAACTTCAGACGAATAATCATGCAAATGAAAAGTGATAATTGGAAAGCTCTTCTCACATGTTCTTTGTAAAGTATTAAAGGTAATACCAAATTTCCTGACTTTCGTTTTTTTTTTTAGGATGAAACCTGTAACTTAGAAACTACTTAGTCGATAAAACTCATTTTGAGCTTAGGCTGTCAAGTGATAATATTTGGGCTCACCCGAAATTTGTACCAGATCGTTACAACCCGGAAGCTTTTCAACTTACTCTGTCAGGATTTCTACTTTACAATAAAACGACTACAATTGGGGTTACGATCCCCCGAACATCTCGTTCGATAACTTTCTATATATTCCGTTCGATTGTACAATTGTGACTGACTTTTAGATCGTTTCCTTCGATTCATTTCTCGTTCTTCGCCTTCTTGATCGTTCATAATCTTTACACGATTTTCCATAGACGATACATACTCTGAATGTGTTAACTTTCGATAAAAATAGATTTGTTTGCACCAGTTTAAGGGTTGTACGTAATAGGTTGTTGTTGTGTACGAAATTGTAGTCTGATTCGTTGACCATACCACTTGTTACTTGTAACATTACAATTTTTAAGAACATTGAAGTTATGGTCTACATTTGTGCGTATTTTCAGATTTAGCACAAATCTTTTTTCAAAAATCTTAAACCAAAAATACGTTCGCTTTGCATAAACCGTCGGACTGTATGAGGTATACGAGGTACACGAGATGCACCGCACCTAGTTTCGAGAAAAGTGAGCAGTTTATACAAATTTCCGTCCAAGGCACAGGCTTTGCGCAGGTGCACGTCTAAATTTCGTTTTCACTATATTCATGTTTTACGACACAGTAACGTAAACGCGGTGTTGGAGTTCAGTCCGGTTCAGATTTGTACATTCTGACATATGTCAAATGGCAGAGCTACAACGCATATTATGAATTTTTCTTTTTTTGTTTGTAAAGAACGAAAAAACGAAAGAAATAACTCCGTGGGTTGTTCTAGGACCGGTTAGAAGTTATGGAGACGCAGAGAGGGATTTAAGTGAGCTAAAATATGAAAATTTAAATTTACCTGTAATTCAGGTCGTTACATCCATAATAGGACATACACAAAAATGGGAACACTTTTGACAGCTTCGTTGCAAGGACGAAAACGTTACCGTGGCGGTGGTATGATACTCGACACACCACACTCAGACAGTAAATTATGTAGAGTCTTAGCTGCACTATTTCTCTGTACATTTGGATTGACGGCGTACTATGTTACAAAACCTGAGGTGAGACAATGCTATCCGATTTAATTTGATATCTTATCTGCAACAACGTTTCCACAGACGTTCTGGTTGAGGTTTGCAAGGGTAGGAATATTGACACTCACTTGTACTTCGGCGTTTATGATTTTGATTCCTTTCCAAATCATTGAAGCATGGAAGCGTATCAAAATTCCCGATTTTGCATCCAAATTCAGCTTTCCTTCGTCAGAGAAACTGGTATGGAACGAAAGTCTTTAAAGGAAAGAATTGGTCTAACAAATGTGTCCATATAAGGTACTTTCAGTAACATCTCGCATAAATAAGAGTAAAAATCAGTTGACAATTGTTATACCACCTACAATTGAATCCAATAATGAACACCACCCAACACCTTACATGGAAAGTATGCTGGCCCTTAAAATGCCAACAATAGTTCAATACAAACATGAATGCCCACTTAAATCTTCACTTAGATCACCGCCTCAACCTTCGTTTCCACCATTTGAAAATATAAACGAGGTGTCTTAAAGTCGCAACAATGAAGCATTAAATGTTTATAGTGTCGCATAAAATCAAATAAGTAATTGTGGCTTTTCATATGTGGACAATAATATTCAATGTGCTAAAATTCATGTTCTGTTTGGCCTAATATTAATAAACCACCAGGGTGGTTGGTCAACAGTCATTCAACAATAAGATTGAAGAACTCCATACCTAGTACCTAGACTCTACATCATTTACCTACTCGACCAGTCGACATCGCGTCACTCAGAATGTTATGCGATTTAATTTGATTTTGCTTATGTGTTATAGTGTCGAAATAAACGAAAAAAATTAATAAAATTCAATTTACATGCGTTGAAAACCCTACTTTTCATGTTTCAAGCACTACTTTCGACGCCCTCAGCATGTAAAATCCATTACATAACTCGGGATAAAAATGAAAAGTCACGTTTTCATATGATTATTGACCTCGGCTTCGCCTCGGATCAACATAATTCACACGAAAACTTTACTTTTCATCTTTGTATCCCAAGTCATGTAAAAGACTGTGAATTTACTCATAAAAGTGGTTCCAAGTCATCGACGTGCATTTTTCGACGTTTCACCATTTTTTTCCGAATTTTTTTCCGCTAAAAAAAACGTAAAGTGAAAGACGGTGCTGTGTTCAATACTACGCACCTGCTTTCAGGGCAGGGCAGGGCATTTGAAGTAGGAATTTGAAGGAATTTTAAGAATTAGATTCTTAAAACTACTTGAACAGTCAAAAATTAATGAATTTTTGTGATAGAATTTTTGGGTATTTGTTCATTTTTTTAAGAATCAATTCTTGAAAATTCTTAAAATTCTCAAATTTTAATTTTTTCTTAGAATTTTCAAGAATTTAAGAATTTAAATTGAATTCAAAGGACCCTGATTCTCTGATTCTCCCTAAATCCGGTTAAAATATAAAATGAAAATGCGTAAAATGCAGTAATTACAACAAAAGAATTTTCTCTTTATTAAACAATAAATTAATTGCTCTGGCAAATAAATAAAAACCTGTTTAAAAAATGCTGCACATCTCAGTGAACACTCCTTGTGACAATCGATACCAAGACTGCAACGAAAGTTGTCAGGAAGCCAGTGTACGCCCATGTTTTGATTGTGTTTGCACTTGCCTTTTCATCTAATTTACAAGATCAAGTCAGTCAAAATGAACACAAAATGATTTCGGAATGGACACACGCAGTACAATATTATGAAATACATTTAAGGACAACGGATCCAAATGACATGAAACACATTGATCATATTTTAACCACCTAATCGAGTTCCGAGGATTTTTGAATAAAATTAGAAAATGTGGAGTTGATACTTCAATCGAAGCCTTCTGCAGACGGTTGAGACATCTCTACTATCAACAGCAGAGACTCTGACAGAGTGTGGAGGTAATAACCGAAATTTTCTCTCAATTTGTTTCAAAATAGTTAGATCAAAGAGGAAATTATTCTACTGGTAATATAATTGCCGTCTGTGGAAGGTTAGTTAATTAGTACGAGTCAATTTAAGGTGGACCAGCTTCAACCCATCAAGAAGATTAATTGAATTTGAGTGATCTGAAAATACAGTCATGACCTAAAGGCTGCCGCGTTTTCAATATCTTATTTGTTTAGTCCACTTTGTTCTTGTGACTCATACACATGCGTAATTGTGGAGAAAATTTCTCAGAAAATTTGATTAATCGGGTCCCTGTTTCCATTTGACTTTTGTTGGTTTCAGATTTTGGAAAAATTGGTTAGGGGTAAGTGAACAGTAAGTGAATTCTAAAGACTACTATCACTTCAGGGTTCAGAATCATGCAGGTTCTACATGCAAGAAAAATCGTAACCTTCGTAGGACGACCGATGGCTGCCCTCAATTTCGTCACCGATATTGATGATTTCACTTTCCTGTATTACACTGACTGAAGGTACATGCGGAATAGCTGGTGCGGCGAATTTAGCTGCGCTTAAAGCCAACATTTCCGGTATTGACGGATTTCTATGAAGGTTCTTGGTTTCCGTTTTCACTATCGTTTCCAAAGTAAAGGCTGCAATTGATGTGATTGTTTTATATGCAAGGGACAATTTTTCGAATGGGTGTGAAAACGAAATAAGAATCAATCGAACACTACATTGAGTAAAATTGGTTGTTTAAGTTACATAAAAAGGATTTTTGTATATATAGTGTTACAATATCATGACTTAGTCGCTCATTTCCGGCAAACTATCAACATAACATTGTTTCTTATGCTAAAAGATATTTTTTAGGGAAGGAAAGTTTGCCATAAAAGACCTGGAGGCGAGTTCTAAAGTCGAAGGCCGCCGATTTTAGAACTCGCCTTCGGCTCGTCATTCTGTAAAAGAAAAACGTTTCAGCATGCGTTAGGTAAAGTACTATTGAAGATCCGTTATTGTTGCTGAAACTATTTGGTCTTACGTGTAAATGGTAACGTCTGTAAACATTATAAACATCACAATGGCAACACAGTGGACCGATGAGACAACAAAACGCAAATCACAAAAACTACGCCACTCTTCCAATAACTTTGATTATTTTTATTATTGATTTTTAATTACAACAAAATTCATTGCAACGACTCCATTTTATACGATTTTGTGTGTTTCACTTCTATAATCTTTAATGAGATAAATATTCTTTAAGCATTCGAATTTTATCAATTATGCACACATGATGATACCGTAAGAGTATCTCTAGCAGCTACGTTTATACACCAACATGATTCTATTAATTTAAAATTAACCTTTCAGAAACGGCAACTTTGTTGCGCTGTAATCTATCACTTCTTTTGTTAAAAGCATATCCAGTGTTTGTTTCACCGGTTTAAACATACGTTTTGTTATAAAGAGAACAGATGCTAACAGATGCCTAGCTCTTTCTAAATGGACCTCGTTCCTTGGTGGTATTATCCTACAGTACTTGTCTCAAAGCGACCGACGGTCTCTCTTTCGTCATTTCGATCTAAAAATTCACACATCTTCTATCATTAATTGAAAGCTCCACAATTTTTTGTTACTAACTAAGTAATACTTAAAGGGGTGTCTAAAGGCCTTTGCGACACTTAACTGTTGAATGGGAAGTGTAATACTTCGTTGTGTTTTTTTGGGACAACAAATTTGTTCGCTCAAACTAAGAAAGTGATGACATAAATTGTGAGATAATTCTCACCGTCACATCGAAGAATTAACTATGAATACCTTCCAAGAATAATGTATGTCGAAATATCGAGTTCAATGAAAAATCTTTTACTTCATCAGTTTGAGTCCTTATTTTTTTTTGTCGTTCTTGATAACCATAATGACTGGGATAACTGGGATGAATGGTCGAATGGAATGTTCACACTGAGATCTTCTAAATTTAATTGTTAACGGTAACGCCATTCTGTTTATACACAATGGCGACAAAAAGACAGATCTGTGACTAAAATGTATTCAAAAAGTAGAAGAATTCGGAAATCTTGAGAATGAATGAAAAGAAGACTCGATTATAACACTTGTCTGTGAAAGGTCTAACGACCCCAAGATAAAACATTAGGAAACACTATAGTATCCATGGACAAGGCTCCAAATTCAATTTAATATACTCCGTTCAACGGATGTTGCATATTGTTATCAACGAGATTATTTGAAAATACACTTTTTCTTCATAGTTAAGCTTCACTAAATTTTAACTGTTACGAACACGTCCAATGCTCTCATAAGCACCAAAATTGAGAATCATCCCAGCCAAATCAAGGGCTAGAAGAATTAAAATTGACTTTTTCATTTTTTCCTCTTCTTTATACAACTGACACAGAAAAGACGAAACAGAATAATCTGGGAAAGGGAAAAGCGTTGGCTTTGTTTGTGAACTTATCTTCTGTTTCTAGTCTAATAGCCTTGCGCTGTGGGTGAGTTCTAGTGTTGCATTTAGTCCGTTGCCGAATCGCAACGTTAAAGAACTTGGCAGAAAATCCCCTTTCAAATGTCGAATAATTCTGGCCCTTTCTTTGAGTGTTCAGTGCAGTTTTTTTTTAGGAATTTTAATTCTGAAAAGGCTGTGGAGTTTTCAGCATTTTTCATAATTAAAATCCTTTTTCACTTGCTGTATGGAGAGAGCATTGATATGTCTTTTCGAAATATCTAAAATTAAATCTGCATCGAGATGAGCTTAGGAACTTTTATATATTTTGTCGACAGTTCCAGCATTAGTTGGGTTATATTCGGTCCAATTTTTGAAAATCTCTTAGCTTCACGATTTCCAACGGCATTGTGAAGAAACATCAAAATTTGTATTTTCTCAATTTCCAAAGCTACAAGCCAACTAACGCTAGAAATATCCGTCTATGAAAGCGATAGAAATGGGATGTGTGTAGAGTTGATTAGGAAATTCTGATCTATCAAACAAAAAGAACATTTTATTGTCGCTTCCAACACATTTCGTTTTTAAACATTTAGATAAATTTTTGTTTGTTTTTATTTACAAATAAATAAAGAAAATGATGAGGAAATAAAGTGGATGGCATGATACAAATGTGTGAGGGAAAAAAAATTCATTAAATTGTCACAGCTCCTATTCATTTTGTAAATGTTTCACAATGGAATTAAATCATTGAAATTAATTTACATTATGAAAACAAAAACACTAAAAATGATTACAATATTATATATAACACATAAAAATAGGATGCATAATATAGTTTCAATTTGTTTTGTCTTTTGTTCTTTCGAGTGGTGTGTGTGTTTTACGTGTTATCTGACAACATTCACCAAAGCAGAATTCTAATTCAAAAACTTTTATGATTTTATCAGTGGACCTGTAGATGATAATTGCTTTCCATATTTAGCCAATAAGTCCATGATTACTCCATTCGTCCAGCCGAATCCGATCTGAATGTCATATTCGCCTCCGCCTCCATGTCCACCCAATTCAAGTGCACTGTACTGTAAAATGAAATTTAAATTATTATCAACGGAATCCAACGCTATAGACGTAAGTAAACATTGGTAATTGTATAGTGTTGAAAACACGCATCGAAATATAAATAAAACTTTGTGTATATCGCTGAGACTCACAAATAAATCAACACCGTGTTATGATCGAATATAATCAACAAGAAAAGCTTAACAGAACGAAGCACGTGTAACGTGTGCGTGCGTATATACACGGAATGATTTTCAGCTCATACCAACAACAACGTCCAATATACGAGAGTAAAATGTTTCTCATTTTATTTTTGTTATAATTCGCTGAAACGTATCGTGTGCGAAATGTACTACCGCTTGTTCGAAATTGGTTTTCGTTAAGACTATACTTCACAGGATCATTTCTGTAGTATATCTTCAATCGTTTCTATGTCAAAATAGAAGCAAAACAAACCACGATGAAGAGATGTGGTGCTTTACCTGAAAGCGTGAGGGAGACTCATGGATTGATGTAAATCGAACCATGAGTTGTCGATGATCGCTGGCTTGTTTATTCAGGCTTGGGTAGGGTGCTTTCTGAGTGGCCAAAAAATAATTCAGACCAATTGAAAGGAAAAGGTGGAAGCTGGTGGTTTTCCGATCTTGATGGGCAATCAATGATTGGATACTCAGTTGTGATTGTTATTATGTATGCACACAAGCGGCTTATAAAATTGCATGCAAACAAGTGATATGAAGGGGAATGCGAAAAATGTTCTTTTCTTACTTACCTTTTCGTACATCACGAAAGAGTCCTTATAGCCAAGGAAATTAGAACGAGTCCACCTGGCAGCCCAATCAAGTGACATAGTTTGAGCCCTCTCATCATTTAAATTCGCTAATCCTTCGATGAGCATGTGCTTTAAATTAAGTTTAAAAAGTCAATTGAAACGATTCACAATTGAGAAGTGAACAAATGTACCTGCATCGGTGGCCAAACGTTTGGAAAATCCCATTGTTCTCCAGTCCGTTCTAATGTATTCGGCACTCCACCGATGAAATCGTTTAATCCATGCCTTTCAATATAACTTAATACTTTCTCAGTGACATTAGCTTCATCGGCTTTATTGTAACAGCCCACATAGAGCGGCACTAAATTCGACGGAACAAAATAGTCGCGACGTTTCTTATTCTCAAGATCATAGTCTAACCAGGCACCAACATCGTCATGCCACAATACACTGTGAATTGCATCAAACATCTCTTGAGCTTTGGCTTCGTATTCAGCAGCCTTCGTCTCATTTCCCAATTTCAATGAAAATTGTGCTAAATTTTTCGCCACTGAGAACAAAAATGCATTCAAATCGACTGGTACAATCGATCGACATTTTAAGTCCACCAAAGTTCCTTGATTTGTCCCATTATTGATGAACCATCTGCTAGAGAAATCCATTCCACTTTCGGCGGCAGCTTTCAGTTCAGAATAATGATTCTCTTTATCGATGTCCGTTGCAAACTGTACACCCGTTTCCTTATCTTCGTAGTAAGATTCCGGCCGAGGACCACAAGTGGTGTCGCCGTACACAGCGAACACGTGATCATTCACAATGACAGTGTGGTTATTCAACCAATACTGGAATTCTCTTTCCAGCACAGGAGTAGCTGTGCGCAGGAAATCTGTGTCACCAGTAGCATCATGGTATGCCTTAACCATGGCAGTAAGAAGTGGAGGTTGTGATCGGCCAGAATAGTAGATTCGACCGCCGTTCGGTACGAAACCGAAACGTTGAACAATATCCAGGAAGTTCGTCAACATACCCTTGACTGTAGTGTACATTTCACAATGTAAGAGACCTTTAACGATCCAATAGGAATCCCAGTAGTAGAACTCGCGGAATCGACCACCTAAGAAGAAATATAAAGAAAAAATTAATTCATCTGATGATTGCGTTGACGTGATATGGTTGTGTGGAACAGAATCGTAAGGATCTTTCAACGTTATTTTCAAAAGGAATTGCTCAAGTGTAACCAAGGTTAACAACTCATTTCGAGAATAAGAAAAATGAACTCAAAGCCATTTCAATTACCTGGCACAATAACTGGATGATCAACGTAGATGATTGAGTACAAATCTTGATTTCTCTGCAAAATATTTTTGTGTTGACTTTTCGCTTTCCTATTTTAAGTGAATTGACACACTTACCTTAACTTCGTCTTTCATCTTACGACCAAGCTGAAGCCAAAGGGTATTTAAATCACTAGCCCATTGACGATAGTCTGCATCCGTTATATTTGTCAAAAACGCAGGATTCTCTTTATGATCACTCGGCACCCAAGTTTCAAACTCTGAGCCTGGTTCATCGAAGGTCGACTGAAATTAAACGAAACAAACGTTGAACACGATGTCGAATAAACGCGTGCAAGACTTACATTCACGAAACTTTCAACATCCGTTTGGTTGTAATTCGGATGGTCTTCCTGCCATTTCTTGAACAGCTCTAACGTCTTTGCCGGAGTCTGCTTCAATTTCATGTCAACGAAAGTTTTCGAATCAGGAAAGATTTTGGCCATCTGAACGGTATCCAGTAATTCGCCATAGCAATAGATTTCACTGTAAATATTGAAAAAGATAAGTTAATTGTCCTATCTTGATTGATAAGAATTCAGTTCGGATGAGTAGAAATGGCTAGTAGTAATGGAGGAACGGAGAAACATATTAAAGCTCGATTTCCGTTACTGCCTATCGACACTGATAGCTTTATCTCTATGGGGAAAAACCTCGAAGCTAGTTTCTTGCCGTTTATCTCAAAGTTACGTTATCAGCCTCGTTAAACTTTGACGGGAATATACCTGTAATAGTAGAGGCAGAATAAATAATTGAATTTTTCGAGAAACAACCTTCGCCTTCGATTATCACCTTACTTAAGAGCTATCAGTGCTACACTGGATGTAGTCTACATTTGGACGGTCTGCACGTTTAAATAGTTGGATAGTTAAATGGTACGGATATGGTGTCATAAAAAACGTACGTTCACGAGAGTTTCGTAATTTTATTCAAAAACGTGAGGTAAGGTTAACTTCTGCACGGATCCAAAACTATACCTCAGGTTTTTAATAAAATACCTTACTTGGCTACGGGGTAAATGATGGAAATGTTACTTCTTGTGTGAAATTTGCCGATCGAGGCGTAGCTGAGTACCATTTCCATAATTTGCCTCATTGTTAAGTAATGTACTATTCGTCCGCACCTCTGTTATCATTAACATGGTGTTTCACACTTGGCGAGCCCTCTTTGTGTGAACATACTCGTACTTTGTGGATTTTCCATGTTTATACCCTTTTTGAGCATAGTGAAACGACGTTCTCATTAAGAATATTGTTAAATAAGGTTGAAATAGACATTATGTTGGCAGTAGCCTGATCATTGCCTCTATTCTGTACCACATAGAATTGAATGAGTTTCGCGAGTTTTCGGATGATATTTGGTTCTTAATATATTCTTTGTCCACATCGTAGACATGCACTCTCTATATGACATTTACCACTCAACTATACCTCTATCACTGATCTTCTAATGGAATGTAAATACGGAACAACACTTTTCAAAATTTCGTTACAAGATAAGATGAAAGGGTTTTTTGAACTGATTTTTTTAAAGAAGACATTTCATTTTGGTTAATGCAGAGACTGCCAAAACTAGATATTACCTGATTTAAGTTACCAAATTTACCTGACTTACCGATGAAATTGCCGAAATTACCTAATTCACAGACAAAATTACCGAAACGTAAGTTCCGTAATTTTGTCAGTAAATTAGATAATTTAGGTAATTTCATCGGTAAGTCAGGTAAATTTGGTAACTCATTTTACCAATAATAGGCCCTGTGTAGCGTAGCATTCGCTCAACAATAATTTGCGATTAAACGAATGGAGTGTTTGAGCAAATATTTATTAGTAAATTTTATGGTGCAGTAAACGATAATTATGTAATACAATCAATCATCGTCAAATCAAAAGTGGTTTATGTAATAATTACAGTTATTTTCGAGAGAGCAATTGATTTTTTGAGTCAATAATTGAGATAACAAATCTATCCACTTCTTATTACCTGTCGCACTGGGGATGTAAACTAAGTTCTGCACATGCATCTTGAGCACTAATAAGGCACAGTACACTCACAAAGCCATAAATAAGAACGGCAAAAAGTTTATTCATTTTAAAAGTTCAACTGATTGGATTGCTTTAAGTTACCTGATTTCTATCACTTTTTTCTTGAATTTTATTTTCACAGAATTTATTCGGTTATACTACAACACTATGATACAAAATCAACTTATTTGGCGAATTTTTCATTAATGTCTCAGCACCGAAAACTAAGTGCCTAAAGAAAAAAAATTATTGTAAACGCCAGAAGATTGAGCACCATCATCAATGATGAGACGTTTTGTAGCTACGCTTTATGAATCCGATACTGATGGCTGTTTCAAGTTCGTCATTTCTTTTTATACAATTTCGCAATGTAGAAGAGGTTTTTTGAATTCCTTATTGCATGTTAACCCTCACATTCGTATTTCGTTTTTTTTTTGCCATATACTAATATAGTAACACAAAAATCCAGTTTTTAGATGCCCGAATTTTTCAAATACATTTTTTTTGTCTAATATATAGCCATGTATGCAAAAAATGACTTTGCGTGTGTTCATTAACCGTTCAATAAATTGAAGTTTTTTTTGTTAGCAAAAATAAGAAGATTCTCTTCAAACTTTCGTCGTCATTACGAAATAATACTTCATAAAATCGCTTTAAAAAAACGAAAATTCAAAGACAGTTAACACCCAGCAATTTGATATTCATGTTTAAACTAATTGCTTAACAAATATTGGTTGAACAATTCGATTTTTTTGCGAAAAGAAGGCTCGTGCAGAGCAAGAAAAAAATAATTTTCAAATTCCAATGAGAATGTGCCACCACATTGTTTGCGTACTTCCGGTAATACTGAATAAAAACCGTTGACAATGCAGCAGACAGACACAAGATTTAATTGCATTTTTTGTTGTTGCATTATCATCAAATTATTGTGATTGTTACAGTCATTTGATACAACACTGCCCGTAATAGAAAATGTTAATGTATTCGCAACGAAAGACGCAAAACGCTTTTGTTTTGCGTATTTAGCATAAATTTACAACATTTAAACACGGGACATGAGGGTAAGTTGACCGAAATGTCTAATGTTTAAGTTAAATGTACCGAGATAATCAAGTTATATGACTGAAAGTGGACTAGTTCAACTATTGCGTTACTGCTATTAGAATTTCCACATCATTGAACAAGTCTAGCACATAAACTCTGAGTATATATTATCACTGAAATTATTATTATTCTGAACAACACTACCTGTTCATGAAAATCTAGATAAAAAACTACTAGGAACCTATGTAGAAACATTACGAATAAGAAGTAAGGCATTATGAGTCACGATTTTTAGATACCGAAATCGAATCTATCAATCTTTATAATAATCAAATCTGTTACTTCATTTGTTTAGAATATCACAAAGAGTTTAATAGAAAATCCTTCACTTCATTTGTTGAAACTGTTGTAAAATAACATTTTTCTATATGAGAAAGGATCAACCAGAGATGATATCGTTGTCAATAACAGGTGATAAGCCTTTTCCATGTAAATGGAACGTTTACATTCACATTTTATAGGCCTGTTGCATAAAAATACATCGCAATACGATGTGGTGGACGCAAGTCTGAATAATTCACTAAAAATGTATCATCGGTTAATATGCGGTTATTCGTTCGAACAAAATCTTATAATTTGATCTAAAGTCACTAGCTGGTTTTTGAACATTTTGTTAAAGAAAAGCAAAACTAAAACTCTTCTCCACATCTCAAATCGCATTGGCAACGAAATCTGTAAACTTTCCAAATCATTTTTTTAGAATTTCGGACACTTAAAACAAATTAAAGCTTTAGGCTGATCACAATTTATTTCACTGGCTTTGCCTCCATCAAAGGGTTCATCGGTCTACTAGAATATTAACCAGTTCACATTATTGTATAGCATCACGAGAAAGCGGAATCTTTTCGTGAATTTTGAATAATAATGAACCGTCTGAATGCAAGCCTGGAAAACTACTAGCAAACCAGTCTGAAACTTCCGAATTTTTATTTTATAGTCAAAACAGGCAAATTCTTCAACAAAATGTTCATCAAAAATAAATTAAAAATTATCGTTCATAATGAGCAACAAAGGAAAAAATTTCATATTTTTTTCGCACATTAATTATTTAATTAACTTAATATCAGTCGATTGAAAATTTTTTGTTCACCGTTCTACTATATTTTCACACTGTCGCCGAACCGTGAAAAATCTGAATCCGTGTCGCACCTGTACACGGTACAGTGGAAATAACCGAACTAAATGCTCTACTGCAACGAAAAGGTGCTTTTATATAAAATTTCCAGCGAAATCAAGTAGGTACTTCAAAACCTAACCTTATCCAACATTTTACTATAATAGACATTTAAGTGCCGATAACACGTTGTTTTATTGCAAGGAATAAATTAAAAACAAATTTCTTCACTTAAAACAATTCGCAGAATTCGTCCAGATATTATTGTGGGGAGGTGTATTGTAATCTCATTAGTCATTACAAAGATTCGCCGATATTAATACTGAGAATGTTTTGATAAGATGGATGCGAAAATGAAATTCAAAACAACGTTCCGCGCAAATAAATTCGAAATTTGCAAATTATAAAGTGACATGCGAAACAACAGCCACACAGATAAACCTGAGTGTGTAAGTTGTTGCGATAACAAGATATAAGTGGCACTGATAAGATAAGATTAAACCGTATGACATCCCTATTGCCTCATCAGTACCGTATCTTGTTAATGTACTATTTGTGTTGTAGCGAATTTATTTTCATAAATTGTGATGGATGTAGGTGAAGTGTTATGCAGTTGTAAGATGAAAACGGTATTCTAGCCTAAGTCAACACGAAATTGTAATAAATTTTTCCAAAATGTCGTCGAAAGTTATATTGGATTTTCCACAGCGTGAAAATATCTCAATAACCAATTTACAGCTAATTGTTTCACAAATGGTAATTGAAACAATTTTCTCAGTTCTTTATCATGGTTTGGTTAAATGTTGGAGATACTCCTCGGTAGGGATACTCGTGTTAGATTAACTCTTGTTGGAGTAACTATTGTTAGAGTAACTATTGTTGGAGGAACTCTTGTTGGAGTAACTCTTGTTAGAGTAACTCTTGGTAGCGTAACTCTTGTTTTTGAGAACTAATAATTGGGTCAGCCGGCACCACTTAAAGTGTGAGTACTTGCATGACAATAGAACAGAAATGAACGGGTCAATCCCGCAAGAATGATATTTCTGGGTCACTAGATAACAATGTAACAGCAACCAAATTTCTATGTTTGCATGGGTTGCCGAGGGTTGCATTGGAATATAAAAGTCTCTAGGAGCATACTATCCTTACAATTAATCGCTACCCTCCTCGGCTCAAATTTGACTGCTTCTACACCATATCATTAGACTTGTTTCGAAACAAAACTTCATTCGCCCATTACACACAACGAAAATCAGACACCTCTTCGTCAAGTCATATCACAATAAAATGGCAGTGTCATTGGATTTTCCTCATCATATGGAAATATTCTCACTGACCAATTCACAGCTGCAATACAAACAGGGCTATAATTGATCGACAAACGTTTAATTGATGCAATCTTAATGTCATAATTACAATTTGCTCAATTTGCCATCAATGAATTTACTGCACTTTCTTTTCCAATTAAAATCAGAAAAAAAACCAACAACCGACGCGACACCACAATAAACGCTTTTGACCATGTAGTGGAATTTTTCTTTGTCCAATAAAATGTCTCGACGTAACAAATTGTGGGAATTCGAATTAATTATTGAATGTAATGTAAACTAAACGCCTGCAGCCATATATCGATATCGTTTCAATTGGAAATTATTATGCAATTTATGCGCCGTATGCGCTAAAAATAGTCTAAAGTTCAAGATTATTATGTATGGATTCGGATGAATTGAGGAATTTTCAAATGGAATGTAAAGTATGTGAATTTTATTGAGCGCGCTATGCTATCACACAACGAACTGATTATATAAATATCAGGAAGTGTCTGTACAGATGCATATATATATATATATATTGTTGATGATCTTGTGTTGGATGTAGCTTTATGTTAAGCTGTTGATTACTTAGTAGCACAGAGTAGAATGGAGCTGAAAATATTATTGCTGTGTGGTTTGGCTAACTGCTGATGAAAGATTACATCATCTTTTTGCGGCGACAAAACAGTCCCAAATATTATATTTCATGCTTCAGGGCCGAAAATGAGGGCAATTTTTCGAATTTTCTCGGGTTTCCGGCCCTCTGCATGAAAACTCACATGTGCACCTGTTTGGGACTGTTGATTTAAGGCACTTTCGCTTGTAGAATCCGCGAAATCGCCTAAAATCAATCGCCCAAAACAGGTACACAAATGACTATTGAATATCAATCTGTGATCTATTAAAGATCATCCGTTAAAAATCAAACAAAATTAATGCTAAAACGAATGAAATAAAAGATTTTGCATCAACAAACGAAGTAATAGATTCAACGAATATACAAAGCAACGCTCGCGGTGCGTGCAAATGTTAAAAGAGGCGATTCTTATTGCAGATCCCATGATAAGATTTCATATAATGGACATGATTCTCACGCATTAAATGGGGACCTATTGCTTCTAATTTGCAATTGTGATATTAACACAACTGTTTCCAGGTGAAAATGACCTTAGCTTGTGAATAGCTTGTCAGTGGAAATTGTATTTATTAACGGATATTGGATCATCAAAAGTTTCATGTTATTGTTATAAGATCTTTTCAACATAAAATTTGCTAAAAATTGAATATTTTCGTCACCTTCATATCGCAGCATAGTAAAATGGTTGAATAAATACAATTTGAATGCAATTTTCTAATAAACATCGTAAAATAGACACAATTCTAATCACAACTCAATAAAAAACAATTTATTTCATTCTTTAAAATATAAAAAAATAAAATAAAAATTTAGCGTGGATAATTAGCGGCGACCAATTAAGCGGTTTGATAACCGTTCCAATTATGTGACTGACATAGAACTTTGCTTTATTTGGTTTAACACTCACCGGAATGGCGGCGCTTGTAATATAATTATTTTGTGATAGCTAAGGTTCAACAACATGTCAATAAAAACGAGTAATAATCGATAATGGTTGACGCGAAGCGTGCATAACTTTGACATAATTTGGTCTTTATAATTTTTTATTTATATTTTTACGTCCTGTACCATGAACTGAAGGGCTATTCGATATGTCGTAGGTCTAAAGAGGTAACATTCCTTTTTCTTGTAAAGTATATAAAGCGCAGCACTGATCCTAGCATGAACACTGAATTGACGAGTGTCAAATTCGGAGGTTTTAGTGCTAAGACCAATCTTCTAACATTGTTTGTATTGGGGAAACTATTTCAGCAAAAGTGGTCATAGTCGAGAGATGCCAAATAGGGTACTATTTTGTAGAAGTTGTTTTTTAGAGTGTTTTACACTGTCCAATTTTAGTACTCAATTTAGAGTACCACTCATACAATGCGTTGATTGTATGTTTTAACTCATACAACGAAAACCAGTCATTCATCTTTAATAAAGAAACGCTGTGTTCATGTCAGGAGCAGTGCTGACATAAAGGTGATTTCGTTGAGACCATCTCACTGGCGCGTTGTAGAAACATTTGCACTCAAAGATGTGATGTAAACTGAAATTATATTCAAGTCGACGAAATTTTACCTCGAAAAATACTTGGATTTTCAATGGAATAAATCATGGAAATGACTTTTTGTGTGCTTACTGATCTCGGTTCGGCTCGGATGGCAAATCTCATGCAAAACTTTTTTCCCATCGATAAGACCACAGCAAATTGACATTTAATAAATTCGAATTAATGGATCTAAGGTCCGAACTCCGGAGATAAGGAAAATTAGTTAAGTTATTATACAGCTCTGGTCATTTTAGAGGGTTGTGAGGATTTATTGCCGAAAAGTATCGAGTCGATACTATCGACTTTTGCAGTAAACGAATGAGAAAATAAAGGATAATAACTCGGAAGACATAAACCAATGAGATTTGCTACCATCCTGAAACTGGCGACAATGAAAAGTTTCATTTTTTCAACAAAACTGGTATGTCTACATAGCTTTACTTTCTTGGGGTTTCACAGATTTTCAGAGTGTAGTTGGGCGAATAATTTGCTTCAGAAGATTTTAAGTGAAATAATAATGTTTTCTGTTGCTACGACTTCGTATGGGTCTTCACGTAGCCGTCTACTTTTTGTGCGAAAACGTTGAATTCGACCACAAACTTCGCATTCACACTAAACGATACCAAAAACAAATTAACGCAAGTTACGCTCAGCTAAACCGAATAATGATTCCGTTGTTATGATTATTATTTCAATTGGTATATTAACGATAAAATAATGTTTTTTTATTGTTCTCCGTCTAAATAAATAAAAAAAAAATCCAGCGCCGATAAGCATTGTAAATTATGTTGTAAAAACCTCGATATATCTTTTTAATCGTTTGGCAGCCCACACCATAAACATCTACTTCAGCGACGAGTGACAAAAGGACTCATTCATTTGGATTAATTACTACCTTCTATGTGGTATACATTGAAAAATAGAATGAACGCTCTAGTTCTAGCCAGATTGATTGGTATCTTGTGACATTCGTAAGTTTTCCCTGCCAAAAATTTTGTGTGAACGATAGGCTAGACACAGCTTCTATACTAATAGGTGTAGCATATTTATTGGATCAATTTAACATTCAGCTGAACAAATAAGACTTGCAAATACTGAAATATTACAGATATCTCTGATGTCACACTAATCGAGATAATCGAGATAAACAAATGATAGCATGACGAAGTATATTTCTAGTCAGTTGATGGAAGAGTCTCATTTGAAGCAAGCAATTTTACATTCACGAAATACAATTGAATCTTTGATTGTACATGTATATATGCCTGATTGGAAAATGCTAATTTATTCGGTTTTTTCTTAACTAAACTTTAACTGAATACGTCAAGAACTGAAACTATGTTTGGAGTTGTTTTTATTGATTTGCTTCTTTCAAGGTTTCTCTTAATTTCTTTGTACATATTTCACTGTTTCTGAACCCTGATAACAGTTTGTACATTGTAGTTTGCGACCGGACGTATCAAAAATGCACACGTTATCAAATTACACATATAATGTGAATACATACACGGTTTGATAAATCAAGTCCAATTTGAGCTTGTGTGATACATTTTAGACGTCAGGGAACATATTAAAGTGTGGACTATGTACGTATACGCTAAGTAAATTAAAGATAAAGTCAAGATTTTTGTAGACGATAAAATATTTCTAAGCTTTCGGCTTCGATCAAATCAAATTCAAAATCAGTGCCATTTTCATCATATTTCAATTATTTGCCTCATATGTATTACATGGAACAGGTAAAGGTACAGGTAAAGGTACCTCCAAATACTTTGTTTTTATTAAAACGTAGATTAAGTAACTTCTGATTCAAAAATTATGTTACTCATCGACTTGAGGAAATATCTGTTTTCCCTACAAACATTTTCCTTCTTAAATACTTTGTAGTCACTTCACAGTCTTTTTATCGTTGTTTTATATAAATCTAATATCCGGACTTGCATTGGAGCAAAAAATCAAAAATTCAGATAAATTTTTCGTTCGTGAAGTCGTGCGATGAAACCTTATCTAAATTCTCCCAATGCCACGGTTTCGAAAGCAAGTTGGTTGAACTCATTATAAGAAAGGAAACGTTTCGAGAAATTTTTTTCGTTATTTCGTGCGACGCGTGATATGTACCCAAGATTGGATATCAATGAATCTTGTGCCGCACGAGATTTTAACCATAGGAGAGGAATCTCTTGCCCTCAAAGCTGTTGTAGCTCCTTAGAATTGTAACGCATACTGGAGCTACGCTGTGTGTTTAATTTAAGAAGTTTTTTTTTGGAAATAAATGAAATTGAATTGAAATTGAAAGCTACTTTCAGGTGATTTACAAGAAAATGCTTTGAGTTTTAAAGAGCTTTCATCTAAAGTAAAACTTGTAAATGGCTATAGCACTGCTCCTAACAAACGTATCAGACATTCGTTCATGTTCACGCATACATGTATCATAATTTTGACGTTTGATATACGAGTGTTAATGCTAAGAACAGTGCTATGAAATGGCTGACGTTCAGCGAAGAAAACTGTCGATCAACGAACATTTTTAAGTATGGGCAGTAAAAGCCAAGGAGGATTAACATTGCCTCAGATTTTCTAATTTTCACACTAGATTGTGTGGAAGCACCATAGACATAACGTCTGCTATGAAACGTCATCTGAATATTTAAAGTAAATCAGAATTTTTTCCGAATAATAACAGTTGGGCGGTGATGCTGATGCTGCAAAATGATTAAGCATGTAAATACACGTACATAGTACGTATACTGGTTTGAAAATTGTTTTGTTTCGACGAGTGGATTATAGCCCTTGCCATCGATTCTAGATACTAACTTCCCAATAATCAAACCAATTTCCTAGCAAATACGTATAAGCTTCTAGTGTTACGATACTTCTAAAATTGTATGGAAAAAGACAATGACGACTTTGCAACAGCTTGACGATTCGTTTATTTTGCTTCAATTAAGTACCTTTCTTATATTACACATATACAATATTCTGCTGTTTGTTAACTGGTATATTAAAGTTACAAAATTAAACAATTCGTATAAGTCTTACAGTTAATGCACATTTGCCACTCACAGCGTTTTTTTACCTAGCTTTATAATTCGACTCTATACTATCATTACAAATGTTGCACATTGTATTTAGCGCAATCATCAACTTTTTTTATTCGTTTTATGATTGCGAGTTAATTAAATTAATTGTCAACGCGTTAAAGCTCTATCGAAATGACACTATAAAATATCTACTAGTACAACTACAAAGTATATAATGCTGGTGGTAATACTGGTATAATATCAGCCCTTTAAAAAAAAAAAAATCACTGAAACATTTATATCCACAAAATTATATCACAAACAGCGGAATAGTAGTATAACAGCGCGGTTTCAAACCGATCCGATTAAAACAAACGCCTCTGTTTGTTTATTTATTTTTGTTTAATTTTATATAAAACTGTAACATTTTTATTACACCACACCGCGAGTGCATTATGCGAGACCAATAGTTCGTTAATGAATTACGCGGCAATGAAAAAGTTGACGCGAACCTTATTCTCTGTATCAAAATGTACTGAACTCCCAGCAATTCAGTTTTTTTTTCAGTGATGAGAAGTGAGAGGTTTTTTTTATTATGTTAGTAGTGTAGTTCGTTGTATATTATACTTATACTGTGGTATGTCACACGTCGAAACGATTTATACAATTATTGTGTTTCATTTGAATATTTGTGTACATTAATAAAATGTATCTAGTTAATGACGGTCGGGAGAGTTGTACGTCAATTGTATTTTTCTGTACCCGTTTGTAAATGGATCAATTCAATATTTACAAATTAGAGAACCTTATGATTAACCATTCATTGTTGTCGTTTCGTGGAATATCAAGAATCAGTAAGGACCGTAACAGACTTATAGAAACAACATTGAACTTGAATAATTTTTAACGAAAGAAAAGCTCATTATATTCTTGAAAGCTTAGTAGCACTTTGAAGGTGAACCGCTCGACCCAACCTCCTATAACATATATAACTAGCCAGCGGTCATCGTCAGACCATTAGGATTTACCCAATAGTTTATAATCTATTGCTCTCTTATTTACCACTTTCAGACGACACACACATTCAACACATCTCTATTTATGCAAAATCAGGTTTCATATCGTGAGGTGAGCAAATAAAAAAAGGAAATATCATGACCTTGACTCAAACATACTTTTTATAGTCGTTGTTTTCATTACAAAATGGTAACCAATTCAATTGTACATTCAATCGAACTGGGGGGAAGTGAAAGGAAATCCGATTACGTGTTTTTAACACCTGGTATATGCTGTACGGTCCATTTATATCTAATGTTACCAACAATTTGTTATCAATCAGATAAATTATTGTACAGAAATGCCATTAATAATTTATGGATAATTACAGATTCAATTGTTTCATTGATTTGTCGTAATGCAATACGACCTTAGAGTTATTGCGGTTGAAATAATTAGGTATAATGAACCGAATGTAGGCTATTAGATCTATTTAAGACATTTTCATCGGAACCATAGACAAACATACACTTTAAGGGCCAAACACGATTTTGTACACAAAGTCAAGCCAAAGTAAAATACGAAAGTTATGGGACCTTTATTAACTTGAATGTGTACTTATGTTGAAATTTTCCATACTATACACATCGTACTTACGTATCACATACGTAATAGTACATTACGTCCTTGTTTCGAGTTTTTTTTTAACCAAGAGGCAGAGCCGAAGGCGAGGACTATAATCCCTCGAGGCAAAACAACAATCTTCAAACAATTACGTAAGGTATTTTACTTGCGAAGCCCTGCGAAAATGAAAGTTATCGCCAGTGTCAATGGTGCTGCATGTAAAATTCGATTTATTTTGGGTTCAACGTTTTCGCTTCGTAAATCCAATCCATCTCTATTTGCACGGCAGAGTAAAATAAACCAGGCAGGAGCGGTTCATTTTCGAAACGTCAAATAAGGGACCTAATACACTGGATGAAAATGAACTCAAATGAACACTGACATACATTGAAAAAAATTTATTCGCAAAAAATATAGGGCTACTAGATTATTCAGGTCCCTAGTCAAATCAGCGCTCCTGCCTGGCTAACTTTACTCTGTCGTGCTATTTGTGATCGGAACATTTTCAAATCAAATGTCAAAAACATTTTTTTTGTTGATGTCAAAATTAATATGATAAAGCATGACACTGCTACTGGCCTTCCCACTCGTACCAAGACCAAGAAAGGAGTGTCTAAACGAAAGAAATGCAAAGTCTATTCCGATACCATCCAAATATGTTCTATGTTACTGCTAGGAGAAGTGCTATGGCTAAGGATTAAATACCGAAACGAGATATTGTCAATTATCTAACCTTGAAAATTAAAACAAATCAAAGTGAGATTCCCCGCGGTTCGGTTGCAAGAACTCTTATTCAAATGCCATTTAACAGCAAGAGGTCTTGAACTCTTTTTCTTTTTACCGAATTGAAATGTTTTGAATAAGCGGTTTGAACTGGTTCACCACTTTGCTGTAATGAAACTGCGCAGAAAGTTTTTTTTTGCAGTTCCTGTCTTCATGTCATGTTTTATTATTATAACAATAAAGCGAATTTAACGACAATTTTTCAATTTAGATTCATTTCATTTCAAGTGGTCTATTTTTATGCTGAGATTAAACTAAAGAAATATTTTCGGTTCTTCTTATTCACTTAATGTGGTGTCACTAAATTTAAACAAGCGACAAAACAATTGATACGGCTGTAGCAGTCTCAGGAAACATGTATAATACGAAATTCCATATCAATCTTGAACCACATGTAGCTATGTTATCACATAATAAAGAGTTCCGACATACGAACACAAAGACATTTCTCGTTGGTGTCACCCTGCAGTAAATATACTCCTACAATACGATTACCGACAAAACAATAAAAGCTTTTGATACGCAGAAATGTAAACCCGGTAAATTTTCCACAACACACGCGTATTTACAGTTTTGCGCATGAGCTTTACAATATCGTCATCGATGAGCGAATAACTCATCTTAGAGAGGATTTTCCATTTAACACGTGAAATGCGCTCTTTGATGACGCAAACAAAGCTTCTGAAAGCTTCTTGAATGAAAACAGTCTAATAAATCAGACATTCAATCATAAATTACATGCAACCTGCAGCCAACATATCATTCAATATTTTGATTTAAGCTAATTTGTTGATAGCGTAACGATCGATAATAAATAAAATAAAATTCGCATGATCCAACACTGATGCAATTATCATAATTAAATGTGTAAATATAGTCGGGCATATGTTGATGTAGTAGACGCAAGTTTATCGTTGATATCTTTTATGTGCGACCGTTATCTACTAAAAACGTGCGATATAAACAATGAAGATAAGAATATTGGAGTGTCGGTTTGAACTTTGTGGTACTAAAATTCAACGTTACAATTTTGAGTTCAAAGTATCTATAATTTTGAAAGTGAATTTATTCAGGGAACTGGTTTAATGTTTCTCTCGGCTCATTGGCTCAAGGTTTTATATTAGGATCTTGCGAAGAAACTTATCGTACGACAGAAAAAGACGACAAAAATCAGCAATTAGTTGTGGTACGTGTACTATAATAGAAGCAAAACGAATGTTTAAACAAATGAAGTAATAAATGTCGTATCTAACATTAGCCCGTACGGTTAACGAAAGAACTGGCAGCATGACTTATTTGCTGTTTCTAAGCTCTGGGGTCTTGACAATACTGCTACTGGTTATTCAAGCTACGCAAATGGATAATGGATAATGAAGGATCGGTTTCAATAATTCACCTTTTTTTAGACCTACCACACCCGCACATGGACGTCTTATTAGACGATATTAGTCAAAGAATTTCAATTCATTTTTAAGAAACTAAAATGCAAAATCCGTCTCATCTATCGGTATTTGGTTGAGTCTGTACCTATGACCACCAACTCGTCATTGTGCAATGTTTTGCTGATCTAAAAATATGTGTTCTAAGAGGTGTAGAACTACCAATTTGAAATAATAATCCAATTCATTTTACTCCGTTCACATGTGATAAGTATCGGCTTATCTAACCATTATTATTCAGACACATGTGAAATTGGATAAGCACATCACAGCTCAGTGGTCAAATGTTTTGAAAGAAAAATTCGATGCGTCCTTTATGTCGAATTTTGTAAATACTGACCATGCTGCATTACAGCACATTCGTAAATATTTAATAATCCCAACAGTTTCAAGTCTGCTTTTAAATTTATTTATTTACAGATCGGAACATACATATAGTGCATAGTGTGTGATGAGTGTGAGTGTGTGAATGAGAGATCTTAATTAACTGCACTAAAAATTAACATATGGAACACATGTTAATTACACCATTATATAGGTGTATAATGAGCAGTGTGTTCATTCATATTTGATAAAAAAAACTTGTCAACCAAAATTAGCACATTTATTGCATTTATGTCATCATACTGCAAATTTTACGAAACCAACGCTAATATCTTAGATTCCTAGTTATAATTGGACTATACCTTTGCAGTTAGTACACGAGTCACGGAATTCTTTTCAAAATAAGGAGAAAATCAACTGAGACCAGCTTTTTTAAGTCAATGCAGCGACCTTTTTTATGTACTCCAGTGTATCAATATTCATTATAATCAGCATCAGCAGCGCAATCGGAGTAAATGGATTTCAATCTATACATACATTTTCGTTGGCTTTTTTTTAAGAGGAACATTGTGCCTAAGCATCTAGTGCCGAAATGGATATTTATGACATCAAGGGCACGTGAGCCTAATAAAGTACATTTTATGCCACTGAGGCGTCTAAAGTTTGCAAATTTTGCATATTATAATGCTTGGTGGCATAAAATACATTTATCACTCGGTGGCGTGAATAACTTTTAAGGCACTAGTGTGTGTGTTCCAAAATTATGCCTTAACTAAAATTTTGGTGGACACAATGTATTGTTAACATTGGTTTCGCCTCGACAGAAACATTTTCTATTCAACGCTAGTATTACCAATTTTTAAATGTTAAGAAGGAATTAATTTGACAACGAGGATCGAGGACTTGTTGTGTGGAAGAATATACGGAAAGGATTTGTCTCAGATCATATTTTTGGAAAATACTTTGTCCTGATCTCCCAAAACTTGCTAAAAATGTCCTAAAATTTCCCTGGAAAACAGTAGTAAAATTTAGGTAGTTTTGAAAACATTTTATGAATTTCAAAAAATTGGTTCGTCTCGAAATTTTGTGGCACTGAAGTTTTGATCATAAAATTTGATTGCAGTGATCGCCAAAAATTCTATATATTCTTATTAGTGCAGTGGTTATATTACAAAACGTTGTGAAAGTTCTGACAAAATTGAACCATAAAGTCTTACAAGACTACCACGTGAAAAATATGCCAATTGCTTACAAATTGCATAATTCCTTCAATGATTTTTGTTTTAAGGACAGAAAATGTTGTGGCACAGTAATGCACTATTTGAGCGCCGGCAACGCTGACAAGGTCAGGATGGCTAGATTTTCTGATGACAAACTAGTTAAACGTGTTCCATTTCATAATAACACGCTTTGTGAGTCCTGAGTCGGATACCTATATCGCTTCTGTAACACTTGGCAACAATAAGGAGTCTGTATTAAATGCACATGAAGCCTATACATTCCACACACAATTCCAATGTAGAATAGCACTGTTTTTGAGAGGTACGAAAGGGAAATGAAGAGAATATTTACTATAGCGAAGGTCAGTTGCAGTGTTTATATGAACCCTGTTTATAGTCTTGTCGAAAAGAGTCACGTTTTCTGGTGTTACGTAAATTAATTTTTAAATTACGTCGGCAAACTTGAAAGTGTACCTATTGCCTGACACTGCTTGAGCTTAAATTCAATTATTTAAATTTTTCTTTTCCAAATAAAAAGACTTGAAGTTCTACGTACTCTGAATGAAAGTCATTGTTAAAATTTAGAGCTTTTTTCTCTGAGAATTATACTTCCACCACAAAAAAAAAATGAAACAAAAATACGACAGAATCGTGTCTACAACTCACCTAGCGGTTATGGTTTTATTGCCACTATCTTCCATTGGAATTCCAATATTTAACAGATTTATTTAAATCGTAGAACCAAAAAAACACTTCAACTTTGTTATTTAAACTGGTACAATCGTTTCACTCCTAGTTCCACTTTCGATTGGCTGTGTGTAGGAAAAGACGTGTGCTTTTTTTCGCAAAACCGTACACACAATCTTGGCAACGAATGTTATTGAAATAAAAAACTTTGCACAGAACGCCGCACCAAACTCTCAACTTCTGTGAGTTTGACTGTTGAGTGAATTTTAAAAATACGTTAACATTATTCAATGGGGCACGATATACGTAGTGAAATGTGGCGTTGTAAAGAGTGAGGAAAAATTCGTATAGTCTTAGTATGTAATAAACACGATACATAAAAAATTGTGCTGTGTGTACAATCCATTTACAAAATATCTATCGATATGTACTCCATGTGGATAGCGAAAAGATATAAAACTTTGTTTAAATACATATTTACTCATGGAGGCCTGGCAACTGGTATCTAGACATATCTTGTATTATAACACACACTAATGAATGAGTGAATGTGCGCAATCACGATATTATAGTTGGATATACAAACTACCTATAACATCGTCGACGTGTTGGTGAATTGAGTTCATTTCAATGAATTTGTAAGTATTTTTTTGGGAACAGGGTAACATTGAATTTTAGTGATTACATGTAAGATTCAGTGCTGTTTTACGTGTGCATTTGGATCACGAGTAATCGTGATCATATATTCATTATGTACAGTGACTGGCTAATATATATGCAAAAGAGCTACTAAATTGGATTTGTCACACGATCGCACGAGCAATTACTGCATTTGTTGATTACACTAAATTTTTACTTCCTCCCCCTGATATTTTAATTGAAAAAAAAAAAATTGTGAACGGTAACTTAACTCGAGTATATCCAAACACTGAGGTACGATACACTGATGTCAGTTGTTTTTCAGGTTGATGAAAAATATTCTGAAAAGAAAATATTTGCTCTTACGCAAAACAATTTTGTTTAACGAAATAATGAAAACATTCGGATGAAATTTGCTTGATTAATCACTTTGCGACTTCGCATTTTGGCGTATTTCTTCGTCTATCACCATGGTATAGTAGTTGCGCTTGCGAAAATGTTTTTTTGCGTCTCTGCTATCTTAAGCTTGGTTTAAACATTTCAATCATATATAGATCTTGGGAGATTAAAACAATTTTCTTAATGCCTTGACTTCCCACCTGACCGACTGTACATACAATTGTTATTAAATTTCGTAACGAGTGTAACGCTTGAGATCAATACCGTCCAATTGAAATAAAAAATGTGAGCAACGCCAATAAAAATGTAAGCGAAACAGGCATAAACGGTTCTGATTTGAATAAACAAAAGGAAATAAAAAAAAACTTGAATTGCAAATTGTAAATTGTCGTGAACGAAAATCAAATTTTATTATTCTGAGATAAGGAAAGGCGCTTAAAGCTGACCAATACAATTTGGTATGAAGAAAATTGAATTGTACATAGGAAATGAGACCCACAACCTTATACAGGCAGATATGTCTTCTATTAAATACAGAAGAGGCAGCGATAATGCTCGATTTCCACTTACCAAGAAAGTACTCTGTGTAGAGACAAAATTGATTTTTTTTTAAATTTTTGCTTTGTTTACATGAAAGCTTGCTCTGAGTACTTTTTGTTGAGTGAAAACCATACTTAAGTGATGGGTTCTAGCTTGGATTCTATTATAATAGACAAAGCAATATTATGACAAGTGAAATAATAGCAGGTTACATTGGATGCTGTGAAAGTAATTCATTACGTGAGGCAACCATTTTGTCATAGACGCAAATCGCAAGTGGGTTTTTGAGAAACAAGTTTCGATAACTGTCTTTTTGACAAGTGTAGAGTTTATATACAACTACACTTGTCGAAAAGACAGTTGCAGAAGCAAGTTGCTCAAAGACAAAGACGTACAAGTAATGAAGTACATAGCATCATCCAATGTATTGCGGTTTAGTTCCTGCCCATGCGAAAGTTGACAATCACAAAAGAATTCACGTAAAATGAATCGAAAATAGTCTACAGTCTACATACAACGGATCATTATCTGAAGGGGCAAATTGCAAAGTAATGATCCACTTTCGCATTTGTCAGATAACGAGAGATACTGTCTCCATCTGTTGAAAGGTTGAAAATATTTAGGTGGACAGAAGTAATAGATTCTTTAAGAGCGCTCACCCCTTGGCAATTTTCTAGTCTACATTTGTGCGCAAAAATATTCGTTTTTTGATGATTTCTCTGAACCAAAATCTTTTTTTGAAAAAGGAAAACCATTAAAGCATGCAAAAATGTGTTACTTTTAAGGGAAAAATTGGTTTGTGGTCGATAACTTAACCCACTTGGAGAAACCTTTGCAAAACACATAAATTTACACATTTGCAAAGGTTTCTCTAAGTGGAATAAGTTGTCATCCACAAACCAATTTTTCCCTTAAAGCTAACACATTTTTGCATGCTTTAATGGTTTTACTTTTTCAAAAAAAGATTTTGGTTCAGAGAAATCATCAAAAAACGAATATTTTTGCGCACAAATGTAGGCTAGAAAATTGCCAAGGGGTGAGCGCTCTTAACTTTACTAGTGTTTTTCTTGTCGCATCGTCTGTAAAAGGTTAAAAAGTAAAGCATGACAATGTTACCTTTAAATCTTCTCAGAATAATTACGACCAACATCAGTCAAAGTATTTGTATTTGTCGAATTCAATGTAGACCTTATTGTTGCACTAAGTCAGCATTTTAATGTAACATTTCGTAACAACTAAATTTTTTTAAATTTCAATGTCATGATAGGACACATCCATCATAAATAATTAAATTTTATTCGACATGTCGTTATGACGAGACCTTCAACATTTTTTTCCATATCAAGAACTATTAATAAATCAGTTTTTATTCAAAGCAAATCTGTAATGCACATCGTCCAGATATAGTCGGTCACACAACACTTAGAGTGTGCAAGAACAAATTCATCAAAAGTTAAATGTTTTGTTTGTTAGGTCGCAAATTAATAAAAATTATTTTTTTTGCTAGCGGAAAATAAACAGAGAGATTTTCGACTATCACATCCAACATCAAAACAGTTCCATAAATTTTCCGCTAATTTGTTTTCGCATAGAAAAGTTTGTCAAAAAAGCGATGCTCACAGTGGCACCGCGAAGCTTTAACAAAGTTAAATTAACATTCCTTCTCAACGATATGAAATCGTATTCCATTCGAATATGTACGATTGTATACCACACAGTCATTGTAGTCACTTACCGATTCTCACACGCTCTCAATAATGTGGTCACAAAATGACGAATTACACTTGAACTGTTTAGAATATCCGATCGAGATTTACTATTTGATATGCAAATTGATTTGCGGACATATCTGAATGTTTGGAAACAAAACATGTTTCTTTTATGCAACGGAATTAGCACTAAAATCTAAGATTATAACACAACATCGAGGTGAAAATAACTCATCCGAAGGCAAATTGTCAACTTTACTCAATACAAATACGAACCATCACACAAACGTAATGATAAGAAGTTCATCGTACTTTTGAGTTGTGTGTTCGTAGACTTTTATTTTCGTTGGTGCGTACGATCGTCGAAATATTTGTGTCTTTCAAATGCACAACTTACCGTATAGTGCTAATCGAGATGATCTATTGGCATCACGTTCTTGAAATGTAAACTTTATTCTTTACCGGTTTTCGGTCTTCTGATTTGAAGGCCATAAGCGAACAACCTGTTTAAGATTATGTCTAAGATGTTAATCTAATTAAGAATAAATTAGTAAGAAACGTTGCTATAATGCTTGCAGAACTATATATATGAAAGACCTCTCATTCATATATCATAGAACAACATGCTTCGATGTTTTAACATTTGATAGTCTAGATTTGCCTTGTACTTTCGGTTCTTAAATAAAACTTAGATTCTTACGTAAGGGTAAATTGCACTTCAAAAAACATTTAAATTAAAGAAGAAAAGCTGACGAAACCAAGTCACTTTTGATGGGTATAAAACTGACGAATTCATGCGTCCTGTGTGGAAGTTTCAGTAAGTAAAATTTTAATTCTAATAGAAGCAAAGTGTGCTGCTTGCTTTCTTTAATCGATATTTCAACCGTTAATCGGAGTAACCGCTTCGGCACTCAATTCTGAAAACTCTAAGACGTTCATCAATTTATTTTCCACATTCAATTTTGTTCGAATCATTCTTAACTTCCTGAATATTTTTCGCAAAATCTTCACCATGTCGTCTCCAATACCTCTTCTTAAAGATGACAATGTCATAATTGGGGATGGTATTGTGCGTATTTTACTTTATTTAACTTCAGAAGTTGTTCCACATAATTTCAAGAACTTCCCATTTATTTTCAGCATGCGACGGAGCAAGTTCAGAGCCAAAACGCAACGTCAGGTCAAGAAAATAGCAAGGTTGGTGGTACTAAAAATGATGACACTACAATAAGTGCTCACGAACCAGTTAAAGAAGTTAATAAATCCGATCCGTCGACTTCTGCTGCAGCAAGGGCTACGGTTTCATCAGTTCGACAATTTGATGATGAAGAAAGTGAAGAGACTATGGTAAGTGCATTGTGACTGTGTGTTATGCGGTCGTTGCCCATAATCTCTCTTCTTCATTTTAAGAGTACGCCATCCACATCTACTGTTTCAATTGAAGCAGTTGAATCTCCCGAACCAAAACCTACTGGATCTGCAGACGTGTCGACAGGAAGAATACTTTTGAAGCGTCGACGTTCGCGTATAAGCATGCCAGCTGTAAGTGTCGCTGAAGAAGTGGACTCGGCACCACCTTCGGCCAAAAAACGAAGTCAGAAGAAGCAAATGGTTGCCCTATTCTTGGAATCGGATTATCCACGCAGAAAATAGTATCGCCGGAGAGAGTGTGTTCAGTCAAAATTCGTTTCGTGATAATTCTGTCCAGATATTCGAGTACAATTATTTATATTTCAGCTTTCCCATGTGGAGGGGGAGTGAAAATATGACCACAAATATACAATAATTATGGGATCGGAACTGCTGTTTTCTATGACCTCAGCTCCAAAGACAGTACCTTTGGGTATACTTTGGCTTTAGTGCAGGGAGTGTGCATGGTGTCCGATTTTGTACCGGCTTTCGTGATTTACATCGGCGAGTTTAAGCTTACCTTAACCCTATTCGACTTTGACTACAATGAAGTTTGTAACACTCCACATGACGGTTACTGTAAGCTGTCAAGTAAACGCATCTGTGGTGATCGGGATAAATGCATTTTTATTACCGTTTTCCCGCATCTTCTACAATTAAAGATAAAAGCAAACACCTGGGCTATGTCCTCAATTCGAGAAGTCGGAGTTAGAGTGTCTATTTTGGTCAATTGATTAAACAGTTAAAGAATTGTGCATGCAAAGGAACGACATCACGAGAAAAATTCTAAAATTTGCTCAGGCAACATTCAAAAGGTATGTCACGCGTGATGACTATTTGCATCTACTTCTATCCTATTTTCAACCATATCTTGCATCTCTTTCATACGCGTGACATACTCTTTGATTCATCACCCTCGTCAAATATGTGGCAACAACTATTGAAGTAATAGATTCTGTGATAAAAAACAGTTAAAGATTCCATAATTACACCTTGTGCCTTCTGCAGAAGATGACTACACAGAATAAATCCAAGCCTCATTTGCCTGATTTCAATATATTTCGGTACTGGGCTAGTAGGGCTGCAACTCTGTCAAAATAACCATTTTTTTAGGAAGTCCACGTCAATATTGCTTAGAATTCGAACGTTTAGAATATAGATGAAAAGACGGAGTAAGTCGATTCACGACCATTGCTTAGCCAATCACAGACGTTGTAATTGTTACGTGAAATGCTTGTAATTTTATTGTTAATCTTCAACTCGTTTTACATAATATGGCTTAAAGACTAGACTTTGGAAAAATATTTGGTATATCAAACTAAAACGCTTAAATGTTAAATGGCAGCACAATGCAGTTTAATTGGATTAATACACAGTCTCACACGAACGATCGACAATTTTCCTAAACTCATTTCCCATTGAAATTTTTCATCGCTAACTCTTCAAGAACCTCATCAACACTTTTACGTTGTCGTTCGTAGTCTTTCATCAATTTTTCCGGCACCGTCCACTTCAAAAAGTGGCTCACATTCGCTCGTAGTTTCTCCGTTTCCGTTTGATCATCTTCGCAACACGGTTGACCTGACGTTTTCAATGCAGAAATAAGGACGTTGTCTATCAACCGCTTCTCGAATCCCAATTGCTTCAATCGTTGTGGAGTTGATATCCTCTTCAGCAGTACTGCCACCAGCAGCCGAATACGCGTCAAGGCTCTAGCTGTTGTTGTCGTATCGAGGTACTGTCCATGGCTGTCGTAGCTGTTTTCCGGATCTTCATCTTCTATTGAGCGATGCTTCATGTCGTTGTGTTGTTGTAATTCTATTTTTGTGCGGAAAAACGTATTACACGTTCGGCAAAGGTACGATTCAAGCTTGTTGTGAATGGCACGCATGTGTGTTTTCAGGTGGGGAAGTTGAGAAAATGTCGATTCGTTGCAAATCGGGCAGGAGAAGGGCTTCTCTCCGGTGTGTTTTCGGACGTGTAATCTCAACACACTCGAATGACCAAAGGACTTGAGGCACACCTTGAAAAAATGAACAGAAATAATGTGTTACCCGAAATGAAATACCGGATTGACCTCGCGTATTGACAATAACGACTTTTAAACATACCATACAGCGGAACGGACGCTCTCCTGAATGAACCCTTGAATGGACCTTCAATTGAGAGTTTTGGGCAAATGTTGCATTGCAAACGGTACAAGCGTAGATTTTGTGTTGTTCATGTGTTTGCAGATGCTGTGTTAAATGACCTTTGAACGATCGCTTGCAAATGCCACAAGTGAATGATTTGACATTTTTATGGTAGCTGTTGATGTGCTTCTTCAGCGCATCGATTCGTAGAAACGTCTGAGCAGAGCAAATTGATATTCTGTTGGTGACTGCCTTGGTTAATTCATTTCAAATTCCAACACTTACCTTCCCACAAATTTCACAACAGCAATCCTTAATGCCATAGTGAGCCTTCAGATGACTTCGTAAATTTGCCGTATTTGTAAATGTTGCCGGACACTTCGAGCATCCAACTTTTTTCGAATTTGCATGTGAGACCATATGTTGAGTAACCTATCGATGTACAGTAACAGTAAAAGATTAATACTGGTGATAAAAGAAGTCTAAATTACACAAAAACACTCAATGCAATGCAATGCAAAAAAAAAAAACACAAAAATCATCCCAGCAGTGAGCAACACGCAGACATATTTTAATATCCAAGCTATCGGTCCGCCTGTGCAGAATTATCATTCTCCTAAAAAATCAAAGTTCAACGAAGTTCAACCAATATTGTAACGAAACAATGATTCGGAAAATGTATGGTCATAGCACCTAGCATAGTGGTAGAACATTGTGTCACATCATGTCACATGGTACATTGTCGTAGTTTATTACGCTATTTGACATAAGCAATATTCTACTATTATGCTTGGTGCGTTGGTAAGGCATGATTTGGACACATTTCTTAACGGCAGGTTTTAATCTAAGTAAACTTCTTTTTAAATATTTTACTCATGAATAATCGGTCCTGTTATCGGTTCTCTTGTAGTCGTAGTACCTTGAATTTGGTCTCGAGATTACATTGCCTTGAAAAGTTCACACAACTTTTCAGAGTTGTTAAATGATCATGGGCCAGAATTTCCTCTTTTTTAAAAAGATGGGGGAAAGGTAGCGTCAGCGAATATTACAAAATTCCAAACGTTTGTCTAGGTACTATAACGTTGAAGCGATAGATTTCGAAGATTCGCTTTAAAAATCAAAATTTGCATGACGATTGGTCTGTAAAGACTTCTTTCAAATTTCAACAATTACTCAAATACTGTTCAAGTGTTATGTTTGGGGTAAAGAATAGAGTTGCATGCTCCTCATCCAAGACGACATTCATAATCCAGTAGCCATGGAACATCCTGTGTCCATGAAAGGTGCAGGGGATGTCTTGGGTGATTTGGAAAGCTCTTGATACCCAGATTACGAAAAGTTTGGGTGCCAGGCTGAAATCCTGTCAGTTTTCGGGAAAAGAGGGGGGGGGAGTTTGAAGTGCAGTGCTTCAGTTATAGGGTGTTTCAACTGCAATAAAAGTCACAGGGTGGTTCTGAAATTGGTATATAGTGTGTTTACTGAGGAACAGTGATTTTCATTTCTAACCCATTTTATGACAGTTTGGGTGAAAAAAGTAACCAAACTGATGAGACCTCGACGTTTTTTTTTTTAGTATTTCCGAACAATAGTACATTACTATGCAAGGGAAGTAAAGTGATATCTCGTATCCAGATGAGTAAAAGTAACCGAGGGCTTTAGCCCGAGGTACCTTTACTCATCGTGATACGAGATATCACTTTATTTTCCGTGTGTAGTACGACGTTTTACTATGCGAGTGATGTAAAGGCTGTTGCCTATACATGTAATAGCCTTATTACATGCACCAGCATAGTAAAAAGATTTTTCTTAGATGACTCTAGCAATCCGTTACTCATAATTTATCATTACAAATATAATTCCATTAACATCCATACACAAAACTGTCATAAAATGGGCTAGAAATAAAAATCACTGTTCCTCAGTAAGCACTCAATTCATAGAGAATTTTCCGGGCAACAATAATGTAGAACATTGCAATGATCAAAACATATTATTTCTACCTGAAAAGTGTAAAAAACAGTGAAAATATTGGTGTTTAAAAATATTTTTTCACTTTGACAGCATTTTTTGCCCACCCTGTGAAATCTTAAAATCTGAAAAAAAAATCGTAGATGTAGCAAATTCAATTCTCTGTCGATTCCATTAATAATATTTCCTCTAATTTGGTTTGAAGTGGACCAAAACGGTCAAAAACTGAAGCACTGCACTTCAAACTCCCCCCCCCCCCTCTTTTCCCGAAAACTGACAGGATTTCAGCCTGACACCCGAACTTTTCGTAATCTGGGTATCAAGAGCTTTCCAAATCACCCAAGACATCCCCTGCACCTTTCATGGACACAGGATGTTCCATGGCTACTGCATTAAGGGTGTTGAATCTTGTTTTTTTTTCCTGATATGTGAAAATTGTGCTTAACAACAAATTAACATCCTAACCAACCACCACCTGTAACTACAACTGTTAGAAAATAATAACGGTGCAAAAGAAGCAACTAAAATACAAAGAATAAAAGCTTAACGAATGAAATATTCAAATAACAAACGAGACTTGGTGAAGACTTTGAAGTGCTTTGAACACGTATACGTTTAGTGAGTCAATTAAGCTGTCTCCTAAGTGAAGCAACCAGATTACCTCCACCAATCTATAGATAAATTCAACTAGACTTAGCGAAAGATTCATAGCACTTCAATACCTTCAACCAAGTCCATAACACCACTCAGTGATACTGGTTCAAAAATCACACGACAAGACAAGTTAAACTATTCAAACTTAGAGTAGTATATTTACCTGACCACCCCTCGCAAACTTTTTCAGACAAATAAAGCAATGATACGGCTTGAAACCGGAGTGTATACGCAAATGGAGTCTAAGGCGCTCTTTGATAGGAAACGATTTTGTGCAGTAATCACAAGTGTAACTAATGTCTGTGCCGTGTTGACACGCAATATGATTTTTAAGGCACCCAGCCTGGCGAAATGTTTTATCGCATTGCGTACAAGAAAACGGTCGTTCGTCCAAATGAATTCTCAAGTGTTTTCGCAAATCGTTGCTGTAGCCGAATTCTTTTTGGCACACTTCGCACTGATATTTTTTCCGTGGTTTTCGGGCAACGTCTTCGACAACGTTGGACAAATTTTGTGCGTTCTCATTAGCATTTGGTTCGTTCGATGACGATACGGATTGTTCGCTGTTGAGCGTTGTATTGGTTTTAGTTCTCAATGACTGTCGTTTACGAGTTAATTGACATTTGGTTTGAGTTTTGTCGGTTTTCGTTTTTTTCATTCTTTAGCCCCGTTTATTGTCAATTCCTTAGCACGTTGATTACTCTTTCGCACTAATCACCATTTAATTAGAATACAATTTCTCTATTGCACCATCACCATCATCGCTATAGAGAGCGTTCTACCACCAGTCAAACTTAAAAAATTAAATTTTTTAGTTTTTCGTTTTTTTTGTTATATTTTTATTTTTGATATGTTAGTGTTGTATCGTTCAATGACTATACCAACTAGACACGTTAGTTACGATAAAAATAAATGGAAATAAAAAAAATTACTTATGCATGCACATTTTCAATAGTATAGATAGATTTACAAACAATTCAGTTGAGGTTCATTCTAGTTTGTTCAGTAAAATAATACATATGAACCGACTGCAGCAGTTAGTTATACGAAACTCTATATGTAAAGTTACAGTGACCACATTTTCGAAGAAAGTAAATTATTTTTTTTGTTTTAATTCATTCATCCATGACGCTGATTCATCAATAAAAAAATTTCAAAGAATTGCTGTAAGCATTTAGACTGAGAGCTCACATGTGGTCTCATTTGGCCACGATTTGAAACCCGTGCATTGTTGTTACACTATTTAAGAAGAATTAGATATTTACATCACATGGAGCAAACATATGACATTCCTGAATAAGTGTGAATACGTATATCGGGAGAATTGTTTTTACAAAAGTATCTGATCGAGTCGAAGGCGAGGCAACACTTATGTGTATTTAAAAAACATTCTCTCAGTCACCGCTCTTCAAGCATGAGTGGTACTCTAAATAGAGTACCGAAATAGGACAGTGTACCGAACAAATTTTGACTCGGTAAAAAATCTGTAAAAAAAATTTCAAACAAAATGGTACTCTATTTGGCAGCTGTCACTCGAAGCACTTTTGCTTGAAGTGCGTTGTTACGGTAGAAGACTTGACAAGCATAATGTGATATACCACATTTTAAGCGCGTCATGATACGAAAGCTACAAAACAAAAAAATGCAAAGAGACAAAGAAAATTAGCTCCGCTTTGCATCCATTCAAAAGGGAAAGATCGTTTTAGCAACTGAAAATGTTTCTTCTACTGAAAACATTGGTTTGGCATAACTTTAGGCACATGATGAAGTGTATTTCGTATCATGACGCTTGTAAAATGTTCCTTCTAACATTTTTAGTATTGAGCGGGACCGACCCTTCCACAAAATTTTTTCATTCTCATTTCATTATGTTATTTACCAATTTAGTTTCTCTAAGATGCAGACTGGCTGAGTTATACACACTAGTCCTATCCCCGTTAGAGTTCTTGTAGCGTTTAAAAATGGGGTCGAAATGTAGCATAGGTTTCAAACCATGGTCTTGAAATCGAACTCACTGTCGGAAAAACATCGAAAATAAAACAAAAGAAGCTTTTGAAAGCTTTTCCGAAAGAAATCCGATTTTAAAGAATCCAAAGAATTTGGTTTATTCGATATTACGATGTCTGTCCCTAATTCAAAATGTTTTCAGAATTAGACAGCATTTCTACTGCTTCAATCAAATTTTAAGTTGGAAGTAAAATTGCTTCTCAGTTGACGAAAAAAATGATTTGTAAGTCACTTTACAATGTAAATAACGTTCACTACGTACGAATATGAACTATTTCAAATGAATAATACGACTGAGTAAAGGTCAACGGTTGAGAAAAAAAATATTAAAATTTCAGTGGACAGAGGAATAATGGCATAAAATTACTTGAGAAGGTTTCACTGAATGGTTAGTAATTTGATTGTATTTGCAATCAATTATCAAAACAAACAACCAAATGTTTCGTATGTGATACGAAAGGTGTGAATATTTTGCCAAATTTACATTTCGTAATAATGTTTCTGTAGCCTCAAGACTATTGTTACATCGGAAGCTCGGCAAACGATTTAAATTTGATATTTTTTGAAGGTTCAGCGTTTCTCGCGATTTTGTAGATTCAGTTTTTAGTGCATTTGTTATTGACTTACGGCTACGATAGCTCGATCCGTTCAACTATTTAATCGTTTTGCATGCAAAACAACCACGATCTAGAAAATCGGCAATCTCTATAGGATACAAGAAGCCTATACAACAACCATACAACTATTGCTTGGGCTGTGGCAATACCGATGAATAAACAATGGCACACCCAATCTCCGGTTCGGTGGTTACTCAGTCTAATAGGAAAATTGTACTTTACTGTTTTTCACGTTTGATGAGCATTCACGGTTTCGTAAGATTCATTACACAAAGGGCTCAGTTAGAGGATGAGTCTTAAAGTTGCACTAAATTGCTACGGATGCACAAAAATATAAACAACAACAATTCTTCGAACTATGCTCAGTAGGTAATTAGGTTAAAAGCCACACATTCCCATTACATTTGGTCTTGTTATATTAAGAGAATTGTTTGCATCGAAATTTAAATGCGAATCGTTCCCATAATAATGAGTATTTTCAAGAAAATTAATGAAAAATCTTTAAAATAATATTTGTTTCTAGGAGGTATCTTACGCAGCCTACGATTCACGTAAAAGATCTAATATTTCTCAACTAAATTGAATAACTATTGTAAGCTAAGTTGTGACTACTTCAGGGTATCTGAACGGTTATAATGAAACACTGCAAACACTTACATATTTATCGACTGTATGCGGAATTTCTAAATTTATTTACAAAAATAACAATTTGTATTGACGATAATGAAATGTCTTCTTGGTCTTCTTTGTTAAACTGTCACAGCTGCGGCTGCTCTGCGCAGAGAAGGTACGAAGTACGAAACGTGAAGATCGGCACTCCAAAGAGAATTTTGCCGCCATTTTCAAAATTACTCGAATTACATATAGAATTATAGGGAAATGTTTGCTCAATGCTCAAATGTAATAGATTTTTTTTGTGGAGGTGAAGCAACTTCACTGCTATGACATTTAATGGATATTTACCAGAGCTCTGCAGAGAGAAGTTATTTCACTTTTCAACAGAAAATGGAGCGCTAGAAATACTAAAAAAGTAATTGCGCCTTCACAAGCCAATCGAGGATTTCTGTGTCTACTCATCGTCTTGAAACTTATGAAATGACTGTTTCTTTGGTTTCTTTAGACAAATGTTTAAGTACATGTCTAAATACGTAGATTGAAAATAGCTATTTACATGACCAGGCAAAAACTTTAAAGGTCCAGTTTTCGGTTACGGATCGGATCACCAATCACACGAAATAGTCACTTACATTTATTGAGTTTTGTACAGCCAGCTCAGAATAGTTACAAATATTCATGCGACTCTCTGTTTTTCTTAGTTCCACACGTTCCTCACATTTGTCAGTTGTTAGTATTATTCGGGCTATACTCGGATTTACCGCTTATACGCGCACACGTAGAGTGAGACAACTAACGAAATGTGCACAGAGTGTCAATTGACAGGAGGGTCGAAAGTGTACCATCACTGTTGTCACAAACAAAATATCTAAATTTCGACCACAAGAGAAAGAACTTATTTTGCTGGCAATTTGCAATAGAATCTGCCCTGTGTTAAAAGTTTAGAGCGACAAACTCGATTTGACTCGCATCTGTTCGTTTTACCTTGGATTAAGTTTAATGACTTTGCCGCCACCAAAAGTGGCAACATAGAGATTTCCATCTAGATCGGTCGTTATTCCATCCAATACGTAGTTAGGCTTCCATTTTAGACAATAAAAGAAAAGATTCGCTATCCATTCACTACAGAGGGAAAAACGCTTATAAATATAATATCAGAGAAATGGTAACAGGTAGCGTTGCTTCTGCCGAGCCGACGCAGCGCCATCTGTTATCATTTCAATGAATACCATCTTCTGTGAAAACACAAAGATATATAGGTTGTCTGTCGTTGGGTCATAATCAAACTCTTTGATACCATTCTATGTGAGTCGATGTAATAAAACTTATTCGTCTTTCGCACCATTGAAGATAGTCACTTTTTCGAATAATTTCTTCAAATATTTCCCACCTTAAGAACCCAGCAAGGAACCAACGACAATTTAAAAGAACTTACTTTTCGTTTCCATTGGAAAATTGAATTCCGTTTTCAACTGTTGTCGTTGTAATGTGTAATGTATAATTCTACTTGCCCAAGTCACTTTTAATGGACCAAAAATTTACTGATTGATAATTTATGGGTTCGTTGACTGTATTCTAGACAATTTTGGTAGTCCCTGATTTGTTCTTTAAATGTTGGCCAGTAGCAATAGTTGTTAATTATTACTATCTCTCACAACTTAATAGTCAATTAGAAATAGAAGAGAAATCAATCAACGCCTAATATTTTACTTTTTGCCAAATTTCACTAAATTTAATAATTTTGACCAAATTTTGCTAAAGAAAATTCATCAAATTTAGTGGAATTTAATGAAATAATTCACAATATTATCTTCCGGGAGAGCTAATGGACAGAAGTTTCACTCACCAGCATTTAAATCACAAAGGGGAATCCTAGCAGCGCGTTCCACTGTAACAACCGATTTCGACATCATACTCCTCCCACAAAGGGGCCAATTCGAATGGCAAGGTTAAGGTCACAACTAAAACCTAATTGGTCGCATAATTTATCGATTTTGTTTATTTCATTGAAAAATCATCCCAATTGCAATCATTACACAGTTTATCATCTACAGAAATCTCTTCAAGAACATCGTCTGAGCCTTCGACTCCAAATCAGAGAGACGTGACAAAACGCTGGTCATCTGCGCTACGTGGTCCTTGTAGCCAGTGCCGGAATTTTGAAGTTTTTCACCGTAGACCACCTAGAATCAGATAATTATTGTTAGATTGGAGAGCAGGAAAATAGATCAAGTGCACTAAGGCCGAGCAAAACTCACTTTGCCATCAAACTCGTTCAGTGGCACCTTCATGTTTTTGTCCACTTGCTGAATGGTTATATTCAGATGATCTTCTATATCAGCCAAATACTAAACGAAATTTGGTCTCGGTTAGTTAAAGCAATGATTATAGAGGTTCGGTTGTCTTACATTCTTTTCGTTGTACCACATGCAACATCCTTTCACATCTGTTAGGTTTGTATTCCAGCAGTTTTTGCCACGGGAATTGCACCATTGTCCATGATACCATACCTAGAAAGCGAAGTGATTGTAGGACAATCAGAATGCAGGAGGAGTGGAAATCAATGAAAATTTTTGAGAGAAATGGACGAACCTTTTCGGGAACCGTAGCGACAAGACTAATAGCAAGACCCATTCGTTCAGCACGTCCAACACGACCGATTCGATGGACGTAATTGGATTTTTCATCGGGAAGGGTAAAGTTGACGACTGTAATACGGCAACGGATTAGTGAGATTTAAATACAAATTCGGATTCCTTAATAAACTAACCGAACGGTAGACCCGAAATATCCAGACCTCTGGCTGCAACATCGGTGCAAATCAAAAATTTGACCTTAGACGCCTTGAACGATTCCAAATTTGCTTTCCGTTCTTTGGGATTCCGGTCACCATGCAAACACACACAAGAATATTTCTGACCGCCAACCTGTTTCAAATAATTCTCCAAATTGTCACAATCCACTTTCGTACGGCAAAACAGAAGCGCCCGATCCATTTTATGCTCTTCTATGGCTTGGATCAAGTATTCCGCCTTGAGCATTTTAACTGCCTCGGAAAATGTTTCTGCCGTATTGTTGCCAGGCCGAACATTATCATTGTTGTGCACTCCATCAGTTTGGATGTGTCGCTTCATGTTGTGCCACGATAAGTCCTTTTGTGGATCGACCATGGTGACAACGTGATGAACCGTTTCTTGAGTAAACGATGGACGATTGAAAGTAAGCGCGGAGCGGATGACATTGTAATTTAAAAAGATTTACCTGGAACAGCATCCTCGCCTTTCAAATCAACCCAAGTGGGAAAATGCATCAATTTCTCTGCCATCTTTTTCACATCGAACGAATGTAATGTGGCACTGCAAACGATCATTTGCAGTCGACGTCCATCAACGGTTATTTTGGGAATTTGCTTATGCAAATTTTCGATCATGTTCAAGTAACCAGCACTTAGAAGACCATCGGCTTCATCCAATACAAAGAATCGACAGTGAGTCAGTGAAACCTGTCCACCACCTATCAAATCGTCCAATCGACCTGGCGTAGCCACCTGAAAGTATAATTTTTAGTTACACTCAGAACAGATCTCTTGTTGGCGATCTCCTACCAGAATGTCGACACCTTGCTGCAAAACTGACAACTGATCACGAACATTAACACCTCCAATTATAAGTAGTTCTCGGACCAGAGGATCTTTCAAAAATTTCTTAAATTTAACGATTTGATTGAGCGTCTGCTCGGCCAATTCACGAGATGGTTCAATGATAATGGCTTGCGGTGCATTCGGCTTCGGTACAAAGTCTTGTCCACTTCCCGAATTCGAAGCACGAGGATTTTGAACGACATTCTTCGGGTCGACTTTCGACACAGCCACATACCCATTCGGAATTTTATGTTTGAATTCGGTGGCACCAAAGTTGAATTGCATCTCGGCGTTTTTTAGCACAACCGCCGGATAGAACGTTGAGTTTCGTAGATTATTCGGTATGGAAAATGCAACGCCCAGATCTTTGTCATTTTTCGTGAATCGAACTTCATAATTCTGGAGATCAAGGCAGCATCCGATAACATCATGCATTCCGAACTCCTCACCGTACGGATCGAATTGCTTGTTGTGCGACTTTCTACCAGTTCCGCCGAAACCGAAACTGAACTTATCTGTACCTAAGTCAAGATTGGCCTGGTCAGTGGACCAACCGACACGGCAGAGACCCTCGTCAGTAACGATAGCCTCAAAGTAGTACTTTCCTGTGCCTGGTAAGCGCAAGATACGTTAATATGACTAGCTGAAGAATGCATTTTAATTCAATTCAACCTTTTACACCAGTAGTACTGCGACATCCATGCCACTCTTTAAATTCCCGGGACTGGCATCTCAGACCATCAGGCGTGACAGCTAATGCATTGCCACGGTCGAAAAATGACATTGTCCACGAAGGTATTGCCGCCGACACGGCACCTTTTGCTCCCTTACCATCTGCCAAATCTTTGAGTGTTTCCCACACAATTTGAAGAATCGGTAAACAGAATGCTCCCTGAAGATCATAATTTAAGATTGAATCACTAAGTTTCTAGTGTTTTAGAGATAAATTACAGTCTTTCCACTGCCGGTTTCAGCAGCCATCAACACATCACCACCGCCTAGAATTAATGGAATAGCTTCTGCTTGCACGTCGGTAGGAAGTCTATGGAAATGTTATGGGAAAATGAGGTTCGGCGAAGTTGTATTGCAAGAAATTAAAAGACTTACGTCCATTCCATTTCATCGACAGCCTTTGCAATTTCAGGCAGGACACCAAATTCTAGAGAAAATTTTTGGAACAAATTTTACCAACATTTTGAGAAGGTCTTTACGTGCATTACCTTCAAAAGCCGTCATTTTTGCTATTTGTTTCGAAAAACCACTGCTTTTCAGAAATAAAGTCTGCAATCGGCGTTTTGGTTTTGCGTAAATACACTACACCTAACACACAGATGATACAGATTCACATTGGATGGGTTGACAGTTTGTTGTATTGCACGCAGTGCTATCAAAAAAATGATGGGAACAAGTTGAACGCTGAGGTATGTTGGCATGAGACATGAGATGAACCGTCAGATGCATTACTGTGTTTGAAAGACTTTAACGGAGAATAGTGAAAGTATAACATACGGACGATCATTACAAACGAGGGTCCAGTGATTGTGTAAAGTTGCCTGAACAACAGATGCACGGATAATGTCCATATTAATGACCCAAGTACCCAAACATCAATTTCACAGTTTATCAAAATGTCTTTGGTTCTAAGTTATTTCAACTATTGTATACAACTTCGTTTTTCATATAAGAATACGACATAATGAAAGCGTTATTTTATGGGGATACCATTATAAATAATAGAATTACCGTTATATTTTCTCGATATTGGTCGAAATTGAGACAAATAACGGTAAAGTACTCCAAAATATTTGTAAAATAAAAAATCACGTTGGTAAACACCGACAATTAGCTATTGGAATATAATTTACCAACTCTTAACTCTTTAGTGAATGTATACAGTGTTTAAGGAGAGCGAAAACCAGTTAAATTTAATTGGTCTCGGGGTCAGCTGTCAAATATTCATCAATGAAAAAAGAAATTGATAGTTGAGCCGAGTTTAAATTTGTATGTGATTTCTCTCAATTTGACGTGTGACACCGAGACCAGTTTAAACAAAGTGGTCAAAAATCGCTCTCATTAAACACTGTATACACAAGGTATGGTCTAATGTCAAAATTTGTATGGAGCGGGGGAAATAGCGATTTCATATAAACAAACTCACCTTTCAATAAAAATCATTGAGAGGTGAGTTTGTTTATATGAAATTGTTATTTCCTCCGGCTTGTATTGATAAACCATACCTGGTTTGTACATTCATTGGGTCCCTGTCCCTAAAACAGAAAACTCGACAGAAGACACTTTGTTGAGGCTAAATTGAACTTATCTGTCAACACTGACTGTTACGTTGTAGTACCGCAAAATGTCAAAACATATGTCAAGCAGTAATGTTTAACAATAAAATCAGCTGTGTAGAGACAATCTGAAAGAAATATATTTGCATCGTTTGTAAAATATTACAAAATTGTAGTGACTGAACCATGTATTCGTAGACGAATACGTCTATTTATTCAAGTGATCGCTGTGCAATCCTTTTAAACCATGTCATCCAATCTACCGCATTTTGATACAGCTTCCGACTCACCCGAACCACTTCTGGAATGGCAGGACGAAGCGGCAGCAATTATAAAAGACGTTGAAAATCATGTGAAGCACATTCAAATATCGTCGAAATTGCAATCCAGCAAAACCGAAATTTTCCTCAACCTAACCACACTGGAAGAAGCAACATTTTGTATTCGAATATCTACGGAAGGATTTCAAATTGTCGGTCAGTTGTATGACACCATTGGATCAAATGACAATACAGCCGTGACCTATGAGACTCCATACGCACTGTTAAACAGTGTAAGTGAACGATATGTTCAATCGTTTGGCAATGGTTTAACAGCAGCTCTGGAAAAGCTGATTTCTAATGAATAACTGACTTAAATAGGGTGTCAGTGAATCATTCACAGTTGCTATTTAGTCCTTACCAATGTTTCTACGAATAAAATGTTTATGAAGACGAGACAATTAATGGAGTTTTCATTCAACAAAATCATCTAAAAAATTCATTCATTTTCACTTGGGGAATCTCGTTATTACAAAAATCGATTCGTTGTGCCAGGCATGCGTAAAAATTAGTTTATCAAATGAAGATTGGAGTAGATCAACGAAATAACTGTTAAAGTTTTCCTTTCCACTCTTCGTTTGTTGGCTCCGTTGGTCTCTACTTTACTCATACACCATTGTAACATCGTAGGAATGGATTAATTATCAAAAGATTCTAATTAGAATCGATTCGTTACTGGATTTTTCGCAAAAATCGAGAAATAACAAACTGGAAAAATCTGGTACAATTTGCAGAAATATCTGCACCTCTGAACTGTACACCACTGAATCCTCAGTCAAAAGTACAAAATTTTTAAATGGCGGATACGCGTAATGTCACCGTCTGATCGTGTCGTGTAATTTGTTTCGATTTACCCGTGTAATAATTCAATAAATTTTTGAAAAATACGGAAAAAAGGTGCGTTTAAGTGTTCCGAATAGATTGTGTGCAAAGACTTACTGGATTAGTCTAACGTAAGTATTGAAAAGTGAAATTTTCCAAATGGTTTGCACAAAATGCCCACTGACATAACTCGTAACTGCCTCTTTCAAACAAAAAAAAAACTTTATGTTATGGTGCTTACAGGGTCTCCATGAAACAAATCATTCTTTTCGTGTTCTTTACACAAATCGGATTAATTTCAAGAAAATTGTTTCAATTTCCATTGTCATTGTCCCGAAATGTAATTTACTTATAGCACAACAATGGGAAAATCGAAATCGTCTTATCACTCACACTCAAACGAATTATTTTTTTGATAAAAAAAAATCGCTAAAAATCACAAAACAATGCCAAACAACTGTCTATAAGATGATTAGAATGAAAAGCGCATTATTTACACAGTGTATGTCCTTGTGTCTGTCTTACCACAGCAAATTGTGTTCTCATAAATTTTTTTATTTTTTGCTACCAACGAGAAAATTACTTTGCGAAATTGTTATTGTCTTGTGTTTAATTAGAAGTCAGTCTTCATCGTCATCATCCTACGATAATATAATTACAGTCTATTAAAATTTATCAATGAACATGAGACGGGGACGAGACTTGTCCTACCCGAGAAAAAAAAACACCAGCAGACCAACGATGTGTGTGAGATAAATTAAAATTTCGATTTTTTTTACGTTGTTGGGGGTGAGTTGAGTGCTTTATTTTTAGTAGCAGTATATTTGTGGATCGAGTGCTCTTTAAGTGAATGAAATGAAAGAACGGTTTACGTAACATTTTTTTCCTTTGGTCTTTTTCATTCAATATATATTCATACGACGCCTATTTCCAAGGTCACTTTTTTTCGCTAATACTCTTGAAATTGTTATCTTGTGTTTGTGGTTATTTCTTTGCATATCTCAGGTACTTTTTTTTGTTTTGTTTCTCCAAGTTTCAATTCGTTGATTGTACAGATCGATAAAATAAAAATTAAAGTCAAAATCATTGCACACGTTTCTTTTGAAGCAATTTTCTTCCGTTCTTCAAATGGGAACTGTGACCTTATTATTTAGCCACCGTTTTCGTTCAGTGAATTGAGAACTATGACGAAAATAAAAATAATTGGAAAAATTGAATGAGTGAAGTAAATAACCTGTACAGGCAATATGTTATCGACAATCATGCAATGTGCAATTTATAGTTATTAAAGGGGAAAGGGAAAGTGATTTTTTGACGAGTGTGAAAGGCTTCATTCATCACACATCGCAAATAGTTTTTTGCGTGTCTGTGTTGCATGATTGATAGATTATGCAATTTCACTTGTTGCGAAATTGACTCAAAACAACCGTCCAAGTCAGGTACGTTCACAACTTAATTTACAAGGAGACGAGAAAATAAGAAAACAAAAAAGTTTAAATTTTATTTTGAGGGTGGTGAGACAATAAAATTTCCAACTTTTTCCCGAGGTCAACACAACGTTTTTCACAGCAAAAGGTCCAGAAGTTTCAGCTGAAGTGACAAGGTGAGGCTGAACAACTTTAGTCTTTATTCTTTAATCTCCTTTAATCTTCTCAAATTGAATTTCGTTTGGCTAAATGGTTGTGTGTTGGGTCTGAAATGAATGTTAGAAGCTTCTTTCATTCATATACCGTCACTTGGATTCTTAAAACTCCATTAGATTGGTTTCTGTATCTCATGTGTCTGAGAGAGTTAATTAATGGAGATTTTATATGGTATCCCTGGTAAGGATTTTAATTTCGCTTGCAAATTATTTATAGTGTATCCCTCCATCATTTTCAATAAAAATGTCCCATGTTCACAACCTTCGCAAAATAAAGTTGTTCAGCCCCACCGTGGTGAGAAAATGACTGTTGTGAAAAAACACTTTAGTTCACGAAATTTTCCAATTTTTTCTCTGGTTTTCGTCCCTTAGTATGTAAAGTTATGTACAAGCGTATCTGCTTTGAACGGTTCATTTTAGACACTCTTAGGCACAATCGAATTGCCGACAATAAATTGTCCAAGACATGCATGTAAATTACTGTCCTCAAAGGCCTCACGGTTCTCAGGGTTATGTGATAAATGTTGCATACCAGTGAATGTCGTATTTTCTAATAGTGGACTCGAAATTGGAGGTGAAGGAAGCTACTACAGCTCGTCTGTATTTAATAGTCCTTTACATGCTACATGCGTCGAAGACACCACTTTTCATGTTTCAAGCACTTCTTTCGAAGCCCTAAGCATGTAAAATCAATTACATAGCTCGGGATAAAATGAAAAGTCTCGTTTTTGTGTGTTTATTGACCGGATCAACAGAGTTCACACGAAAACTCTACTTTTCATGTTTTTATCAATAGTTAGGAAAAATACTATTACATAACTATGATTAAAAGGTGAAAATTAGAGTTTTCTTGTATCTAGAGCCTAATTTTGAGGGCGTCAGCCCGAGGTAGTTTTGCTCCTCATGCAATTTACGCTATTTTAATTTATGAATGTGGTGACGACATTTCCCAATGGAGGGAAATGCCTTATTACCTCCATAGTAGATTACTTGGCAATGGGGCAAAAGATGGAAATGGTATTTCTTGTGTGTTTACCGAACTCGGCTACGCCTCGATCGGCAAATTTCACACAAGATGTACCATTTCCATCATTTGTCCCATTGTTAAGTAATGTACTATACATGCTAGCGAGCGGCAAAGTGAACTTTACATCACTGACTGTGACAATGAAAATGTACTACCACCAGCTATCATGTAAAATACCTTGCGTAATTGCTTGAACATTATTGTTTTGTCTTGTATTTTATGAATAATTCACTCTCCTTCGGCTCGTTCCGTAGCCTTCACGCCTCTCACAACCACTTTACAAGCAGCTACGCAATGTACTATTGTTGAAATTTCGACCCACCTCTTTGTAACCCGTACATATTATGATGAGGACAACAAAAATTCCAATTGGAAACCTTGCACAGACCGTCTCTGTGGTTTAATTTTACCGTGACGGTATATTATTTTGCTCAGACATCAAAGAGAGTACAATTGCGTATATAAAATGTGACGTGTTATCACCACGAAATCATTCGATTCCATTCTGTAAATTATTATGGGTTTATCGAGCAAATAAACAAACACATTTTTTTATCGTAAACGAATTTAAAATCTAATGAAAATTTGTAGATAGAATAGAAATGTGGAATGTACCGGTTCTCAATTTTATTATAGAACTACCCACAGACAGCTAAACCGAGTAATGTGTTTGTAACATAACTCTTTATTTGCGGTGCTACAACTTGTTTTCGACATCAGAAGAAATTGTTGCTACTTTCATGGCTAGTACTACTACATTTCGTAGAACAATTTAATTACAGTTTTTTTCCGTTCTGTTTTTAGCCTCGTAGGAAGGCTTTCTATACTGAGGCTTATAGAAATGCTATGCCGTTTGTAACATGTGGAATTCAAAGTAAAAGTTTATGGAAATTGGATGACCAATTCGTGAGTTAAGCCTTTGATGTGAACCAGGTACAGAGGCCAATCAGTTTTTCCATATATGTCGGCCAAATCTGAAGAGATTTAGACTGTTTTTGATAGATCACATAGAACAAATTCGCTCGTTGTATGCTGAAGGCTAGTCAGGCTAGTATACACTTCGCGGAAAATGATTGAAAAATATCTGAAAAATAGCATAGGGCCCACAAGCGAAGCAACGTTTGTCACCACTTTATATTTTAATGTAAATTCTCTTGATAGTGTTACCGAATATGTTAAGCGAATGATGAGTGAATATTATATTGATGCATAGCACTGCTTCTAGCATGAACACTACTTTAACAAACGTCAAAATTAAGAGACTTTTGTTATTTTTGAAGAACTTTGATCGTAATCGCAGCAATTTTAGTCAATTTTAGCAATTTTGTAACCGGAAAACTGGGTCTTACATGTCATGCACAAATGCTTTTCTGCTTGTCATATGCGAAAGTTTAATATTAAATTACAATGTAACCACCGCTGACAAAAGCACACTCAGCCGTCTTTTTTTTAGCAATTTGCATCGGTAACTGTTTTTCGTAAAGGATGGTCGTCGTATACTTTTCTTTCGCCTTGGACATACACCCTCTACACATGTCGAAAATACAGTTACCAAAGTTCCAGTGACTAAAATAAGGTTTTTGAATGGTGTTTCCTCGGTCAAACCGGGTCATTCCCATCTGTTGTACATTGAAAAATATAATATAGTTCTCCGTTGCACTGCACACAGTCAAAATTTATTCCCAACTTCATAAAACAAGACATACCAAAGGTCCCAGTGTAATTGTCTCAATTTTCAACGGCTCATCTATTCAAATTTCTTGACACCTACCTTTTCCAACCTTCGCTTTGTTGAATGCTATGCAACATTTACTGAACGCTTCAAGCGCCTCATCGGAAGATATTTCACACTCCGGTTTAAAATAGTAGGAGTAACAGTAGTGCTTTCCGTCCTTTCCACATTTATCAGTAGCTCGATGCGATTGCTTGCTGCTGTATGTCAAATTCGTGCAACGACATATGCGTTTAGCATCTGTAGAAATAGCCAGAACGAACACGGCAATAATGATGAACCACAAACGTGTTTGGGCGAACGCCTTCATTGTCACGTTTTCTGGTAATATTTAAAAAAAAATCAAAGTAATTTGAATCACACATTTATGAAGAAATCGACGATGAGTGTTGTGCCTACCTTTTGATTGCCTTTGGTCGACGTGTTGAAGGTGCGACTAAATTCTACCTATTTATATGTAAAGTCAGAAATCGCAACGGTATTGGGTACAAGTAAAACCACTGATACAGTTTAGATAGTTCACTCGTTTTTTAAAATTATATTTCTACTTCTTATCAAATGTCTACTAATCAAGTTACTAATTACATATTCCTTCAAATACATTGAAGACATACTTAAGTTTATGCATACGGAATGAAGTTACTTAGTTTCATGCAATATTAACTGAACAATTAAAGAAAAAAATGCTGCCCCGCAGCACTAAAGTTTGTGGTGTCCAGACGAGACCACCCAAATGCTAAAAGGCCGAATTTCGTACTTCGACAGTCTTCTCATTGCAATGATACTAGAAAAGTCTACACTTCGACATAAACATCACAATTAGATTTCAGAACTCACTGACGCCTCGTGCTGGAAATCTTTCGAAGAGCACTATTTAATTATTCGAATACTTTTTCTACCACCGGTAAAATCTTCTGCGTCATTGAATCCATTTAAGAGAGCTTTCACTCTCTCATAAAATTAGCATGTCTTTGATTCGAAAGCATTTTGCTTCGTAACGCATCAGAGTAATCGAATCAATTCTGAACCTGTCACAGACGGCAGGCATATTGACAGTTTTACTATCTTATCTATTATTTCATTTGATCGAAGATTTTCAGAGATCGATTTCAGACATCGATTTCAGAAATCTTTACTGCACTGGCTTTGACATACTTTTTCCTATATGAGACCTTATTCCCTTGACTGAAAGTCAGGGTCTTACACCAGAAAATACCGAAATATGTGGGTGACAAAAAAGTTCACTATGATTGAAAATGTATGAAATGGTATGAAAAACGTTAAATGTGGGTGACAAAAAATCGTTGAAGGCACGATAACTTGAGTAATTCTCAAGCTATTTGGATGAATCTTTTTTTTAAATATGTGGAATTAAAATCTCGAGGCTAAGTTCGAAGATGGGCAATGTGGGACGAAGGATCTGGAAGCTATCCAGGAAAAACAGGATTTTACACTGTTGATTATAGCCTCTATCGAAAAAGATTACTTTGATGAAATTTGATTTGGTTGCGTAGTGTGTGTAAATCGTATAAGTATGTTTTCGATAATGTGCATGAAACAAGTAAAAAGAAAAATTTCGTCAGTACATGCCCAGCCTCTAACCGGTAAACATCTCTTGTTAGTGAACTGCTAACAAATCTGATGTTGACTATCAAATTTGATAGTTGACTAACAACTTGATAGTTGAGTAACAATTTGATAGTTGACTATCAAATTTGATAGTTGACTATCAAATTTGATAGTTGACTAACAACTTGATAGTTGACTATCAAATTTGATAGTTGACTAACAACTTGATAGTTGACTATCAAATTTGATAGTTGACTAACAACTTGATAGTTGACTATCAAATTTGATAGTTGACTAACAACTTGATAGTTGACTAACAACTTGATAGTTGACTATCAAATTTGATAGTTGACTAACAACTTGATAGTTGACTATCAAATTTGATAGTTGACTAACAACTTGATAGTTGACTATCAAATTTGATAGTTGACTAACAACTTGATAGTTGACTATCAAATTTGATAGTTGACTATCAAAATTGATAGTTGACTATCAAATTTGATAGTTGACTATCAAAATTGATAGTTGATTGTTGACTATCAAATTTGATAGTTGACTAACAACTTGATAGTTGAGTAACAATTTGATAGTTGACTATCAAATTTGATAGTTGACTAACAACTTGATAGTTGACTATCAAATTTGATAGTTGACTAACAACTTGATAGTTGACTATCAAATTTGATAGTTGACTAACAACTTGATAGTTGACTATCAAATTTGATAGTTGACTAACAACTTGATAGTTGACTAACAACTTGATAGTTGACTATCAAATTTTGATAGTTGACTATCAAATTTTGATAGTTGACTATCAAATTTGATAGTTGACTATCAAATTTGATAGTTGACTATCAAAATTGATAGTTGACTATCAAAATTGATAGTTGACTATCAAATTTGATAGTTGACTATCAAAATTGATAGTTGACTATCAAAATTGATAGTTGACTATCAAAATTGATAGTTGACTATCAAAATTGATAGTTGACTATCAAATTTGATAGTTGACTAACAAATTTAATGCGTCTACTATACCAAAGAAAGATGTTTTTTACTCAATGTCTTACGGCAGAAAAATGCCTGCTATCAAATGAGCACACTATGATTGAAAAGTGTAGGAAATTTTTATGTTAAATGTAACCATCTTTCTTTGTAGGCAATGTAACTTAAGTCATTCTCAACTAATTTCTAAAAATTATTTTTTTTAAATTCATTATTCCAACAATCAAACAAAATATTTTACAACTCATTCAATTTTACCGATAAAAAATAATAAATTACCGATAGAAATGTGGTACATGTCGCTGGCACCTCTTCAGTAAATCAGTAAAAAAAGGCTTTCCTTCACACTTTGTCGATTTTGGAAATATAAAGCAATGGCGGTTCGTTCCTAGGGACTCCATCCTTCAACGAAATGTAATGAGAAGGCGTTCTGTTCGCTCCTAGGGAATTCATCCTTCTACGAAATGTAATGCAAAGGCGTTCTGTTCGTTCCTAGGGACTCCATCCTTCAACGAAATGTAATGAGAAGGCGTTTTGTTCGTTCCTAGGGAATTCATCCTTCTACGAAATGTAACTTAGAGACGTTTCGTCAATTCTTCACTTTTGTCGCTTTCTGAATCGACGAAAAAAATCGACAAAAGTGAAGAAACGACAAAAAAAAATAAATTAATTTATCGGTCGTTTATTACCATCCAAATTTTATTCACGATTGAAGGTTTTGTAAATTTAGTAAGTACCGGGGGACTTCCTTTTTTGTACAAAACTGTAAGAGAAGAACATCTATCGCGTTTTTTATTTTTTACCAAAGTGAAAGAGTCCTCTCATCGTTCCACATTCGTAAAACTTCGCATCTACTCTGATTAAATTTGACAAAATGGCAATCAAACAGAATAATAGATAGCTCATACGAGTGGGAAGTTTGCGGCCAGAGCGGAGCGAGGGCCGTAATTCACACGAGTCTCATTTTTTTTACGATTTGTGGTTGATTGAAAATCTTGCTGCAAATTTATAAGAAAAATGAGAACTCAAAGATCATTCGGTCTTACGTTCGAAGGTTTATTTGAAGAACTTTTTCTGTCAAATTTTGTTGTCATGTATAGAGTAATCGATACATTAAATGTAGGTATTTGTATCAGTGATGTTTCGGAAGTTCAACAATGAAATTGATCAAAAATATATTGAAAAAATGGTCAGTCAAGGGACCTGACCCGCCCAAAAGGTGGGACCTAGTTAGACAGAGCTTGTCGTTTATTATTGTTGTAGTTATCGATAACAGATGACAGCCGTCTGTAAAATCTGCCCGAATATGATTGAACCGTCTGCGATAATTTCACATATTGTGAAACGACTGTTATGGCCTGGCCATCTCTATATACAATTTGTCTTCTAAACATTGAATCGAAATCAATTCTAACAGTAGGGCTGCAGTAGGACGAAATGGGTTTACGGGTCGTACGGGGTTCAGTGGCAGCAAACACTCCGACTGACGGCTTGTTTATTATTACGGTGGTGTGTCACAGTGACAAATAAATAAATGTTACGGCGTTGGATAAGTTTCAACGATTAAGTTAAGTGCATAATTAAAAAAGTTTCGATGCATAAAATTCTACAACAAATCTCTCGAGACGAGGGTGAGGCGATGGAAAATCGATGTGCACGTATAGACATTGGATAACTCTATATGACTCCCATGTTTGCATTTTAGGTGGATTTCTAGTTGGCAAATTGTGTTGGTTGTCTATTATCATCATTGCCTGACAGACTATCTTGTTTAACCCTGTTTGTTCAGTCCATATGGTTCACTCCTATTCTTACTTATTTTTGTTACATTTAACGTAAATGTCTGTCTACCCAAAATAGCCAATATTTATTCACTATGTCACTACATTCTCTACATTGTAGTAACCTTCCCGCGATAGCACGCTTTGAACACGAGAAAAGTCTGATTGTTTTGTTATCCGAAAGTCAACGTCCCTTTATGTTCAACCGAGAAAGTGATAAAACATCAGGACACACCACTGATTTGCCGCGAACTTTTTGTGAATGAATGTAAAAAGAAAATTTAATCAGAAAACGTATCCACACACGCAGTATACAATTTATACACCGCAAATAAACAGTCCATTCTTAAATACACAATGCCATACATACATCTGGAAAAGACTGCCATTCAGTTCTCATGCGAAAAGATAAAATCCGCCCACATCAACTGTACGCACACAACAGTGAGGCATTATCTTGCACCAAGTCGAAAATCATATCGACTCGGCTAAAACATGAAATTGCTTCTTCGCTAACACAGTAAAATAGCCCTCCCCGAAAAAAATCCCATTTTATTCATTCGAATCGTAAATTCATAACTATTTGTAAACATGACAGACCTGATTTCGATTCCGAATGAATAGCTTCCCTACTTCGCTCTCGACGCCGAAATAGCCGCAGAGTGGGCAGAGTGGATAAACATATATTAAATGAAAGGAAAGTAAATGCCACACCAGAACATAAAGTGTTGTCATGTGTGTATGTTAAGGGTAAAATGTGTAGGACGAATCCGATCAATTATTATCCTTTCACTGCGAGTCGAGAAAGTTCAATCGGAATATGTATAAAATAGAAACCTGGAAAACTTAATACTCGCATCGGGTTATATACTCAGGTTTTTTGTGTGTTGACGTCGTTGGTAGATGGATTAAAAGAACCGAGTTTTATCTCCGTATACTGTAAATCAAACAAAAATGTATCACAATATTAGTAACAAGCGGATCTGGCATAAATCTCCGACTTAAACAATTGTTAATTGGATTTGTGAACTGGAATTAGGTAGATAGTTAGTCTTCGGTGGGATTTGTGGTGATTAAAAAATGTGAAATATTCATATGTCCGTTTACAATTAGAGCTGTGTATAACGAGACAGAAATTTTCCGATTTTTGTAAGTGACCTACATCATTATCTATCTGACGGTTCCAATGGTTCATAAATCACAGTGTTTTAGGCATACGAAAAATGGTATGATGGGCATCAGTACGTCGCCAAAGTTAACATTTTATTGTAATAGAAAGACTACCCCAAGAAATAATTTTTTTATGGCTACGGCGCATTAGTTGAAGGCGAAAGTTGTGCAGACATTTAGGAGCCAGACATTGTGTCGATTTTCTCAAGTGGCGTTCCAACAATAAAACTGATCTCGGCAACATTACGTCTTGTAATTCCTCCACACTAAACGCATTATCGTGGCGACTTTCCATGGTGTAACATGTTCAAACTACGACCGAATATTTATCAAACATTCATTATAACGCAATTTAATATTTCGTTTTTGTTGATGGGTTACACCAGATCTTAACTTGTATTTAATGTGCCCCAAGTAACATATGTGTGATATTTACGTACATATGCACGACACAACAATACGAAACAATAAATAAAGTGACGGGATGACGACAAAAAAAAAGTTCAACTGATTAGATAAGACTATAACCACAGTTGTTAAATATTTAAGAAATAAATTTATGTGTGAATTTTCTGCTGGAGAGGATATAACCGTGACCGTTATTTTTCAGTTAAGTTTTTAATTTATTTGAAAACAATAAGTATTTTATCTCCTAAGTGTGTTGGATTGTTGTTGCTTTATCACGCATTAATGTTCACTTCATTAATGTGCTATATTCACTTAGCTTCCAGTGAGACTGTGATTGCAATGCATTTAAGTTGAACTTTACGTTATCGGTCGTTTGGCAATAGATGAACATGCAAACAATTCTGACTTTTTACGTTTAATCTAAATATTCAACATCTCCATACCTACCTCTCGCCTCTGAAGAAATTTGTTAGAAGGCTTGCGACATACATCTAACGGACTTTAATATAAAGTGTTTACTATAGCGTCTACAAGAGTAATACTTTGATATTTAGTATCCAAATGAGTGTAAAGTATTCGAGGACGTGAGCCCTTACTATCTTTACTTATCCTAATGCAAGATAATAGATCATAGCTCATTCGTGATACGATACTCATCACACAAAATACCGCTAACTATAACGGCTCGACTTACTCACTTAAGCCAACACTACACAACCATTGAAGGGTTTTGACCTATTCCGTGCAAAGGTACTCCATCCCAGGGCCTATTTTTAGATTTTTTTTTTATTTTTTCCAAAATTTCTAAAAAGTGGCTAAAAATTTCCAAGAACTGCGAACGTCCAAAAACTGAATTTTTCCATAATTTCGAACGGTTTTGGCAACTCCTGATCTCAGCCTTGTGTTTTAGCCAGCTCTCAATGATTTTGTTTGATAATTGACGCTCTATTCTTTCAAATTGATCCTGCTCGACTTCATTCAAAAGCTGATAGTGTCAAGAATCAAACAAAATGATTGAGATTCAGCTAAAACGAAAGGCTGAGTTCAGGAGTTGCCAAAACCTTTCGAAATGGTGGAAAAATTAGGTTTTTGGACGTTCGCAGTTTTTTTTAAATTTTTGGCAATTTTTTGGAAATTTTGTAAAAAATTTCCGAAAGAATTTCCAAAAATAGGCTCTGCGTCCATCCAATCACTTACTCCTAGGGCTATTTGAAATCGTTCACTAGTCATTATGTTACCATCATGTCTTGGGTCTGCCTAGTCTGCGATTTCCATCGATATTTGACGTATCATAGTACGCATGTCTGATATACACTCAAGGCTGGATACTTTTGGTGAGGTCACGTTAATACGTTGGTGACGCACCACCTTGACGATAATATGGGGATTTTGATACAAAAATTCACCTCTTGTGATGATTTACTGTCGCCGTGACGATATGGTGTGTAAAATCGTAAGCAGTGTTTCCGGGTATCTCATAAAATTTCGGTCTGAGTTACCTCCCTAGCCTTGATATACAGTATGTCAACTGTAAAATAATGACTGTGATTTCGGTGAGATATTTCCACGAATAACTGGGTCTCGGACCATTCACTTTGATGAAAGTTACCGTACCTGATAGCTCGTGTTTTTCAGTCGTTGTAGCATAGATCGAATTATTGTGTACTGTACACCGGGATGCAGTTTGTTCTCCAAACTGTGAAGCTAACACTGTACACGGTGTACACTGTACAAAACGGTAAATAAATGAATTCCTTTTTTTTCGTTCAAAGCAATTCATGCTCAATTGTATAACTTTTATAAAGAAAATTTATTCAAGGCTTTCCGTGTACAGTTCGTTTCGAAAATATGCAAAAGATTTTTACTATTGTGAGTGGAGGGATTTTTCTCTTCATTGTATGCCAAAAAAATGGCTTTTTTTATGCTACCTTGAACTTTCTGTAATTGATTAATCGATAGAGACTAAAGAATATTCAACTGCGATAGAAACGAAAATATCCAGATAGTAATCGGTATTGTTCTTCAAACGTAGGTATTTGGTCAATAATGGCGTACGGAATTTTTTTTCCAACTTTTATACCCCTTATATCCCGAAGTCCCCATATTTATTATATCTAAAATACTACCCCCACTACCCCAAATGTACGGAACGGATGTCATTATTGAATGACCTCATATAGTTCACCCTGTTAGACGGATCAATCGTGCCATATAGAAGTATATAACAAAAGTTTCCCATTTTGTTTAAATATTTTTGTCTTGGTAAAAGTTGTCGATTCATTCCCACACCGTATCGCACTATTTTATTGATTTTGTTTTTATCAGGCCTGTAAGGTTTATAGTTCAACCGAAAATAAATGTTCTTCGCACAAAATAACATAAATCTTTCCATGTGTGCATATATGTGCTCCACCAAACAACGGTTTTATTATCCCAATGTATACAGTTTCATGAAAGCTTGCTGACTTATCGGTTACATGTTGTATGAACGGAATAACTTAGGGACAGACTAAAGTTTCTCTTAGTTACAGTTTCTGGTTTCCAGCAGCGAGATATATTTTTTTCGGTTATGTTGACTAGGTCTAGGTGTACAATTTGTATATATATGTATCGGTAGCAAGACTCAGCATACGGAATTAGGATTGTGTGTTGTACAAGGAAATGTTTTGAATGTAAACTGTTATGGAAATGAGATGGAAAGAACTCAAAAATATTTGTTTTGCGTATCTAATTTCATGGAAATGGATCGACGAAAGCTTATGGACTTTTTAACAACTATTTTCTGTCTGCTTTTTCTTTTTCTTATTTGTTTGAGGTAAATAAAGAAAAAAAAAGGTTCCAAAGATATGATTAGTCGGAGATTTTTTATTTAGATTAACTTTGGAGCCGCAGGCACTTCATCCGATTATCCTTGATATTTATGCACCAATTGATTCGTCGATCACATCTAATTGACTTCTCAAAACCTAAGCAGCAGACTTCGCTATCCCTAACATACCTCATGACGAAATCTATAGGGATTACACCCTTAAAACATAGCTAACGCCGACCCGTACGAAACACCTATTCGTATTAAAAGCCTTTACTGTGAAACTCTTCATTTCTTTTACTTCATTCTCTTCTGAAAAGCTATTCGCCCTTTAAAATCACTTACATTATCTTTCTTTGCCTTGTTAGCATATACAAATAAATTGCCGGAGGCAATATAGACAGCCCCGTTCGAAGTCAACTTTCATAAATTCCTATTTAAACAGCTATATACCGCTATATTTAACTATATTTCACTATAAATAAACATTTCACAGATGAATATGCTATTATATAGCTCTATATGCCTGTATATAGCTCAATATAGGTGAATATAGATATATATAGATGTCCATATATGGAATGCCTGAAACACCCCACACACATAACAAATTATTTCCATGTTAACAGAAACACTCTAAGTACCATTTTTCCCAATATATATCACTTTTATTAAAATCCAATATGGCGACCGGCAGCCATTTTGTTAGGAGACCGGAAATTTTACCAACGCTTTACATTCGTTAATACCTTTCAAACAAAAAAAAATTCATGAAATTCGGTCAAAATTTACTCGAGATATTGACAAAATACTCCACGTTCACTGTACGGCCGAGTAGCCAGATAAGAGCTCACTCCAAGAGACCTAGCTCACGCTCCGGAGAACATAATTTCAAAAACTTTTTTTTCCCCGATTGGTACGGTCAATACCTATCTAATAAAGCTAAAACAGACGAAATATGTTGAAATGTGGCCGACCTACAAGCAAAAACTGCTTGCCGCCCTGTGCCTGTTTCACACCAAGGTGTCTAACTCACGAGTCGGTCATCCGATTTCCATAAACTTTTTTTTGTCGATCGGTATTGTAAAAACCTTTTATTTGACGTATCAGTTACAAGTGTAACGTTTGAATGTCCGGAGATATCTTCGAAAAACCTTAAAGCAATTATTGGGCCACAGCTTTGACATTACCAAACGGGAAAAAAAAAATTTCGAAATCGGATGCGTTTTACTCAAGTTATCGTGCAGACGGACAGACGGACAGACGGACATTTTTTTTTCACTGATTTGGCATCTCTAGACAACCACAATAGGTTTCCCCTTACTCAGGGAGTCCAATTCGACGTGTTACGGATGTATGCGTAAACGCATAAGACCCCAGTACTTCGTACGGGTCTAAAAACATGCAGATCAGTGAAATAGGGTTATTATAACGAAAAATACCAGCAACACACATTTCCCATTAAAACATTTTCTCAGTAATACTCCCACACATTTGGGACAAAATAATTTTGAAATAAATCCAGCTGAAAGTTACGTGACGTACATTAATTTTTCGGTACATGTTTTGCCTCCATGTTCCGACTTCTGTATAAGATTGTCGGAAATTTATTATTATTCGGTAAAAACTAGAAATTCATGATTGCTAATTAAGAATTCCTGCTTAGGAAAAACTCGATGGGCACATTGTCAAAATAAATTGTCATTTACTTTCATCTGACTTAGGCATTTAGTTTGACGTTCACTTACTCGCTAAAATATTATTTTTCTTTTTTTTAACTAATATACATCGTTATGGGTAGGACACTGGAAATTGGTAAAGATATTTCCGCAGCCTTACCACTTTTATATGTACTTTCATTGAGTATACTACTGACGTACTGACTATATGTCTGGTTTATATTTTTATCGATATTTTATTACGTCCTCGTGTTTCGTCTTATTTCTTAAGTTACGTAGGTGTCTCATGTAAATCACATTATGGTTTACTGGAGCATATGCGAATACTTCAAGTACTTAACTAACTTCTCTGTTTGCAAAATGATGTAAAAGCCAATTTGACTTTGTATTACAGGATTTATGGTGTAATGTTACGAATTGACATAGTCATAGCAATTTTATATGTCCCTCAGAGGGCAACATCGCGGTAAACTAACAAAAGAGAATGTGCTGTTCAAATTTTAGACATTTCCACTTGTCATGCAGACAGTTCCTTTGTTGAATGTTAAAATACCAATTTATCATTTGACATCAATTTAACTTCTCCACAATGTAAGCCGACTAGTCGTGCCTTCGTTAGACGTTAGAGTCTTTCTAACGTTAACTGACAGAACAAGCATTCCTCCTGCTATGACTCACCCTTCAAAACACCTTCGCCGCAGTCAAATGTATGAAGGGTCTCTGACTAGTGGTGTAGGTAATTGCATGTACTTTCGGGAGAAGTAGAGCTTACGGAAATTTGGTAGCATCTACTGTGCAATATAAGCATAAGCACTTAAACATTTCAACTTCACATAATTCATCGTAAATGCTGCCAAACTTCCGTAAGCTCTACTTCTTCTGAAAGTACATGCAATTACCTTTCAAATGACACCCCACACGACCATGTGCGTTTCGTGTGACTCGAGAAATTTTTGTAAGAAAGGTGGAAGTTTTCAGTCTATTTTCGGTTGAAAACTTCAACTGCACATATCTCAGTTTGGATGAATTTTAAACCCAATATTTGCCCCGAAAATACATGCAATTACCTTTCTAATGACACCCCACACCCTGTACGGCTCGTCTAACTGGAGAAATTTTTGTAAGAAAAGTACATGTTTTCGGTTTTTGATCGCCTCACACTAGCCACACAAGCTTCGAAGAATTTTTTTGAAATTGGTTTTGGCTTCTGGGGTCGAATACCTTATTGGGCACATATAAAAAAATTCCAATAGAAAATGCGTCCGATTTCGGTCTTCTGTTTTTCAGAAGTATCCCTCTTAATCGTTAGAGCAATGGAAAGGAAGATTTAAGTTTTTTCTGGGGAGACACGCCTGAAAACGATTACACCCCTATAAGACGGTCGAATCATTTCGTAATTTTAATATTACTTTTTAAGTTGAATCTTCGCTCTCACTTTCTTTTAGTTCGATTTAAGGGTGGCGGACGGTAACCACGGCAAAATATTTTAATTTTTTTTCCTAATGACATTTTCATTCGTAAGCTGTGCGACTGTTCACAGTATAAGCATTATCTCATGGATTAACTCCAACGCATCATTATATCTATACCAATTATTCGTGGGGTTTTTTCTGAAACAAAATTATATTTCTGACATCTTCATCGTTAGCAAAATGTCAACTCAAAAGTTTTTTTTTTGTCCTTTAAAAGCCTACAAAAAATTATTTTTTTACCATTTTAATGAACTTTTCACAATGTATCTCCGTATAAAGCACTCTATCTTCCTTGACTTTTATGCTGGGTAGAATCGTATATAACACAAATCAGTTATATAAAAGCTACGTCGAAAAAGCGTATGAAATTCGTGTTGTTTCTAATGGGCACACAAGCAAAGTCACAAGACTTCACCGATGTGTAGTTGTGATATTTCTATAAAAGCGCTCTCAAATGTGAACCAAGACGACAGGCAAATTGTGTTGAATGCCATTCCAGAAATGTTTTCGTTGTCTAGCAGATTGGAATTAAATTTTATTGTGCAATTCTTCTGCTTTTTTTCTTCTTCTGCGGTATGAGTTGTCAAGTGGCTTCATATTTTGTTATTGTCATGGTTTCAGTTACAAAAGTGCTTAGTGTGTCTTGATACAAGAGGCTTATTCGCAGCTAAATTGGAGGAAAATTGATACAGGAGCTGTACAAGGAAATAATTTCACATTATTGTGGTGTTACTCAGCTATTATCACATTTATTTAACATATAATTGAATTCTGATTGCTTGGTGCTTGTGGTTTGTAATTATATTGATCGGTGAACCGCAACACTGTGTACTCTATTCAGCACAAATGGGTCTGTACATTGTGTACTGACAAAGAAGAGTTGAAAATCTCTCGCTCAAAGCTGTAGTTTTTGTATAGAACTATTGTAGATTGCCTGGAGGCAAATTTACCCTCTACAGGTGCGATGTTCAACTTTTCTTTGACAGTGTGTTTCTACTGACTAAGACCTACTTCTAAATAAGTTCATATTCACTACCATGTCTATTCAAAACCGTATAGGTCCATCAAAAATTAATAACAGAAATTGCACGGGAAATGATATGTTGACTTAGGCATCTCACTCTTTAATTTGTTGTATTTTTGTGCTGTGTGGGATCTGCTATTCCATTCACTGATTGTTCCATTGTTTCCAACATATTATGAGTTCATCATGGAAATTACAAAGATAAAAGGAAATTTCAGCCCCCCAGCAACCGGAACGTGTATACTCCCACGCTGTACCATTCGATATGTACAGCACAAGTCACAATAAAAAAAAACAAATTCTAGGCAAAGCTCAATTGCAATCCAATTTCAAACATTGCCTACAAACGAGATAGACTTAAATCTATAACAAACATTAAAAAGGATATTGTTGCCACTGTTGTCTCGACAACATACATAAGTGAAAGATGTTCTTTGCGTCATACGAATTTCGGGTGAATGCCAACGCATGAGTTACGGAATTTCAGAATAGAAGCGTGCCAATGTCGACAAAATTATTCCACGAATATCTCTATTATATTCATGGCGTCAACGATCTGAAATTTACAGCTTTACAGTTGGGGTTTATGCTGTGTGGGTAGATATGAGTCTGACGATAGACATAGGGCGTGTTAGGGTAATGAGGGCTTTGTCTTTATTAGCTTTGAGAAATTGAAATGATGAAGTTGTAAATGCTTGTGATGCAATGTGCAAATGACCCATTTACTGTAACGTTGTTCTCAGTGAACTCGTAACGTGGAAGTCCGATCAGTATTTTTCGAATATTTTTCACCGTCATTCCCTTCCTATCTTGAGTCAGATCCAGAATAAATTATTATCTTTTCAGACGTTGTTAAACTTACTAAAACTACAGAACACTGGCGTCGACGTTTTCTCCAATAAAGAGAAATCGGCTCCACTGCTACAGGAAGTATCCGTTTGACTACCAATGTCTTACTATAACGTTTTCGTTTCGATGAATACCTTTTCAATTACATCGTTTATTACGTTAACGGCGATACCATTGATGTCATTTCTGGTCCGATCTTTTTTTTGTGTAAATTCTACCTTTTTGCTACCCAAGGGAAGGGTTGATACGATTTATGGATGTCAGCTTTATGAATGTCAGCTTTATGGCTGTTACCTTGTTTATGTGTGTGACAGCAGAGACATTTACATTTAACAAGGTCCAACAAGGCATACGTGTTGATCTCCACTACATTTTTTTTTTAAATTAATTAGTTTTCGTAAATTGATGCTGATTAATGTTTTTGATTAATTTCAACTATGAATGGAGTAAATAATTTTTTTATATCCCGTTATTGTGTTTGTCGCACATAGCCCACGCTTTTATCGAGCAATAACAGTCGTTTAGCGGTTTCTATTTATGAACTATCTGAAACAAGTCTTTTATAAATAATTTCATTTGCACAAGTTGCACTAATTATGTTACTGTACATGTAGAACCTGGGTGCTTAATGCACAGCAGTTTATTCTGTTATCGTGCAAGTTTATACGTTGTTCAGCAACACTAAAATTTACATAAACTAAATTGCTTTTATGCCTGTTTATAGCCATAATGCGAGTGAAGTAAGTTCCTTTCGGTACAGCACAGCTATATATTATGTAATCACATTGAATTATGAAAAAAGTTTGGCTATAACGAGCTTACAATCAAGGAGAAAATTCACTAATATAAAATCCATTATGGCCAGTTACGATTGCCAGCAAAAGTTCGAAATTGACGCATAAATAGCAAATGCTTTTTTTCATAGTTACCTGGGCCCTGAATAGCATCACACTAATTGGTTGATTGTCAAAGCATTTAACATGATAAGTGGTAAATCTAATTATCTTGTTCTGTAAACGGTAGAACATCAAAAATTGAAAGTGTTTCTGCTAGTGAAGCAATTTAATTCCAATTGAAAAAATCAAAATGCTTTGGCATTTGGAAACTAGTGTTGAGCTATTTTTATCTGCTGAAATAGGCAGGATAAAATATCGCCTATGAGAGTTAATTGATTTCATTACAACAAAAAAGCAGACCGTTGAATCAATCAATAGCAAATATACAGATGGTTGCTGATTTATTTTATTTGAAAATAAAAATAGAAATGGACGGATTGCGGTTATTATGACTATACATCGGAAAAATTGGTTAAATTAAATCAAATTGGGAAAGTCGGCTCAATCATCAGCTTTTCAAGGTTCTACAAAAATGTTCATTTCACGAATAGTTCTGGACATTTTTAACCGAGGTTTTATCATCTGAATTTTACAGATACTTTTTTGTAGTTTCTGTGACCAGTATCAGAACTATGAGAAGTGATTCTTATGAAAAACTGCCTTCAAAAGACGGAAGTATTTCTTTGGTGTTGCTTTTAAAGTTCATGCGTGACCAGATAGAGACCTCCACAACTTTGAAGAGAACAAAAGTTTTACAAAAATGTCTGTCACAGTAATTACTGCCCATTTACGGGGAAACATGGGTTATGGTGTGGTGGTCTACGACGGCAATTAACAGAGAAAAATGATTCAGAGGGAAAAACAGAAATTTGTCAAACATGGTAAATCACCAAATTCGATTCAGAGAGTGTTTCCACCTTCGCCTAGCAACTGACGATTGAAAATATTCCTTACCCTTACCACCACAGCCACCCTTGTTATTTATTCCACTCACTGCGAATAGCCAAAGTATTATAAAGACATAAGCCGCGATAAGGTTTCTTATAATACTACACTCAGTGCGAAAAGCTTCTCTATTATATAGAGACTAAGCTCATTAAGTGCGAACAGCCAAATAATTTTAAAGAGACTCAGTGAGAATAGCACGAATCTTTATTCCAATCCAAAGCAATTAGTTGTCATAATGTTCCTACAAATGCCATTATTCCTCTGTTTGCATCCTTTTGTCCATCAGACATAATTCATTATTGCTATGAATCATGAGTTTTCATTCTTCTAATGCTAAAGATTTAAATCAAAAAGAAACTTTGGACAGCCGTCAACTTTCACACATTATTGATTTTTCCCTAAGTGTTCACCCACTGACTTAGATCGGGTCGGAGTTGATTTTATTTCGAACAGATGGATTTGCATTTTTATTTCCTTAACTCACAGAGTCCCGACTGAACTAGTCAACTATAGTGTTTCCTTTTTCACTTACCCACAATAAATATAGTGAAAATCCAATTTAACACTCTATTCCATGCATCTATTTATACGAACTGGTGTGCTGCAAAAAGCTCCAGAATATTTACTTGTTTGCACAGTCAAATGTACAGCAATGAGATGCAAATTGAAGTAACTGAAGAAGTGTAAGCACAATCCACTTGAAAATGTTTCTTGAATCTTTTGTCTCCGAAAGTAGTTCGTAAAAGATTCACGTTTCGGAAAAATTTAATTTCCCAAATATTTTTATTTCAGAAACATTTCCACATGGTAATCATAATATTATGTGTTCGTGTATATTGCACATAAGAACACGTATAACTATCATGATTAATAAATTTTCTCAGCTTTTAAATAACGACAAGTTGTTTTCGGTTCCGCATTACTATTTTCGATAAAAAAAAAAGTTTCTTAAAAGTTTCGAGCACAACTTTTACTTATTGGAAATTTAATTATTTTTACGAAAAGTTTTTCGTGCACAAATTTTTCATTTCTCTCGCAGTAGTCTGATATCATTTTAGCGTTTTTGTTACGAGCATATGTTGTGGAAATATTATTTTCAAAGAGTTGTGATCATGACGTTAATATACTATAAATTTCAATCAAACAAACGTATTTCGTTAGTCATAAGTGCGAGCACAACGTTTATTCTCATTTTCAATTTGCCACGGTTTTTCCGTCACTAATTTTTCAATTTTAATTTCCATAAAATATCCCCACAAAAAAGTGCGCACAACAAAACTCCGCCGAACCTAATTTTCAAGGAAATTAGAAAATTTAATTAATTTAAAATGTAATTTGCTGTGTTGAGAATAGACAAACACGATGGCATATTACACACCGACGCCAGACACTTAACAAGAATGAAGGTGTTAGTTGAAGATGATGATAACATTAGCACATAACTGAAACCTGAACAAATTGAATTTTGTTTCCTTTGTTTCCCATGTAGTACTTTCAGGGTCATTTTCCCGTTGAAGGGATAAATATTGTTAGAAGGAATGATACTTTCTTAAGTAAATATTATTTTGAGTGGCACGTTATGTTAAGATTAGTCGGAAATTGATGGTGTAGGCCGTGGTGTAGGGATCACCAGAGATATTCGAAATGTTAATATGATGACTTACGTAAAATGTTTGCTGATGATAAAGGTTTTGTACTAACTGTTGTTTCATAGAGTGCAGAATTTGTCGAAATATAAGTGGAGTAGAGATAACAAATTAATGGGAAAGGTTGATTTTGGGTTGTAAAGGAACTTGTTGGTGTAAGGTTTTCAGATTGTATTAGAAATCGGAAGATGATTGATCAATAGAAATAATAATCTTTGTAAAAATATGGAAACGAATGTGTTATGGATCTCAATACTTACAAATAATGATATGAGACACATCTGTCTCGTCTACTAAACAACCGTTTAGATACTTTCCCTTCTTTCTTCTCAATCTTTTCATTTTATAACAACTATAGAAAGCAAAGAACTCTTTCTTCAATTCTTTTTACATTCAAAGACTTGTAGTGTATCGCCACATCAAACCCTAACAGCGAACACTACAAATAGCAAACAATATCGTACATTGTCTGTGCCCATGTATCATTGACCTCGGCAGCATCACACTTTTATAATTTGTAAATTGAGTTGATCTTTAACCCACAGCGTACACATTGTATAGTATACGGTATGTGAAATGCTATCAGCTACACAGCCGAATTCATTTTCACGTCTTGTGATTTATATTTGTATGTGCAAGCGTTATAATCGATTTTATGGGTCAATGTAATTAAGCCCATCCAGTGAATAGCATTGAACTTTTCGCATGATTTTCGAATCCCATTTTTTAACCAAAAACTTTTCCATTTTTCCTTTTCAGATTTTAATCTACAGATCGATTCTGCAAATATAAATTTACAGTGAAATTAGGCGGAAATAAACATTCAAAATGGCTTTTGCAGGGTTAAAGAAGCAAATCAACAAAGCTAATCAGGTGAGTGAAAATTATATAAATTTACTAAATGATAGTCTAAGTTGTACAGAATTTTCTCCCACAATGCATGGACTTTTGTTCCATACATGAACGATATAGTCGAGAGAGAAAAAACCAGCTGGTTGCAAATTCACTGCAAGTTTTATAAATTAAAGTTAAACGAAACAAAATGAAAACTACGGAGCAGGTAAATCATAAATTGAACAAAATTCACTGAGCTCTGCGTTACTTAACCGAGCGCATCGAACGTAATTTACATTTTAACATTTTGCATAAAAAAATTTCTTTGTAACCAAGCTCTGGTGTTATGTTGAAAACATTAGAAGACAAAATTGACACAATGCAAATGTACGTTGCACGTACATAAAACAACGAATATTTGTTCAATTTATGATTTAACTTCATTGGACATTTCGATCCCTAGGGTTAGCAGAATTTTCATTAATTTAACCCGTTCATCGAACTAATGAAATGGTTTCGTGTTCTATTAGTGTAGGTTATCTATAGTCTCATATATTTTTGACATGGCTACGAATAGGACAGGTGCCACTGCATGCAATGATACATTCGTTCATGGAAGCACCAATTTTTTTTTCTGTCGTTTCGAAATAAATTCATTTTTCCTGAATATGTTTGTCATTGTAACACGCATTTTCATTTAATTACACAGCTGCCAAATGATTCTGTTAATTAAAAAAGAGATTTTTTTTTTGGTCAGAGATATCGAGATATTGGGCGATCATAAAGCCAATGAGAACATCTAAAAAAGTTGAGAAGATGATTGTTGACGAAAGCAGCATGTAGATTGAAGCTACACGAAAATTTGGATTCTATTCGGGAGACATCCAAAAAGGATGTCTGCACGAAAGAGTAAGGGGTTCGGCAAAATGTGTCACGCCATGGTTGTGGAAAAGTACGTCCACTGACAATTTCCCCCAGAGTCGATTCTAACACTGTCTAACTGTTTAGGATAACAAGACAATCGTACCCGGGACACAAAGCGAGTATTTTTAATTTGAGGGTAAGGGTGGTAAAAAATTTAGAAACATTCGCGGGCGTATTTCATGCAACATGAGTAACTAAATTCTTCGAAAGATGATGAAAACTGACACATTGAACCAGCCTAAGCATGCAATTATATCGCCAATACACTGATAGAATCTACTACTTCTAGTGATTACACATTTTCAACAAATTGGAACCAGATCTTTTACTTCATTTGTCTTATCATACATCTTGCTATAAAAGAACAAATTATCCAAGTCTAATCGCTTTTAATTTCGGTGTCGCTATCGGTAACAGATGACTCAACCATTTTTAATCAATGCAGTCAAATCTAGGTGAAAAATCTGAGACTTTTGAACATTGTTTGGTGGTGAAGCTACTACTAAAATCGATCTTGCATGATCTCAGTGGGACCTGACCGATCGGATTTTTTTTTAATAATCACACATAAGAAACTTCGTAGCTTCTGCTGAACTAAAGTCATACGTTTTTACGTACATACTTGTACGTACTTGTGTGTAAACGTAAACATGCATCTTAAAATGAACGACCAACCAGAGTTTTAAGCTTTGTTTAAATTTTCCCTTAATTAAATGCTGGGTTCTGCGAACTCACCATTTCTCCACCAAATGCGTTTCAACATTTACTTCCAGCAACGAATAAAAAGCTAAAGAATCGCATGCCTCATGTAACCGCATACAAAACGGGAAAAACAAGAAAACTGTTTGCTACACCCACATAATTTGTGTTTTTATGCAAAATTATCATAATTTTTGGGCCGCAACGGTACCCTTAGGAACGCTTTTTTACATTATTAGCATTGTGGCATCATTTGTAACGAAACTTTTTCGACTAACTTTCAATTCCCATTTGTGTGTACTGTATAAATATGTAAGCGAACAACGTAGAATAAATAAATTAACCGTACAATAGCAGACTGCTGTGTCGTTGTGTAAAATTGCGACAATAAATCCATATGGTATTAATAGATGCGCTGCTGCATTAATCATTGTTTGTCACAGTTAAAATAAATTCACTTGACCATTACAATCATCTACATAATAGCAGAGTTATAATCAGCTACGTATGAGCCAGATGAGGAATGTTCCAATTAATAATAATTTTCCCAGCACATTTCTAATACGCCGCTGTGCAATCAATAATGTAGCCTTCCTTCTCGTAAAGCGTAAATTCATTCCGATCCGAATGGAATGCTAACTTATATATTAGCACAGTCCAACATAAAACACTGTAGCAAAACCGACAAGGTCATTGTTATATTGTGCGTATTTTCAACGTACTATATTTTACGAGTGCATAATAGTCGAGTTTCATCCTGCTTCTGTACTATTGTGTAGTATAAGGTGCTCCATGACCTAGTGACCTATTTTATACACAAACTTGTATTGTTGGAATACACGCATACACAGGCGCACAGCACACTTCTCTATACCCAACCGTCAAAGTGTTCAGTCTGATTTTCCAGCATAACAAAAAAAAGAAAAATGAAATAAAAAGGGTCATGGTTTTGACGAAATTCTTCCACTTTTCCCTACCATAATCTTCTCATCCCCGTTGCTTATTTGCTTTTATTATACACTTGATGGCTTTTTTCTCCCTCTCTCGCTCTCTCTCTACTCGACACAGCTGTATTTCATTTTGCTTCTCTGAAAATCCATTTCAATTTCACAATTGAAACTGCCTTATAGACAACTGTGCTGATGAGCTTTCGCTCGTATATATACAGTAATTTTCTAGGGAAAATTGAGGTTTTCTTCGGGCCATGCTATACGCATTATGGTGTCTTGATTTCAATTGGATTGAATGCAAAACCGAACGAAGATTTACTTTGTTATAAATGTCACAAATGAATTTTGCCACGGAAATTTGAAGGTTTTATATGATCATCCATTGTCGTTTTTACATTTAAGATGTAAAAAAGAGTTTATGAACATTTTTAGTGGTGGATCGATCAGCATAAAAGGTTATATGAGAACTTTATACTTACCATTCTTCGTTTTTACTTCGCTCATCCTTTGGACCAATCAAATTGATAACAAAAGTTTTGATAGCAGAGACAATCAATATTTTTCATAACGTACTTATAGGTCCTTGTATTATGTTGTTATACAGTCAGCTAAATGAAATTGTTGCAGACATTCTTCTTCCGAATTCTTGTTTTATTAATTTTTCATCTACCTTTGATTACTTGAAAAATTTTCCTCAAAATACCAACGTTAATGTCATAATGGAGGGTAGCGAAAGTAGCGATTGCTACTTTCGTGCACACATTTTATCAATATTCTGCTGCTGGCCATAAGATCAGCCAAAATGTTTTCTATGTCCTGGGTTTTACGTTTAAGAGTGATATCGCCAAGACTTCAGTCGATTAGGGAACAAGCGGGCGGTCTCCGATTTTAATTCTAGTAAACACGTATCTTTTCCGAAACAAAAATATTTTCTGTGAAAAGTGTTAAAAAGTAAAGACATGTCAGAGGGTACTGAAGAAAGTTTTTCGGTAATAACTCAAGAAAAAATTGTTTTAAATTATTGTTATGTTGTACGAATGTCGAACTTGGAAAGACCTACAGGTAGAGAAAACGCACTGCTTGGTGTGAGTAGACCCACGAGAGCTATGACTAAAAATATAGCTCGGAGAGTCCACCTTCCCTGCAGCTTCGATGTTCCACGGAACTGAGTATGGGGTGTATTAACTGGCCTCACCCACTATCGTTCCACATATAAATGAACCCAGTACTTTTGTGCTGCAAGTTTTGGATAAAAAGTTAGTGCCAAAATGTACTTTTTTCCTTTTTTCTTGGGCCCAACTGCTGGAACAGCGTCTGAAACGGTACACATCGATGCTGCAGGGAAGGGGGACTCTCCGAACATCTGCTATATTTTTAGTCATAACTCTCGTGGATCTACTCGCACCAAGCGGTGCGTATACTCTACCTGTAGGTTTTTCCTAAGGGCAACATTCGTACAATATTACAACAATTTAAAATAATTTTTCTTGAGCTTTGGCCGAAAAACTGTTTTCGGTACCCTCTAAAATGTCTTTACTTTTGAACATTTTTCACAGAAAATATTTTTTTCTTCGAAAAAGTGAAAGATACGTGTTTGCTAGAATTGATAGACGAATCCAACGAGCTCTCACTCATTAAAATCAGAGACCGCTTGTTCCCAAAGTTAATAAAATCACCTGAAGTTTTGGCGATGTGACTCTTAAGTGAAAATAAGAAGATTTTGTTTGTGAACGTATTGACGACTGCTTTCAAATCTTTTACTTTTACTATACTTTAGACCACATATTAGTCAGAGCTGGTTATTTTTTCTGAAGTTTTATTGATAACAGATTATAGTTGTTCGTAACAGGTTCAACATGATCCTTTGGTTCCGATAAAAAATAAAAATACAAAGAACAAACGTTTGTCGTGTAGAATAATAATATTCAACGTTTGTCGAATTTGTGAAGTGAAGATTGCAACCTCCGTAATAGTTTTAAGATAAAAAGCTGCATGGACCAGAATCGATGACATAATCCAAATTGAACCTGTTCGATTACATGCCCACACGGGTGATTGTTTTGTGTTATTTTCACCCCGTACGATCTAACTAACTATTGAATATCATAACTCAATTAACAATTTGTGCTACACCGTGTAATACACACTGTGTATATTGAACACATTAATTAGTAATTCGATTCGGCCCCCCAATCGGTAATTTAACGCATTGTGAAAGTATCGGGTTTGTAACCAAATAATATTATTTTCGATTTGTTTACTTTTGTGAAATGCCTGTATCAGGTATCAGTAAAGTATGTGGTTTGAAATGTGATTGAAATTGTTCTAATTTTAATGTGACTGAGACCTGGGGCCTAAGAACTGCGACCTGCGACGAAAAATTAAGATTGATGAACATCTTAACTTGTCTTTTCTGAGTTGTATCGACCGGTTAAACCGAATTAACAGGTATTGGTATGGAACTAATCAATTCCAACAAATCGTTATTTTGCCGTATGAAGTGCCTGCGTACGTATAAGTGTTCAGAGAGATGGTAGTGCCTATATAAGGAGCTTAAAAAAATATTTTACCCCTGACCCCTGACATATAAAATGAACTGTGTAATTGAACGAAAAAAAATCATTTCCACAAAATTACCATAAAAGCAAATAAAAAGGGACGCTTTGTGCATTGTATAGTGGTAGATTAATGTTTCAGTTACGACGTAAATAATGCTGCAATAATTTATAATGTTCCGCTAACTTTGAGTTAAAAAAGCAAACTTCCTTTATTTATGATGGCAATAATTTCCAATTTCCTAGCTCAGTTGTTTTTTTTCTTTTTTCTCAATAACTCAATAAGTATCTGTGTACACAATGTTGTTTCCAACCACAATACAACCAGAACTGTAATGCAAAACTATCTAATATGAAAATTCAATAATCTATTTCCAGTATGTCACTGAAAAAATGGGTGGAGCTGAGGGCACCAAATTGGACCATGACTTTATGGATATGGAAACGGTAAATAGAAACGAATTGTGACGTGGGCGACAATTTACAATAATTTCTGTTTGCATTTTATTCATCGAATAATAGAAAACAGACGTAACCGTAGAACTAGTGGAGGAATTACAAATTAAAACCAAGGAATTTCTACAACCAAATCCAACCGCTCGGGCTAAAATGGCGGCTGTAAAAGGAATCTCTAAACTGTCAGGTCAAGCGAAGAGTAATACATACCCGCAGCCGGAAGGATTGTTAGCCGATTGCATGCTACTGTATGGAAAGAAGTTAGGAGATAATAGTATTTTTGGTAAGAGAAAATCGGTTAGTGACGGTAGATAGGATTCGTGAATGAAAATCATTTCTTCTACAGCTGAGTCCCTGATCGAAATGGGTGAATCTCTCCGACAAATGGCCGATGTGAAATATTCACTGGACGACAATATTAAGCAAAACTTTTTGGAGCCATTACATCATCTGCAAACGAAAGATTTGAAGGAAGTTATGGTTGGTTTCATTTCATTTCACAAAATTTGTCGTTGTGTAAATATTGTACATGTTGTAGTCGAGAACTAACGTAACTGAAATTATAACGCTGGTAGACAAATATATATTACGTGTTGAATCAACTGGTACAACATACCAGTTGTAGTACAACATGTGTTGTTGAATTTATTTGATTTTATATGACGACAAATGTTTAATATTTTTGTTGCTGCATTGAGCTATTTGAAATAATATTTTCGTTTTTCGCTTTTTCTCTCTTTTTCTCTTTCGTACAGCATCATCGTAAAAAACTACAAGGTCGAAGACTTGACTATGATTGCAAACGACGTCGACAAACCAAAGGTAAGGTTCAATTTGCATTGAAACACAGAGATTGATGAAAAGAAAAATATATTTTCCTTTTGTTGTCACTCTTTTGATCTTCTGTTTACCTTGTTTATCGACTCGAGATATTCCTACATTTTAATGAACAAAACAATCAATAACAATTGCACATATATTTTCTTCCTATTAAATTTATGCCTGCAGGGACTCACCATCAGGGTAAATTTAATAAAAAAAAACAACCAGTAACAACAACAACAACATTTTCTTCCTTTATTTTCGTTCTGTTTCGTTTTTCAATTTTCGATTAATATGTGAGCGAATTGTGTCTTTAACAGTCGAAAATAAAAAATAAAAAAATGAAATCGACTGAATCAAATCAGCGCTGTACGAACACACAATTTACGCTCACAAAATAAACGAAAGAAATGAAGAAATTTTTTTCTTTTACCTTTTCCTGTTGTCATTCTTTGATAATTTTATTTTTTCTTTGGTTGGCCAATTTGTTTCCAATTTTCATTTTTTATTTAAAATATTTTCATTGTCAACGCTTCTTTTTCCACCCTCAAGAAACAATTCGAACAAATTGAATGACTTGTAACCAAAAAAAAAACCGTCCCTGTTTTACTCGTTATGTGATCCCAGTAAATATATCATCCTTGCACTTTACAAATAATAATTTGATTTTCGTTCATGTCGTTGATTCATTTAAAATTCATGTAGAGTTTTCATTTTAGATTTGATTTATTTATCGTTTGAAGCGAGAGCACTGCTCTGAGCAGAGCATACATTTCGTTACAGAATTGGGTGATAGAAAAATCTGTTCTTTTCTGGGGAAAACGAATTCATTCTTACTGTTTGCGACAAGTAGTGTAATCTCTAGGGTGGGTCGAATTTTACATTTTATTTTAAAACACCTGACCTCTGGTTGCATTCAAGATGGTTCAAAGGATCATTTAGGGAGGAAACTTTTTTTAATATGTTTTTCCTATTTCAAGAGCAATTTTGATTTTCGATGTAGTCGAGTTAGGTTGAACTTATCGCTGAATGATTTCTGTGACATTTGTGAGATGCAACTATTGACTGGAGTTAATAGCTGAATAATGTAGCTTTAAAGTGGCACTAGCATTTTGCAGATCGAGGTCTGCATTCAAAAAGTGTAAGTCGGTAACTTTTCCTGACCAATCGAGGATTTTCAAAAAAAATACCTGTCCTACATTCTCTATTAGATTGAATATTCAAGTAGATCACACACGCATTTGTATGTCATGATTGGCGAAGTTTTTTTTTTGACAAAAAGTATGATAAAACGAATGAAGTAGAAGATCTTGTAACAAAGACAACCGTAACAATTTAATGATTTAACGATATGCCTGCCGTTTCCACTTCGGCTCAGATTTTTTGTATTTTGTTCTACATTCGAATCTCGCAAAAAAAAATCAAGAAAAGTTATCGAAAACATAACGAAATGACATATGAAACATATAAATCTATTATTTCTGTTGATTAAACTAATTTTTAGCTTTACAAACAACAGTGATTTGTCAACTTAAGAGAAATCTTGTACTTCATTTGTTTTGGCATTACTTTTTGAGTAGATATTTAGAAGAAGACCAGACAGGGCTTATTACTGTTTTTTGTTGTTGTAGTCGCTAACAGATGAGTGGCACTGTTCTTGGCTCCGTTTGTGTAATTATCAACTCGGAATGAAAATATCCGGATTTATATACCCAACTGAGTTTTTCTTAGTAATTATTCACGAACAATCGTAGAACTACGGAACGAGTTGGCTGGCCTTCCCCCAAGAAAATCCGGGTTCAATATCCCAGTAAGATCAAATTCTGAATAGCATTTTTCCTCAATGTGTAGTATGAAAGTAACGTTCCTAAGCGTACCCAAGCTTCATAATGTGGGTAGTTGAGGTGTTTGATTGTCTCAACAAAACGTATATAGAAAAATGACATGAATGATGTAAGCCATTCACAATGAATTCGCTTTAAAAATATGTGAAGACTATCTTTAGGCGCAGATATAATCAGCACCAGACGAAAAATCTTTAAAGTCTTTGCTAACTTTTATCGGCGTGGTACGGAATTCACGTGTTTCATGGCCTCATTGTGAGGCTTACATACAGAAGGGGATAATAAAGGCTACAAATGTACAATCGTAGAACTTCGTGATTTATTTTCGGCCAAGACATTCTTTAAATCGCTTTTTCATCTTAAAGCCATTTTTTTGGCAATATGAAGAAAAACGTGTCTCTTCATTTAGCCAAAAATATACCATCATGACTGTGGTTAAAAATCCATTTGAGACCTTGACCAAAAATAAGTCACGAATTTCAATGACTCTAGAATTGCTTCGTTCTTTCTGTTCACTTATCTTCAACTTTCAAAAATCGAAAAGAAAGTTGTCAACACAGTGCTTTTCATAAATTGTTCGATGCTCAAGTATTACTATCAGTTTCCTTCTCCGTGAGGTCGTGATCGTATTTCCGTGACAAAAAATAGTTTAAAATCTCACCTGTTGCAGGTAACTTTGTCTCCAGGTAGTAGCTATTGCAGGTTGTACCTGGAGACAAAGTTACCTGCAACAGGTAAGACTTTTAATTCTTCTTTGTCCAGGCCCGGACTGGCCATACGGTGAATTCGGGGGATTCCCGATGGGCCTTTTGGATTTTTGTATGATAATTTTTAAGGAAGAGACTATTGGCACCGGGTGCCAATAGTCTTTTTATAATACTGTGGCTAATGGCACCGGGTGCCAATAGTCTTTTTATAATACTGTGGCTAATGGCACCTGGTGCCAATAGTCTTTTTATAATACTGTGGCTAATGGCACCGGGTGCCAATAGTCTCTTTATTATACTAATGCTAATCGCACCCGGTGCCACAGTATTATAAAGAGACTATTTGCATCCGGTGCCATTATCCACAGTATTATAAAAAGACTATTGGCACCCAGAAAAATTAAAATTTAAATAAAAAATCCGGACATTTTGAAAATTAAACTGGTTTTGTACACAATTCTAGGGAATTCATATTTTTACAAAATGTAACGTAAAGGTAGTTTGTTCGATCTTAGGGAATTCGTCCTTTTACGAAATTTAACGCAAGGGCGGATTGTTTGATCCTGAGGAATTCATCCTTTTACGAAATGTAACGTAAAGGTATCGAACAATCCGCCTTTACATTACATATTTCAATACGATGAATTCCCTAAGATCGATGAAACTACCTTTACGTTAAATTTCGTAAAACGATTTATTCCTTAGGATCGAACAATCCGCCTGTACGTTAAATTTCGTAAAAGGACGAATTCCCTAAGATCGAACAAACTACCTTTACGTTACATTTCGTAAAAAGGTTTATTCCTTAGGATCGAACGATCCGCCTTTGCGTTAAATTTCGTAAAAGGACGAGTTCCCTAAGATCGACCAAACTACCTTTACGTTACATTTTGTAAAAATATGAATTCCCTAGTATTGTGTAAAGTTTAGTTTTCAAAATATTCTGATTTTTTATTCAGATTTAAATTATTCCGGGTGCCAATAGTCTCTTTATAATACTGTGGCTAATGGCACCGGGTGCGATTAGCATTAGTATAATAAAGAGACTATTGGCACCTGGTGCCATTAGCCACAGTATTATAAAGAGACTATTGGCACCAGGTGCCATTAGCCACAGTATTATAAAGAGACTATTGGCACCCGGTGCCAATAGCATATTCGAATTTTTAATTTGTGGGCCTTTTTAAATTGAGTTGCATGTAGCCCCCGATGGGCTTTTTCGAGCCAGTCCGGTACTGTCTTTGTCAGTGAGGAGCTATTTTTGTCCATAGTTATAATGATAAGGGTAAACCGTTGTAGCAGTAGTATAAATTCCACTTACATTTTTCTTTATTCGTATTGTCATATTGTATTGTTATAGAGAACAACTGATTTTCATTATTTTGATTTTCTTTTTCTTTTGTTTTATTTATTTTTATGGATTATGGTCATCGCTTGTGATTATGATTTTGTTGGAAAAATTATTATTTTCTCTATACTCGAAAAAAATGTGGATTTTCGACATGTATCCAAACCAAAGGATCTAATATTACAGACGAAGAAATTCGTGGTGCTGAAGATAAATTTGCCGAATCGTTGCTGTTAGCTCAAACAGGAATGTACAATTTGCTAGCAAATGATGTAAGTTTGAAAATGTTCGAACGAACGGACAAAATCATTCAAATCAAATTTTAACACTGACAACAACAACAAAAAACATTTTCTCGTTTAGGTTGAACAAGTTTCTCAAATGGTAACATTTGCTGAAGGACTATACGATTTCCATCAACAATGCACTGAGATACTAAAAATATTAGTCGAGACATTACAGCAGAAGTAAATTGATTGCAGAAATGGTGTTTGTAAATGTAATGATGTTCATGTAACTTCTTCTTTTTTCTTTCAGACGTGAAGAATGCGCCAATCGACCACGTCCGGATTTCGTACCAAAGACATTGGCTGACTTAAACATCGAAGGATACGGCTCAACTGATGGTGGCATGAATGGTGGGCGTTTTATTCATCCAAATAGTCACTTAAGTCGCAATAAAGCAAACAATTCTCATCAAAATGTGTACAGTTCCCAGCAAAATTTGTCAAAAATTAATTCCAATAACAATAACAGTAACTTTCAAAGAAGTCGAATTTATGGGTCACAGCAAAGTTTGTCGACGGTTTCGAATCGCAGTAGTACGTATTCGATACAATCGAATTCGAAATCGACGACACAGAATTCATTCACCAATATGAATTACAATAATCACTCAAATAATAATCCGAGTTCGCCAGATTGGTTGAACGCCTGGAATTCACCTCCTAGCGAGACCATGGCAACCAGAGTCCAACATACACATTCTAGTACCCATTCAAATAATTATAGTAATAGAAATGCCCATTTCAACGATCCTTGGACAGGTGATTTTTTAATTATTTTTTATTTTTTATTTTTAATTATTTTTTTGGTTTAGTTTTTACGATTTATTTTTCGTTTCAATTATTATTTTTTTGACGGGAGAAAGGGTAAAAATAATTTAGTTTTTAGTGATTGGCAACTCATTTGATTTATCATTTTCATTTTTCGGATGCTTTCTTTTAGTTTCTTTAGTTTCACACAAAATTTTTGCATTTTTTTTTCTTCTTATAATTTAGTTTGATGTGAATGGTTATGGGGCAAATTTTAATCAAGGATTTGATGTGTACTGTACATACACCGTTAATTCACTGAAACTATGTATAACATAAGTCACAAGACACATTTCACAATTCTAACGGGATATATTTGGTTGCACGAATGCATTTTCAACGAACTATCAACGACGTACCAATCAAAAAGACTCACAATTTTCAATGAATTTGTAAGTCTTATCTATCCGTTGCTTGCGTTATAAGGCTACATTTTGAAGTCTGCGCCATATTATTGCATTACCTAATATAAGAACACAAATTTGTGTTCTGGCAGAAGTGAACAAAAGTGTTTAAAGAGTGAAAAAGTTACGTAGGCGCGTGATAGTGGTATAAGCTCGCATGAGTGAAACAGTTGAAAAACAACTGAAGCCATTTCAGTCTAAATTTCACTGACGTTGCCTGTATTTTCTAATTTGACTCTTCAACTGACACAAAATCCTTAACTGGAAACCTATTTCGTTTCCCTTGATAACTCACTAAAGTTTACAGTAGGCCAATACTAGCACTAAAAAATCGATTTCAATCTAGGTGGTGTAGCAATATGTCTTAGATTTTGTTGTATCGAATTTTTGCGATGGATTGTAGAATGGGGCAGAGACGACTAGTGTTAGTATTAGCTTAAACGTACTAGGTACAAATTTTGACATTCTAATGTCTTTGCAGACTTCCAGACTAGCTCAGCTCTTAAGAGATATGACGAAATATCAAGCTTTTTCATAATACGCAATTTATTGAACGTAGGCGACAGTAGAAACATTCTCTATCTTCACTAAAGAAATTTAACTTTAGAGCACAATTTTTGGTGTGTGCCGTTTCTAGAATCTGTAACTACTTCCTCTTTTTATATTATTTAAAAAAATACCGGAACTTGAGGAAAGTATGTCTCTAATGTAACAATGAACCACTAAGATTTGTCTTGGCTTGAATTGATTAAGACAAAGAACTTCTAATGATATGGCGTCATCAGCTTATGTCTAACAAGTGAAATAGACCTATTAAGTTCGAAAAAAGACTAGATGGTCTGGAGGGATGAATTGACAGTTGACAGCTGTAATCGGTTCGCTTTTGATCACTTTTTGATCCATGGACGGATCAGATATAGCCTTGGCTAGATATATTATGCATCTCATCATCCAATTCGCTATACTTTGACAATGTCAAATTGACACAAGCCAATTACGCAATAATGGCGTAAATAGAGAACATATCAGTTTGGCCACACTAGAAGTCATTACTTTATTATCTTGTAGATTTTTGAAGTTACTTAATTTAACGGAAGGCCATATGCCTACTACAAAGGCTTTACTAACCTTAAATTGAAGATAATAGCAACTTGTTGACAGAAGACCAAATAAAGACTTATCGTGTCAACAACATTAAGCAACAAAATCTGAAAAAATTTGGGTTCACTATAAATGATGTTCGGAACTGTATAAAATTGATGTTATCCAAGTTAGATAATCTAGATAGAAAAATCGATCTCTATCTGGACGATCTAAGTAAATGTTCTTAACTTTCTGCTGGAAAATCAATGGCTATATTGTTGGAGTGAGAAATATTGTATCGATGTTTTTGTTCAAGTTCGGTGTCTTTTGTTTTTAATCGACGACAAAATAATAAATTGTTGTCTATATGTCGGCTTTGTCGAATGCAATACGAACGTTTCTCGAGATTATTTTGTTCTCGTTCAGGCAAATATCGACTGTGTATTATTTGTTAAAGTTTTCCTTTTCTTGTCTGTCCTTTCTCACTTTCTTTCTTTTCTTAATGTCTCTCACTTTACTCAGGTTCATTCGAAAAATTGAGATAATTCATGCTATTAGTGCGTCATCAGCTTAAGTCGAATTGTGAAAGTGTAGTGAAAATTTCAAGATCATAATCATTACAATATGCGATCGGTTTCACTGATTGTAAGTCACATCACGAAACTCACTATACTTTGACATAAGCCGATGACGCACTCGTCGTGTAAATTGCGTGAGTAAAGATGTTTCACACCTGAATTATGACAAAAAGAAGAATTCAATTGAATTGACTACATTCAAAAAAATTTCACCGAAACACTCGCTCCGAACTCAATTATTCGGATAAAAAAAAACTCTTTTTAGCATACCTCCTAGTCTGTACACAATTTGTTTATTGTTTTGATGCATTTTATATCGCTACTATATCGACTTACCGATATAAATCCTCTTCACATATATCGACAATTTCATTATCTTCAGTTACGAAACCCACTCATCTGGAATTGGATAATGGTCAGGCACAGGCTCGCTCGACCAATGGTAAAATATTAATTGGACGTTTAGTTGCATGATAAAATAGAAATTGTTGTCTCTCACATTTTGCATGAAAATTCACCTGTGTAAATTACACTCGTTTGTCACACACAATAATACTTGACTCGAAATAAGTGGGGACGAGAATTCTGTATTTTTAAGGTCCACAGACACTTTACTTGCACAGCATTGTATCCAAAATGCGTGGATGTGGAGCTTAAAAAAGTTCAAGACTTCCTTATTGATTTCGAGTCTTAACTGTTTATATTATAATAACTTACTAACATTGTTAAAGTCTAACATTAAGTTTTCCAAGGATTAGTCGTAATGACTATTTCAATTTGAATTTTTATTTGAATTATCCGTTTTCATTTTGCTGACTGTAGAAGTAATAGATCAAAAATTGATCAGTCAGATTCAACTATTCTCTATCTCATAAGATTCCATTCATCGGAATGAAAGGAAAATCTTTTACTTACTTTGTTAAGCTTTTTCGCCTTAAAAGCAAATCTCGTACTTCAATTATTTAAACATAGATTTTGCTATACCCTAAGAGGAACTCTAGCCATAGTTCTTTGCTTATTTTTGACGTCGTTGTCGATAGCATATGTCATCATTAACATGACACTGCCTCAGCATAGTATGTCAGATGAGGGTTCAACTCAGTGATTCCTAAATGTTGCACATAGAATCATCATAATCAATTGTCAATTACCCAAAATCACTTCCATCATTTCAAATGCTTTTTTCATTGTGCCACTGTGACGCAATGTACAGCTTTCAGTCGACAATAATAATAATCATTCACACGGTTCATAATGTCAAACCATATCATAGTCAAGTTAAACCATCATCAACGTGCACATGTGCTTATCAGTTTAGTGGAAAATGTTTCATTGGTAAAATTTGATCTAACCAAAAACACATAGCACACTTTTCGTTACCGTCTATACAGAACTAGTGACAGATCAAGTTATTAATTGAAACGACTAGGATTAAGTTAATTATTCATTTGCATTTTGTGTGACACTTTGCTGATACAATTTGCAGCGTCTCCACTACCGTCACCGATGAGATCTCCAGCTAGAACTCCAATGGTTCAGCAGCGTCCCAGTGGTCCACATTGTACAGCACTATACGATTTCGAGCCTGAGAATCCTGGCGAACTCGGTTTCAAGGTGAGTGCATTTCTAGTTAATCTTTTTTGTTGGTCGACCATTTATGAGAATGGTTTTGTAACGAAATTCTGGCTTTTATTGTTTTAGAAGTATGTGGAAATCGGATTCAACTTCCTACAGCCTATTAGCCAAAACTTATTAGTCATTTTTATCAAATACCCAAACATATTTTCGAAATTTCTGTGTTCGGTTTGCAAATTTTTATCAAAAAAAAACATACTTTTTCAATGTTGTATTGTTGAATTGAAAAAATGTCTCAGACGCACCGAAACATAGATTTTCCATTAACATTTTTAGATTTTAAATTTTCGCTCGAACATGCAAAAATCTCACTCTCTCGGGCAATTCGGTAAGTCGCCACCACTGTTGCACTCAACTCAGACACTCAGGCAGTAAAACTCTTACGACTTGTAACTTGTTTCAAACATTCCAAACCTTCTATCGAAAGAATACATCACTTCTGAGATGTTTGTAGAGACACTAAATTCGATTATTGTGTGGAGTGATATTGGTCAAAGTTTTCTTTTGAAGAACAGCCAGTTGAATTCCGACAGTGGATTATGTATATGTGCCTAGATAGGTATTCGTCGCTAGAAGGCAAAATCAGTTTCAAAAAATTCCTCGATACTTGTAATGAGTGGGATGAGATCGAAAACCAAAGAAATTTACGTTTCTTTTGAAAATTTCTCCGGAACAAGGTCGTGTGGGGTGTCATTGGAAAGGTAATTCCATGTACTTTCGGGGAAAAGTCCTATTCAGTTTAAAATTCATTGACACTGAGTTCCGACCAGCTGAAAATACTAGTAAAAATTTAACCATTTCGTCGAATTTTTAATGGTTCCTCTGCATCTGCATCCGAAACGCAACAAAACCATCAGAAAATTGTTTCCGCTGATTGCCACTGTTGGTCTCAATACCAGATGAATGTGCCTTTTAGAGTGATATCGCCAAATCTTCAGGTGATTTTTTTAACTTTGGGAACAAGCGGTCTCCGATTTTAATGAGTGATAGCTTGTTGGATTCGTCTTTCAATTCTAAGGAACACGTATCTTTCACTTTTTCTAAAAAAAAATTGTTTTCTGTGAAAAGCGTTCAAAAGTAAAGACATCTCAGAGGGTACCGAAAAGAGTTTTTCGACAATAACTCAAGAAAAAATGATTTTAAATTGTTGTAATGTTGTACGAATGTCGGCCTTGGAAAGACCTACAGGTAGAGTATACGCACCGCTTGGTGCGAGTAGATCCACGAGAGTTATGACTAAAAATGTAGTGAATGTTCGGAGAGTCCGCCTTCTCTGCAGCTTCGATGTTCCACGAAGCTGAGTATGTGGTGTTGTAGCTGGCCTCACCCACTATCGTTCCACATATAAATGAACCCAGTACTTTTGTGCTGCAAGACCACATAAGTCTTGGAAAAAAAGTTTGTGCCAAAATGCGGATTTTTCCTCCTTTCCGGGGGCTCTACAGCTGGAACAGCATCTGGAACGGTACAATGGCAGTCATTTTTTATCGTCAACTATTCTTTTACGTTATCAATACAAAAACGCGTCGCTATGCCACGAATATATCAGATTCAGTGTTAGTAATATCAAGAGAAAAATTATCAAATTTTTCTCGCAGGATTTTAGTCAAATAAAGTGTTAGCATATAGCAAATGACCTCAGGACTCCGGAACAGTAATTAGTTTTTCAATCGGACCAATATTTGCTACGTGATATGAGCTTGGAAAAACGATATGATCAAGTGGGAGCGAACGAAATCGGAGACCGCTTGTTCCCCCATCACCTGAAGATTTGGCGATATCACTCTTAATGTCTAAATTTGATATTCGATTTATCTACTCGAATAATTCGGTTCACTGGAAAAATTAGATCAGAAAATATTTTTTCGACGCTGCTGGGTGTTGGGAGTAGTTCTCAGTTTTAAGTAACTTCATATTTTTTTTAGAGTGTCTGGACACACTACCCATATTCCCATTGTTAGAATATTTTGTTCGTGGTTTATTTTCGCCTCAAATAGATTATGTTCAGGAACGTTTGAGATGCCATCCGCGATAAGAAATTGCGTTGAATGAATGAAAGAAAAGTTTAACGAAATAAAAGTGAGGTTATGTTTGATGAAAGTACCCCAACCGGTGGATGATCTATAGCAAAAGCCAGAATTTAGTCATTTAAAAAAAATCATACCCAGGTCAATGCATAATTCCCATAAAACAAACAAAAATTTACTATTTTAGGAAAACGACACAATTCAACTTCTAAACAAAGTTGATGAAAATTGGTTTGAGGGCAGTGTCAATGGACGAACGGGTTATTTCCCTCAATCATATGTGACAATTGTTGTTCCACTACCATAAATTAATGAAAAAAACAGAAAACTAAATTCGAATTTTCTTCAACGCTCCATAAATAATGCTCGTGTTCATGGATATTAAATTTTAAGCAAAATGATTAAATGAAAAAAGAAAAATCAAAAGAGAGAAAATAAAATAAAAATTAAAAAAACAAAATTTTTGAATTAAATTAATCTCTTCATTTAATTATCGTTGTTCATCGTTGAAGGAAATTTCTATATAAATTTAAACACAAAACAAAGTAACAAATTTTCTTTTTAAACAAAAATATTAAGTCGTGCAACTACAAAAGTATAATTATAAATGAAAAAGTAAAATATACAAAAAAAAATAATAATTTCAAACATTTCATTGTCAGCAGGTTCTACTTCAGTTATATAACTTTTTTTCGTTTTTAGTAATGATACAAATTTAAATTAAATTTAAAGTAAAAAAAAAAACAAAAAACAACAAAAAAGAGTTGAGATATAGAAAAAGTTATAAAGAAAATAGTCAAAAGAGAAATCTGTTAGCATTTAAAAATCAAGATTTTAGTTTGTTTTAAAAACAACAGAAAAATTTAGAGAAAAAAGATTTAACAAAACAAAAATATTCGCAAAAATGAGAAATAATTAAATTTGTATATTCGTAGTGTACATCAACTTGTAGATATTATGTTGCAATATGACATAAGAAAAGGGTTTTTTTTTATTATTATCTAATATTAAACATTGTCCACGAATTTATTTTGTATTAAGGTTTCGTTTTGTTTACTTTTGTATCTTTAAGCCTAATTCTACAAAATCGTTCTTTATTATTTCAATCAAACCAACAACGTTTCTCCAAACGGATAACTAAAAATGAGAAATGCTAATTTGTGGAACCTAATTTAAAAATATTATCTCCTTCCAAACATTTGGTATACACAAATCGATGCTTTCTTCAGTTGTGCTTGCGTTGCCATTACAGCTTTAGAGTTATAGCGCTCAGCAATTTCGATCCGATTCATTCCAGACACATTCCACAAATGAATCAAATACGCAGACCTCAATTTTTAACTTACCGGAAAATTTACTGCCTCAGCCATCTGCGAAACATCCGCTATATAAAACCTTATAGTGAAACTAAAGCTTAAATGAAATCGACTTAATGTGGAATTCTATTATATTTCCAGTCATAAAGTATTTCGTCATAAAATTACTAAAGTTTCATATGAATCACTTTACTGCTATCAAAGCCTATTTTTAGGAATTTATAACTATAAATTCCTAAAAATTCTTTTAAAAAATTCCCTACAAATTCTAATTTCTTGAATTCCTAAATTTAAGAATTTTAAGGATTTGCTATGTGATGTGATAATAATTTCACTTTTCCCGCTGGAATAGCTAACTGCTGCACAGGTCTAAACATACGAGTCGTAATATAGATTCTCCTGTGAAATTAACCGAAATGAATTGGATTGACATCGTATAATCAATGCTGAAAGTCACAACTCGTTCGCTGTAGACTTAAAACATTTTCGATTCAGCAATCAAATACTCAAATTTTTCACTGTGTTACCCCACCTTCGATGCGTTGAAATGCAATTTTAAATAGTTTCGCTAATCCACTTCCCATTCTGATTTTATAGGTATAATAATGTAATTGAAAGAAATGAAGATGATAGAAAATAAAAGGACTCGCGCATATCAATTTTTTGTTTTTGTTTTTTGTTCTGTTTATCGACACAACTAAAATGTTGCACCACATACATCATTTATATCGTAAGGTTGCAAAATGCATGCCGATTGATTTGTTTCGTAATTAATATTCTCGTTTTTAAACGGTAAATATCATTTTGAAGCAATAATTTTTTTTTTTCGAAAGACAAAATAAAAAAAAACTAAAATTTAGAAAAAAATAGAAAAGTATTTGCGTTGTTAACTATTTTTAATATTTTTAGTGGAACGAGATTCATTGTACAGCTTGAAAAGTAAATTTTTAACTCTAACAAGAAAAAAAAAATCATTTCGTAATATCAAACCCAATTGAATGGAATATGGCCACTAACAGCAACAAAAGCAGCGATATTCGATGAGTATAGTTGTAAATGACGTTAGTTTGTCGCGTTTTCATGTGACGGCTACGCCTCGGATCAACAAAGTTCACACGAAAACTGGACTTCTCAATTTTGTATCCGTTGTTACGTAAGTGACTTTAGTTGCTGAACAAACCTTCCGTTGTAGTCGTTACCAATAGCTGTCACCCGCCGATATTGCAGTGATTTAAGTGCGGTACAAAAATAAATTTGTGGTTTCAACTACTTAGAGTATCGATTCGAATGTGTACGCTTCCTACATTTACATTGTCTCCAAAATAATTTTAGCAGGTAGGGTACAAGTGGTTCCTAAGGCTTGCTGATGCACATCCTTTACTTTAGTGGTAATGGTCATCAACTGATGACTACCCTTTCAGTATCTAAAAGGTTTGAAAATTTATTTCTTTGATCAGAATGCAGTTGTAATCGATGCTTTATGAATGACGGTTTCCAATCATTGAGTTTTTTATTTGCGATGATTTTGTTTTGAAACAATAAAAACTTTCACGACGAATTCAAATTTTATCGTAAATATTGCATTCAATTAACAAGATGTTATAAAATTATATTCAAAAAAGAAAAAATATATTTCCAATAAACAAAAGATTAAAAAAGAAAAAAAAGAAAAAATCTATTTAAAATGTTGCTAAAAAAAGTTTGAAATTTTTTTTAAATTTAAGAGGAAAATACTTAAATGGAAAGAAGAAAAATTTTATCGATGAGATTTACAATATGATTGGATTGGATAAATGGTTAATGAAACGAACAACCGAAGATAAAAATTAAACTAAAAAAATGAAGTGAATGAAAACAAAATCTACTTTTAGATAGGGTTTAATAAAATTGAAATTAACACTAAACAAAAACAAAACAAACAAAACTTATAGAAATGACAAGTAGAAAGCGTTTTCATTATTGAACACAATCATCATTTCGTTTTTAGAACGAATTCAATTTGTGGTAGAGACAAACATGAAAATTATGCGCATTATACAAGAATAGGAAAAAGGAATAATGGCACTAACGTAACACACATACACAAGCAGTTTGAATTCAAATTCATTTTATTTATTTTTGTTGGGTATATCATTGAACGGTGTCTTAAATCGTCTCACTTTTGATGCATTTTGGCCATTCCGTTCTGTTGTAATGAATTGAGTTTTTGATAACAGATTAGTGAGAAATTTCTACCGATGGCAATTATATGCAGGGAAGCAAATTTTAGACCAGTTTTCGATGCATTATTTCCTTCAAAGTTTCCCTGTTTTACTTTTACACTGAACTGTATTTATAATATAATCTAAAAACAGACTTAATTGCTCGGAACAGGAAACGTTTAATCTGACCGGAAACCTAAAATTAGAAAATCTGTTTTTGAGATTTTGCTGTAGAAAACTTGATAAAAATTTTGCAAATCTCACAAGGTCATCTGAACTCAAACTGGAGAGTTTCAGGTCTCAGGTCACATCGGGTCGAATCAGACCGCTGGCTAACAAAAGGCCCAAAGGGCGATCCATGCAAAAAAAAAATTCAAATGTCCCGAAAAATCGAAACTTTCCTAACATAAAATGGTTAAATTCCTCTGGGTGATCATACAGATTCAGGTCAAAATCAGATTTCAAGGTGAACCTGAACTGAAACAGGTCCAACGTGATCTGTTCCGAGCATTAAAACCGACATACAAAGCCTTCAATAATGAACAGAACACAAAGAGAAAAGTGAAAAAAGAAACAAAGAATTCAATTTTTAACAGAAAATAGAAAAACAATTAAAAACCCAAACAAAAAAAGGAAACCAAAACTTATAGAAATATTAATGTTAAAATACAAAAGATGAATGTGATTTTATAATTTTCTCTGTCACAAAAATATGTAACACAAAATATTCCATTATGTAATGACAAAAAATGAAAAGAAAAATAATTTTAAAAGTTGAATGTGTAAAATTTAAAAATAAAAAAAAAATTGCAAAAACCGGCGGCTCAAGTACGGTTATTCTATTAATTATATAGATGTTGTATTTCATGAGAATTATTCAATTTAAACTAAAAAAAAACATTTTACCGAATCCACCAAAAGAATGAAACGAAAGACGAAAAAGGCTCTTTCATCTGATGAAAAAAGAAAATGATAAGACGAAAAAACGAACTATTTCAATTTACTATATTTCACTAAATTAAAACAAACAAAAAAAAAACTGCAAAAGTAAAAATGAAAATGTTTTCCTATGACAAAACAAGCAAACAAAACCGTACGTAAAAAACGAAAAACCAGTAAACTTATTATAAATGTTGTTATAATCTTATGTGGGGCTTTAAGAATCTAAAAACTTTTCCGAAGTGAAAATGTTTTTCTTACCTAAACTGACAAACGAAAACCTATTTAAATAATGCAAAAAAATGAGTGACCAGATCATAAATTAAACTCAGCATTCTCGTGAAACTACGATCATCAGTTTTTCATTTTATTAACCCAAAATTTGGTCCGTGTCAGTAGTCGTTTAAAAAAAGTATGACAACCACGAGACATGGCAACCGACCGTTTTTAATATTTATTCAATGCGAAAAAAGACCTGCTCACAAAGGTGCAGCCAATAGTTGAGAGACAGGTAAAATTGGAAATGGAAATTAATTTGTTTGGACCTATCTAAAATTCAAAATGGGTAAAGGTAGTGGACTTCTACTGGAGATACACGTAAGGTATTTGATCTCAGCATGTTGCAGTTCATAAAGTTAAAATGCTCTAGCTAGGTGGGCGTGTTGTAAAACATGGGTTCTTACAAAACAGCTCATTAAGATCTAGCGTGGGTTCCAGTGAATTCAAAATATACAATCCAGTTCGTTCCCCTTTGGACACTCGCGTCGACTTTGTACGCTGTACAATATCAAATTAACGTCATTAATGTGTCATTGGTTTCTGTCAAAGTATAGTGAATGTGACGATGAGTGCGTCATCGGATTATGTCAAAAAAATAGTGAATTTCGTGATGATAACATCATTGATTAAAGTACTCATCCTGATATTCACTATACTTACTTAGACAGGAGATGATGACGCACTAACAGCATGGCTTTTGTGCTTCTATGTAAACATATTTGGTCACTTTATGCGTAGAAATTTTACGGTTCAGAATTTCAGAAATGCTTAAGGCTCCATACAAAAAACAAAAACTCTAAAAACAAAAAAACCCAGATTTGTAATCACTCGTGTGGCTTTTCTAAAATAAAAGGACAATACATAGAATTAACAAAACTAAATAAAAAAAATTTTATGAAAAAGAAAAAATAAATTGAAATGAAAGAAAGAAAATATTTTGTTAAATTTATCTAATTAAAATGAGATTACTTTTTGACTGTATTGCACTTAAAAATCCATTCATTCGGCCCGACCGTACAATGTCTTCTCGTGCTGTGACTTGTCATTTTACAATAGGAACGCACCGAGCCACTGAAATATTGCTGAGATCAACAACCATAGAATCTAAACCCTTGATTGTCTCGATTATTTCCATCGATCACAGCTAAACTTTGATTGCTCATCGATTCCGGAATTCCATAAATACATTTAATTGATGTCACAAAGATGTACGGTCGTTCCGAATAAAATGTTTTTCAAAATTTCTTCGCTCTCCCTCTCTCTCTCTCTCTCTCTTCATCCCGATCTAGATGTCTTCTTAACAAACAAACAAAAAAAACTCTTAATTCAACGATTCATTATAAACGTAGATATAGTCTGTGTGTCTCAAACAAAAGAATGTTTATCTTTGTATTGCCATTTTTGTCTCATAGAAATGTTATATTGTTGTTCTTCATTTCCCTGTTTAATTTTACACAGATGCCATTGATTATTATCTGAATAAATATGATAACAAAAAACACGACACCTAAACCCATTTAAAATTTAAAAGGAAAAAATTTATTAAATTAAAAAAAGAAAATTAAATCACAACAAAACCCCAGTTTAGGTCGTCATTATATTAAATTTTTAAAAAAATGAAAGAAAAATTATAAATTAAACTTAATATTGATTGATAGAGTTGTACTAAAAATCTTAAAATTGATAAAAAACAACAACAAAATTTAAAAAAAAAAATGAGAAAATTATTAAACAAAAATTTTATAATTTTTCGCATTTCTAAAAATAAAATTAAAATTAACCGTATTAGATATGTATATTTAATGATTGTATGTAAAGAAAACAAAAAACAAAACAAATTAAACAAATTCTGATGTTAAAAAAAGATATAAAAATATACATTGCCAGGTGCCATTAAATATTGTAAATTGTTTTACTTGACACCCATATATCCGTGTTGTTAATCGGACAATTTGAAGCCAAAGATAATGTAAGTATAACTTAGGAATTATTCACAATAACGGATGAATCAGAAGAATTTTTGGAAGAGAGAGATCATTGCTTAGCTAAAATTGTAACCTTCTCTTGTGTGTCTCGTATCTCATTTTTGATGATCTTCAATCGGTAACACTGTTATTCAAAGAACGAAGGGTGGCGTATAACGCTCCTATGATCAAAGAACCAAGTGTCTGCTGAATCGTAATGTTACCATAAGCAGCGGAGAAGTCAGCTTGCTTTTCATGCTTTAGAAAAGTTACATATGAGTTTCGACCCGAAGGACACAAGCTGCTTGAAATTAATAAAACCAGTTAACGATTCGTATAAGTGGGATGTATGGGCAAGTCTAGTAGTGAAGAAAAGCCAAGAAAAGTACCTAATGCTGATGAATATCAATCCCAGTCCACTGTTCAATGTAATTTAAAATTTTCGTTCATTTCTTAATTTCGTTCATTGCTCGATTCGCCTGTGAATGGGGTTGAGTATATTCAGTGATTGCGGTTATTACTTTGTCTTTACAAATTTCTTTTATCAATTGCTCGGTTATTTTATTGATTTTGTTAAATTTGCTCTTGATTCGGATGTATTTGTTGCAAAATTTTAGTCTCAGATGTTCTGCTGAGGATGATTGTGATGTTTGGCAATCGAAATATATACAGAGTTTTGTGATGTGGAATAAATGTCTTTTGTTTTATTTCACTTAACAAAGTGAGTGAAATCGATAAAGCACGCAAAAATTTGTTACTTTTAAAGCAAAAATTCTTTTGAATCCCACTTGTGGAAACCTTTGCAGGTTGTGTAAATTTACGCAATCTGCACAGGTTTCCCCAAGTGGGTTAAGTTATGACTCACAAACCAAAAAAGTTCCGTTAAAATTGTCAAATTTTTGCGTGATTTTACTTTTCAAAAAAATATTTTGGTTTGGAGAAATCATCAAAAAACGAATATTTTTCCGCCCAAATGTAAGCTACAATTTGGCAAGGGTAAATGGCTTTTAACAAAAGCACCTTCCCGCATCTCGATCGCCTTACTTTGAGGATGTGACACGCTGTTTAAATGTTATACGATGTCACATAGGGTCACATAGGACGCATATTGTTATTTCATTCATAAACTTTTATAAGAATGAAAGAACAGTAAGTGTCTGACTACTTATACTATTTCTCCGAAGACTGCTGCATGTTGTAAAAAAAGTGCTGGTCAAAACGCTTGTCACTGAGAAATAAACATTATTTTATGGAGAGCTCTTCAGTCAGCCAAAAAATGTGTTTAGATTTTTAGAGACGATAAAAGATTTAGTAGATACGACATCAGTAAAGAATTGATTACCAGGACTACAATTTTCTGGCCCTAGACCCTACACTTTCAGCCAATTGTTTTTTATCATTTAATTAAATTTTTCAATCTTATTCCATTGACTGGAAGCCATGGAAATCCAAGTCTAATGGATGATAAACACTCTAAAATGTTTTTCACACAATGTTCACTACTATGATTGAAAATGCATGAATGTATGACCAAAATCCTTAAATACATGAAAATGTGTTACACTCGCCAAACCATGAAAACACTGAATATCATGCGTCAAAAGTTATCGGAAACCACACTTTTTTAGTTTTCTCTCAGCAGACCTTGCAAACAGGTCTAGGGATCCAGGCGATGTTTTCCTTAATGGTGGAGTTTGTTTATGTTATTCGTCAAAGAGAGAAATTTGATACGAAGGCGGAGCTTACTCTCCGTATCAACGAGTATTGTGATGCACATCGAATGATCAATTCGTTCGGCTTTATATCGCGTATTTTCGGTTTCGTTTTTATTCTCATTCTTCTTCTATACATTCAAGTTCAACCTTGAACGGTGTGTATTATATTTGGTTTTGTTGTTTGTGTATTTCATGGTGTGACGAGTGTAAAATTGTTTGCATCACAAGTGATGCAAATAACTATGTCACACTTTGTCCCTTCCTTGATAACACGATAACGTGAGTAATTTTAAACGGGTTTCGAAAAACTGTTTTTTTATTTGACGAAGAATAAAATTCTTAAGGGTAAGTTCGAAGATGGCTATTACCGATATTCTTCCCGCTCGATACCACGATAACTTGAGTCATTGTCATCGGATTAAAAAAAATATATTCGATGAGCACTGAAATATATTGGATTAAGTTATTTAAATTCAAAATAGTGGATTTATTTCGAAAAGAATTTTTTGCTTGATATCTTGGTGTCGATGATAGAAAAAAAGTTTCAACGAGTGTGAAGTTTACTGCCAAAGCAAAACCCTCGTAATTCACCCGAGTTGCATATCTTAATCATGAGCAAATTGGACCAATTTTCAGCAGGTCACATTTGAATTGAACTTCAAATGCAAAATCCTCATTAATAGGCAGTCTTTCTCGGTTGTTAAATGCGAATGGCTCCGGAGTGGTTGAAATAATAATATTAAACGATTTTTTAATGGATCCCCGAGTGACCTTTCACCTTCCACGGACACCAAGCCCATCGGGCATTGTATGAAGATAATTTGTAAAAAAAACCTTTCACTGTCTTGATTTAGATAAACAATAAAAAGCCCTTCGGGCGACTCTCGAAGCTCATAGGTCCATGCATGACTACCAAGTCTATTATCAATAAATTTCTAAAAAAATCTTTTACTTCATTTGTGGCAAACAATGTTCATTACTTTTTTTTACTATATAAGACCACAATAGACAGATACAGTGTTACGCGTGTAAATATCAACATCAAATGCTATTTTTTGGGGTATTATATAGACGACAGAGTCGTTTGTAAACGGAGAAATTAGGATATGGCCAGCTCGTAGTTAATTGAATTTAATTTTATCACAAAGATACGACCAGATTTTTCCGAATCGAACTTACCATAAATCAATCGACGGACGCCGTGTAGGAGTGTTTGCATAAATTGATATTAGTTGAAGGTAAAACGTTTTCGGCTCAGCATTTTCACCAAAAATAAATTATTTGGAAATCTAGACGTTGTAAAAATAATAAATAAAATGGAAACGAAATTTTTGTAATTAAATAAATGTTTTATTCTCTTTTAACTTGCAATTATTTTTCAATTTCAATTATTTCAATTTTTTTTACATTTACATTTACAGCACATAACTTTCTTGTTTTAATTAATTTTTTCATTTTTCCATTTTTACTTTTAATTAAAAAAAACAAAACATTTTTGAACACATTTTTCCGCCATTGAGATTCTTTTTGATTATTGATTCATTTTTAAGTTTTTACGGAAATTTTTGGATTGAAATTTTGATGGATTGCAAATTTAAGTTTCGATTGAAATTATTTTTTCTTTGAATGGGTTTTTATTGGAATTAGTAAAATTTAACTTGTCTGTTATTTGAATAGGTTATTTGTTTTAAAAAAAGAAAACGAAAATAAAATTAAAAAAATTTTGGAAGTTTTAACTGAATTGAAAAATTGGATTTTCATTTATTTCGATCTTTTTTGCTTACAAATCGGTGGAATTTTTTTCATTATTTAATAAGAAAATTACAAATAATACAGAATTTGGTCCTTTTACGCCTATATACCTTAATGTACAAATTTATTTTTTTAGTTTCGGGTTAATAGATTTTGAATTTTATGTAAAAAAACAACAACAAAATCGTGAAAAATTTCTTCTCTTCTTTCAAACATTCGCAACATTATTCTTGATTATTCGTAGGGGATTGTTTTTTTACAAAAGATAATTTATTTTAATTAAACAAATTTTATTTACAAAACTTCACAGCCAAAAATTACATGAATTAATTAGCAAAATTAGAGTTCACCGTTCTTGTAACTGCATAAAATAAATTGAATCCATAATCAAGAACACGAGTTAAACGAGAGAAATTTCAAGAGTTTCATTTCTTTTAAGTTTTTAATTTACAGCCGAGTTAAATTGTACTTTGAACACACTTCGTCATTAAATGTACACAGATTTTACCGATGAAATGTATACACAGGCAATATACATTTGATTCATTCAAGAATACCGCCGATTGGAGCTTTTAAAGGATAAAGAATTGCGATTGATTGTGTCGTTATTTTTTCCGGTTCCATCAATGTCACACGTAAAAACTAGCTCTCTTCTCTAGCGAAAAGGTTCACTAATTACTGTATGCAACCGGTAAAAAATTTGTATGAAATTTGCTGGTAAAGTTTACATTTACCGGGAAATTTCATGCAAATATTTACCGGTAAACATTACATTTACTGGAAATTTCATGAAAAATTTTTACCTGATGCATTCACTACTTTATCCAATTTAAGCACTTGACTATTTTTAAGAATTTAAAATTTTTAAATTCTTAAAAATTCTCCAAAAAATTCTAGAAAATTCATTTCGATAACTTCGAGAATTTTTTATATATTTTTGAAAGTGAGTCCTGGCTTGCATACACAATCTCTTAGAGTAATTATACCTAGAGAGGTATAATTACTCTAAGCACAATCTAGTATACACATTTTGCTCATAATTGTTTTAGTTTATGGATGCTTTCACTAAATAAGTTAAATAGCGTCGGACGTTGTGTTAAACTAAGACCTAACTCGGCTGAAATTATTTTTCAATGCAAAATCAAAATTATGTCCAAAAAAAATTAGAAATTAATGACAAACCAAAACGAAAGCAAAAATTAATTTTGAAAATTCAAATTTTTCCCGCGCAAATTTTAGTTTTTTTTTATTGTTTTCTTTCGTAATGTCATTTTTAATTCTTTACTAACGTTATTTATATACAAGAAATTAAAATATTATTTAAAAAAACGAGAACTATCTACAATTTTATTATTTACAAATAACTACAAAAATATTAAAATTTTCTTAATTATAAAAAACACTAAAAATTATTACTGGTTCTGTTTGCTCTTTAATTATTTTAATTAACAAAAAAAGTTTTTTTTAATTATTTTACATTATAAGTTAGCATTAATTTTAATTAATTAGAAAAAAAACGGTGTTTTGTTTGCTAGGTGAATCGACTTATTCATCTGGAATGGTTAAATATTTGTGTGTGGTGTATGTGATTTTTTTCGTTTAATTAAATTTGTACGTTTGATTGTTGAACAATTTTCGTTATGATTAGATTGATTGTGGATTGAAAACAAAAAACGTTTGTTTTATATCGATTGTAACAATTACAGCAACATCTCAGTGATGTTATACAAGATTTTATCTTTAAATTTCATTTATTAAGGAAGGAAACACGAACAAAAAAAAAACAATTCTGTCAATAAATAATCGGATTTTATTAATTAATTCGATTTTAATTCTAAATTAACTTCTTAACAAAAGTAAGAAGGTCACTCACGATCTCTAAATATTAATTTTTCGTTTTATCTTTAAGTATTTATTGCAATTATTCCTCAAAACTATATAACTCTACGTCTACATTCTGTTGTGCCGGTTATATATTCTATCTGAACGTTTTAATTAATTAATTACTGAGACCCGCTCATATTGTTTTTTCTTCTTGAATTTTTCATCGTTTTTTTAATCGTTTTGCTAATTTTTTTCTTCTTTTAATTTTTATTCATTGATATTGTACAAATTATTTTAAAAAATTATTGTCTTTAAGTAAACCATAAGTATCGTTTACAAAGCTTTGTAATCACAGTTTGTTTTGCTATTTTTATTTTTATATATGGAAACTAAAATCAATTTTATTCTTTGAAGGCACATTGGTTCTACATTTTTGATTGTTTCTTTTACTTTAGTTATGCATACAGATTCGGCTGACACCTTTTTTGACTCATCTACGGGAAAAGAACAGCACACTACACAAAGTTAACTACAGTGAAGTAATTATAACATTCCACATTTTCAATCCGAATAATTTTATTCATTCCACATCCGTGTCTTCTTGAGTACAATATTACGATACATGCGCATGTATCGTATGGTAACATCAACGTCGAATGTGGAATGAATACCATAAATAAGATTAAAATTATTAAATGTTAAAGTTCCGCAGATAATTCACGTCATAATTGCGCCAAAAATTTAAATATTTTCAACTGACAGTTGGACAAAATAACTCTGACGTCATATAATAAATGTCAAAAATTGAGCGTTAAATTGACCCGCTATGGGGTATGTTTTGAAATAGCTTTCACATTATCACAAAATGATTTTTCAAATGAAATCTTGATAACAGTCAAAGCACCTAGCAGGGTAATAGAAAAAAATAAAGTAGTACGTTAATCGAAGTATGCGAATATTTCCATACCTTTTTTTTCATAATGTCATTGCAAAATTACCATTAAGGCTGCTAATGGTATTATTGGTATCAAAAAACTACTCTATTTGACGTGTAAAAACCTCTATTACCCTGCTAGGTGCTTTGTAACAGTGCAACATTCGACAAGAAGAAGCACATCACGAGAATAATCATCGCATCTGTTACTTCTTTTGTTTAAGGTATTGCCATGTGCATTTTGCAGTATTATCGAGTAGGTTGATCATCGATTTTGCTGTATAAGATCAAATTAACCGGATGTCATCGTTCATTTTTGTCGTGGCTGTCGATAACAGATGGTTTGATTGTATGAATTGCAATCGTAAGTAATCTGCAAAACTTTTTACATTCAATAAATTCTCGATCTGTTGATATTTTATGGTCGCTCTCTTTGCCAACTTATGCAGATTTTTCTTTTATCCGCAATCCGTATGCAAACATCCATTGTTTTTATGTTCGGAAGCCATTTTAATGTTAAATTTTAAGCGTTTTCGGCAAAATTAGTTTATTGTGAATGTTCGTGTGTGTCGCTTGTAATTATGAACTAACTTACTCATTCTACTTTTACGAAGAGATTTTTCAGCTAAACTTTAATTTTCGATTTCGTTTTTCAATTTGTATTTTGATATATAAGTAGGAACATTAGAGATTTATTGGATTATTGCTATAAGTATGTTTCAAAAGTCAGTGAGTTCCATCGATTTACACATTTCGGTTGTTGCTAGAAATCTGATTTGGTTGAGTATTGAAAACTTTATTGGCTGATTCGTGGCATTCTCAATTAAGTCTGCTTCGGTGCTTGATAGTGTTATGGCTGATTGGAACATTCCTATGCTTCTTAACCAAATCACCGCACCAAATCACTGTCAAGCACCGAAGCTGACTTTGACATCTCTCAATTAGAAGGCCAAAAACACACCCGTTGACTATTTTTTTAAACTTTTTGATAGCCATTGTATGAAAAAGAATAGCCAACTTTGATCGGTTCAGTCCTCTATTTGAGTGACGTCAAAGTCAGCTTCGGTGCTAGACAGTGCGTTGACCGCACCAATGCCTTAGATTCTAAAGAAAACTTCAAACTCCCGTTATTTAACCTCAGTAAATTTGTGAACCTTATACGAGACTACGTATAGATGTAGTAAACGACAGGGTACATCGAGAAGAAATCATTGTATATATATTACACACTTGTCACGAAGAAGTCGAGGCTTGCCGAGACTGATAGTGACAAGTGTGTACTCGATTTTATCACATAAGCGAAAACGAGACAACAACATAGAACTGAAGAGTAATTTTTGAATTATTCTTCTAGTTAAGTAATTTTGACATCCGTACATCGCGCGTATGTGATAATAGTACATTACTATACATGTGAAGTAATTTGATATCTCGTATCCAGATGAGTAAAAGTATCCGAGTGCTTCAGCCCGAGGTACTTTTACTCATCGTGATACGAGATATCAAATTATTTCACGTGTAAAGTATGGCGTTTTACTTTACGAGCGAGGGAAAGGGTCTTCACTAGTGAGGGAAAGGCCACATTACCTCACTAGTAAAGTAAAATCTATTACTTCATCAGAGCCGGATTAACCCATGGGCAAAGTGGGCCCGGCCCAGGGCGCTGGGAAAATAGAGGCGCTGAGAAATTAAATTTTTTCGACAGTGTAATCATTTCACGTTCAACATAAGTCATGCACAAATCAACGTCGATTAAAAAAAAAATCGCGCTCGCTTCGCTTGCGTCTGCACATTACATTCTTGGGGTAAATGTGAGCTACAAGAAATGCATATATACATCTAACTTGATATTTTTGAATAATACACGCACATCGACTAACCCAAGGCTGTTCGTATTTGGTTATTTAAAGCGTTTTTATGATGGTCCTGCTATAGAAAAGTTGAACTTTGAGGCTTCTGGCTGAAGACACTATAAATAATTTTCAGTAACCATTCCATTGCTTCATTTTCGTCAGCCGCCGGTGATAGTCGGATGATGGAAAGCTTTTAGCTCATGAGGAATTTTCGAAAATTTTGTAAATTCCTCATGAGCTGAAACCTGCTCATGATCGCCGGACAACGGGAGTTTGGAACAAATAAAGCAGCTGGAAAAGCTGCAGAACAAATCCGTTTCCGCCCATTGAAAATTGTTCATGGCATATATTCGCGATTTTTTTTGTCGAAATCCAAGGCCAATTACCTAAATTTCAAGATCTAACACTTTCAGAGTGAAGACAAAGGATCATTCTAGAGTGACCTAAACTTCAATACTTTTGGGATCCCGAGTCCTAGATCCTTGAAATTGCTTCAACGCAAGTCGTTTTTTCCGAATCATGACCTTACCCAACGCACTGCTCCTAGCATGAACATAAGAAATATTTGGAGGCTGATGAAGTCACAGTAGGCACTGCGTTTCTTTCGTGAAGATAGGTGACTTGTTTTAGTTGTGTGAGTTCAAACACACAATACAATCAATAAGCGGTAGCTCTCATCACAAAAGCCTCCAAATTCGACGTTTGTCAAAGTAGTGTTCATGCTAGGAGCAGTGCGTTGCCTTACCAAGTAGAGTAAATCTCGCAATATAATGAAACTGTAACAGTATCACAAATATTGTGTCAAAAATTCACGTTTTTTTCTTGGTTTTTCCTCACAACGCGTTCATGTTCTAACGATCTTCCAAGGGAAGTGAAAAGTGAGAATAATGAGAGGACATTCGAGTGTAAATTGAAAGAACACCTGAATGAAACTATAGAATTGTGATGTAAATTTGAATTGTAGTGTTCATTTTTCAATGTCTGTGATTATGGAACTTTGTATTTGAAAATAGCTATTTGCTAAATAAATTTGTTTGATTTGATTTGTTCTTCAAGAAGAATTCCAAGAAAAAATTGTTTCGGATTCATTCTTTACTTGATTTTTGTTTGTGGGAAAGTTTTGCGAATTAATCACGAAAACTTTGGTTATATCATATATCTCTCATTCATATATGGTTATATGTTATCATAAGCTTGCCACCTCGCCTCGCTCGCCGTTTCTAACTACACATTACTTAGAAAATAATATTCTGGAGGAAATGTTGAAAACATTTTATTTGATTTGGTTGACAATGTAGGAAACATTGTTTCCGAAACAATTTCTTTAATAAATTTTTCATGCGGCGCTGCAAGGCTCGTTGCCCAGGGCGCTGTAAATGCTAACCCGGCCCTGTACTTCATTCGTTAAAACATTATATTCTGCTATATATAACCTTATTAATCGGAGGTCATTGCTTATGTTTGTCGTTGCTGTCAATAACAGATGATCAACAATTTCTGATGTATAGTGTAAACATCCAATAATGGCTGATGTGCCTCTCTCACTGACTCTTGGTTTGATTTATTTTTATTTTTGTTAAACACAAAAACTAATTTTGCCTAAGACGTTTTTCTTCGATTTATTCGAACCGTTGCAACACCTTCGCCGAATTACAACATTTTTTTTCTTTCTTTCTATTTTATCGGAAATTGATGAATGTGCAATGAATTAAGATTATGTTTAGATTATTTACAAAAGAAATTGGTTAGACACTCCAACTACACTTTAATCAGGTAACGTTTTCTTTTAATTACTTTTTTTTGTTGCTCTTCTTCGTCTAAATTAATCATACGCAAATGGTATATATACGTTTGAAAATACCTTTTCTGGAATGATGCCAAATTGCAAAACGCAATGGTGCAATTCGAATGTGCGAGTTTCACCTAAATTTACCTGGAGATGAAACCCGTTTGCCTTTTCGTTTTTACATTTCCAACGACGGAGGACAAACTTTTCACACGAATTTCGAGAAATAAATTGTGAGACTTCGAACGTGCATCATTAACCACAAACGGCTTTCCAAAGTAAACAAACAAAATAAAAACACCAAAATTCGGTCTACGACAGTGATATTGAAAATAACGAAAATTGTAATGGAAATGTGAACGAATTTTCGGTACGAAAAAAAAAAGATTTTTTTCAATGTTAACCGTGCCATCTCGAATGCAGCACTATAAATCCACTGTTAATCACGCAAATTTTTACTTAACAACAAATTATTATGGTGTCCCGACAAATGTCTTACTAGTTCCTGCAACGTTTCGAACCACATCGAACAGAAACAACAACTGAACCGTCCACCCGCCTCTGGCGTACTTATCACATTTCGATGCACCGAACACAGATGCTTTAACAAATGCGCTTTTTGCTTAAACATTGCCACGCACAACCGACACGCAAACGGTTTCTCGCCGGTATGAACACGTAAATGGGTTTTCAAATTCCAAGACATGCCGAACTGTTTCCCACAATATTCGCAACGGTATTCACGAACCGGTGCCGGTCCACTCGACGAATTGCCGCTGCGATTCTGTTGGTTTTGCTGATGGTCTTCCGATTTTACGAGTGAATTTGTACCACCCGGGACGCCGAGTACTGGACCGCTGGGTAGTGCAGCTAATGCTGCGGAATGTGGTGGCCATGGGTATACGAATGATGATGGCATTTGTATGGGTCTTTCGGCACTAGGTGGTCGCTGCCGACTGTTATTGTTGTGGTGATTATTGTGCAGGAGTAAATCTGATGGATGTGATGTGGGTGATAACGGTGGTCGATCACCTAAGAGGCAATTATCGTTAGAACGTTTTGTCTACAGGTGAAAATCGCCTGGCTGAATTACCTGGATAGTATGATGTTGGAAGGCCTTTTCGAGATCGTAGGTCGTCTAAGTAGCTGGGATTGTACGATAAAAACGGTGGATTGGCGGGTGAATTGTGAAAGCCTGGACGTCGTTTTCGATGAGGCGTCACAACATAATTGTCGGGCGAATTTTGGATAAGATCATGATCAGGTGGCTTCAATATTTCTGGGTCTGGTGGATGGTAAAGAATCTTTCGTTTCGTTCGGAATGGATCTAATAAGCGGGCTGGTATTAAACTCTGCAAAGGTAAAAGAAAAATAATTTTAACAACTATAGCGAAAGAGACGGTCACGCTTTAAGCTCTTTAAGCTTCGACTGGGACAACATACCTTGCTAGGAGCATTTCCTATTGTCTCAACGTCAATGTGTCCATCGTTGGAATCTTCTTCTCTATCACGAAGTCCAAGTGATAAATTAACTGGATCAGACGAACTGCGCCGTCTCTCACCGACCATGTCTCGATTAATTTCATCGGTTTCCCCATCATTGGTATCATCTTCGTGTCGCATATCATCCTCGTCATCCAGATGCACATTGTTGGAATTGTAGTGATTCTTGTCCAAATTCTCCTCTTCAATGTCATCGTCCAATTCCTGTTCGTCTTCGCACGAACTTTCGTTTAACCGTTCACGCTTCACTTGCGTCCGCGTCGGTGACGGTGAACAATCTCTACTTTTCGATCGACGTCGCCGGGTCACTTCGCCCTCGTTGCTGTTTATGTCGGTCAACGGTTCATTTTTCTGATCATTGGAATATATCCGGGACAAAACTTCGATCGTTTCTCCCGGCGAATTTTGGCCATCTTTATTCCCCGTACGCCATACGCCCGGCTTTATTTGTAGTAAATCTAAGAGATCGTGCAAATGTTCAACGTCTGTGGCGGGTACACATGTTTGTCCTGAATATAAAAAATCCAAGAGCGAACGGAAATAAGTTGCTTCGACGTCTGGAAAATGTACAGTAGTTATGCCTTCGACCACTGGTACTTCTTCAAGAAGCATTCTATAATGAGAAAATTTGGTTTACGGTTAGTAATGGAGTCTCAAAAATAAATTGGATTTTTTTCGTCGTCCTACCTGATCAAAGGACTTGCTGCTGCCAATACTAGTTTATGTGCTTTGAGTGTCTCTTTACCCTCACACACAAGCAACAGATCAGATGGATGTTCACCGCGAAATGCTGCGCCAATTTCCTGGAGTATACACTCACCGTGTTTGCTATAATGCAGCATCAGCATCCTTTCTGAAATGAAACAGAAGAAAAAAACATTAAAATCCGATGAAGGTAAAACGGAAACTTGCTTGCATCATAAACGTCCCACACCACAAGCTCCCTTTGCTATTATTTATGCAAATTGAGTAATTGTTCTTTTGTATTAATAAGAGGTTTTTATTATCGGAATTTCATATCTTTCGTATCGGATCGAACACTATTTATAAAGCTCTCACTTAAAGTGTATACTTTGTCGGGTGTTATTAAGTCATAAAATTATTAATTGCATATCTACTGTTATGGTTCTTCGTCAATTGCTTCGTTTTATGACGAGGGGATAATTTATTTTATTTGCTTCGTTGTTCGTCACTAGCCACGGCACGTTTTTTTTTCTCACCAAAGCGTAGTTGAACTGTACGAGTAATTGATGTGGTAGAGAAAATGAAAAGTTGTCAGCCTCCTCCATTTGAATAAACAAATCCTCACTCTCAATAAAATTTATGGTATCAGCACGTAACAATCTCACTTATAGTTGCTCGCAAACGGGCAGAACAAAAAAACATTTCCCAGATTCTACAATCGACGGCTTGACATTGAAAATGTAATAATACGTTCAACGAAACATTCAAATGATTCACATTCTCTAAACACCTGACAGCGCAATAAAAGACAACGCTAATGGCATACATCAATTCCCCTATTACCATACCAACAATTACCTGTTCCTATCATTAGATGCATAATTTAATTTAATTACCAATTTGCATTTGAGATATTTTTTGCATTTTCAATTATTTTCATTGCACATGAATGATCGATCGACATATCCATTCACAAATATAAATTTATAAAATGCCTGCTGGATAGACAAGCAAATGTGCATTTTATAAAGAATATATAAATCGGAATCAAAAATTTTTACGCATTACATTTTCAAGCATTGTTCAGACTCATATTACACAATTTGCGAATGAGTTGTGAACGGTGAACAATTTACATTATTATTGGCCGATTATATTTTCTCGGTTGCATTAATTGATATTTGAGATTTTTGTTTAATTTGATTTTAATGTTTTGAGCCGTCACATTTCGTATAAAGTAACAGAAAAGGTGTGCGATGTGACGATATAATTGTCGTGGAAATGCATTTATATTCGTGCTCCAAACTTAATGGGAAATTAAGATTTATTTATTTTTGAAACTATTGTACTGGGTGGTTCTTTTTCGGCCTTGCAGGAAACATGGGCAATGCCCATTGGGCATTAGTTCCCATACACTTTATGTTCGATAGATTTGGAAACACATTCTAATTTTTGTTTGAATCTGCTATAATCTGTTATTGATGGCTACGAAAAAATAAACGAAAGGTAAAGTATAAGATCAATGAAAATAATTAGAACAAAAGAAGTAACAGATTCGATGACAATACGGGTTGCGGTCATTAAAAGATTAGAAGTTAAAGTCTTAGAACAGTCTTATGGGATGCTCAAAAGTTGTAAATTTTTGAAAGTCTATGAGCTTAGACAGAAAAAGATGGCACACAATGTGTATTCTTGCACTTGTCTTGAAGATTTTTCTAAATTTCATTTAGAAATGATTTTTTTTTAATATCCTCTGAGAATTTTCAACGATTTTCTAAAGATTTTCTATGCTTTAACCTGTTACAGACGGCAAGCATATGACCAGTATTATTATAGTGTCTATTACTTCCATCGATCAAAGAGTTTTTAATATGTTGATTTCAAATCTTGTACTTCAATTTTTTTAACATGCATTTTACTAGGACCATATTACCCAGAGCTTGTCATTATATTTATCGTCGTTATCGATTTAGGATGATTTTCTATATTTTAGCTGGATTTTCTTCGATTTTTAAGGATTTGTTTTGAATTGAGGATTTTCCTGGATTTCCAAGAATTTCGTTTCTGAGGATATTTTAAAGATTTTCTGCGATTTTGAAGTTTTGAGTTTTCTGAAGAAATGATTTTTTAGTTTTCAACAATTTTCGAAGGTTTTTTTGATTGACAAAAGTGTTTCTACTCTAGTTTATACACCGCTTCGTTTCGCCTGCAGCCTCGAGTGCCTTTTATGAATTAAGATTCACTTCCGAAGTTTTGCTGATATTTCAGAAACAAATATTCTATCTTTTGTCTGAAGGAGGATGATATAATTTGTGAAACTTAAATGTTTTAAAGTTAGCCTGTCTTATGCAAGAACAGGTTAAGACACCCACGAAGGCGGGACTCAGCGAAATTGATAAATGCACTCAGTACAGATTGTGTGTGAAATAAACTTGAAGAAAATGTTTTTTAGGAAAATTGGGAATTTTGTTTTTGTTAAGTTGCCTTTTTCATATAAACTTCGTAGCCGCTGACTCAATTCGTGATCAACTTAGAGTTGCCTTAACCTGTTCTTTCAGAACCTATGGACTTATGTACTGATTCTAATTCAACTTCGCGCAAAACATTGCAAAAGTATGCTATCCAACTGTTGGTAACATTAAATTTGGTTGAAAGCTGAAAGCTGTTTGATACACCCTATATAACACTATACAATTAAACAAATTCTCAAATAAACTCGTAGGCATGCTCTCCTCAATTGGTGACTGATACCATGTCATGTAATAAGTAATTTTCAAAACGTTCACATGGATCAAGGTCAGGAAATGTTCAATACATAATAATGCTAGGCATGTACATGTTCTGCCTGTCTTCCATACTGATGGAATAATAATTGGTCGGAGGTGTTTTTCGATTTTTTTTTATTTATTCAAATTAAATTGTTGCATGCGCGCCTTTACTCTTGTTAAATTTTAATTGTAATTCAAATGCCACAATGTATTCAAAACAGATTATAATTAACATTTTGCATGAAAGTTATGAATTTTGATAAATTAAAATCAAAAAAGCTCCCATTACAGAAGTGTGAAGTTGTTAGACATAGTGAAATATTTGCGCTGCATTTTTGTTGTTTATATATTGGAAATATTGAACGATCATAATTTCATTCAAACCCATATTGCAAACATCACCATATATACACAGACAACAATTGCATTTTGTTTTGTTATATTGAAATCGTATTAAAATGAAAGGAGTGTTTCACTTAGGCATTAAAATATTATTTTAAACGTTAAACAACTTAGTAATGAACTAAATGCAATTACTTCCATTATCATTGGAAACATTATAATATACAAATGTAATGTTGCACAAATCGTAATAGCTGGAGTTCTTTTTTCGTATAATACTGTGCATTTACTGTGTGTGTAATAGACTTATGTCATGTGCGTGGGAATGTAATAAATTTTTTTTTCTTTAACGCTAATGGAATACATTTTCTGATGATATTTGATTTCAGTTTTCTGATTAGTGCATAGCTTTGGTATATCACACACAAGATCTTTATGTCAGATCGTTAAGCGCTCAAGGATATAGAGTGAATTAAAAACAATAATTTTCATTTAGTGTACCAACCAAAGTATGGTGTATACATATAGGTAATTGTTGTATAGAAAGCTTTTGGCTTAATTGGTAGAATAAGATTGTTTAACTGTATGCACGTAATTTTGTAAATTATTGTTTTCATGAACTATTTTAATAGACCGAGAGCCTGTGTTCACATCACTGCGGTATGAAGCCTATATGCCATGTTATTGTAGGAGAATCATTTATAATTCTAGTCTATAATCCTCAATTGTCACACATCGCCTGATCAGGCTGGTTGGGAGATTACCTTGCAAAGGAATCTGATTTTTTTTCTTCCTTAAATTCATTCTTTATCCTATCATTTTGACACCAATTTTGGATGTGTGTCAGTTATATCCACGAGATCTGCTATCCTTAAGGCCATCTTAAGAGCACAAAGTCGTTTTTTAGCACTTGTAATAATTTTAGCACTTGTAAACGAGCGAAGTGAGATGAAATCAACGCAAATGTCATTCATTTCGATGCTAGGGCGGCAAAGTAATAGTAGTAGACATTGCTACCAGTCGCGAAAAAAAATGTTTTCTCAACACAACGACGAAACTTTCGTTGATTTTATTGAATAAAGTGTTGTATACTATTCAGTGTATCCTTTTAGTAACTAGGAGTGTTATTGCCATTCCAGTTCGTAGGTCGAGTGTGATAATAGACTAATTTATCACTCGGTGGCATAAATAGAGTTTACAAACCGTGAGGGGCTGCTATGCACCCAAGGCTCACAGTCTATTTTATAAATCAATGGTTCGGAGTAATATTCTCTATATAATTTCATTTACTTCTATTGCAAGTAATTAACTAATTCTAATTACCGACATTGCTTTTGATTCGCTTTTTTTTATTTCATCTGATTAAGTAATTTTCGATAATTTTGTTTTTCCTTTGATATTTTATCTTGTATAATTGTCGACCACCTGTTCCATATAAATATTCTATGCACAAAGACATGGGAAAATCCGGCATGAAAAATAATCAAGTCATTCTAAGAATCGCACATTCAGAATGTTTCAATTTTATGAATGAACGAAATGTATAGTAAGAGAACTTGGTGATAAAACACAACACAATTCAACTGATTGTTCGAAAAAAAAATTGCCTTTTTATCAAACACTGTCTTCATTATCATCATGTTTGAATCTGATTTTTTATGAAGAAATTGGCACTGACGCCAATCGAGTGACTGACTATTATTTCATTGAAACAACACAATTAGTGATAATGGCACCAATAGATATGTGAAAAGGTATAGGAGATAATAATTCATTCAGTTGTTGTTGTAGGGTTGTTGAATTTACGAATTATTACACAGTTCGGCAGTTCATTGTAGTTTCTGTGTTATAATTACACTTAAAACATACAATCATTGGCAGAGAGCTCACAAACGTTTGAGCACCTCGTCGCCCCAGGGATTGAAACGTACAAAATGATACTCATTACTGAGAACTTTTCATCTAGATTTTTCGATTTTTATCTATCATCAGACGTGATATTATCGAATCTACTACATCTTTTGATCTAAGTATTTTCAACACTATAATAGAAAATCTTTCAGTTCATTTGTTTAAATATGCCTTTTACTGAATATAAGGCGTCACCAACCACGAGTCCTTAATTTTGTCGCTGTTGTCGTTTACAGATGAAATAGCCGATTAAAGGAGTAGTGCGACATTTGTGAATGATATCTTCACTACGAACCCAAGCCTCTGATGGACTGGATTGAAGTAGTATAACAACCACTGTCAAACGTAAGCTCTTTGTTATTACGTCGGGAGTCGGATCTCACCTCGAAGTTCGCAGTTGTGAATTTTATTTCTATGTTAGGAAATATCGTACGAGCAAGGTAGCGTCCAGGAATCGATCCCGGGACGCATAGCTGGATTTTTGTGTAAAACAACGAATAGTGAAACGCTAGAATTTTTGTGCATTCCGCATGGTTGAATTCAAAAAAGTTTAATTTTCAAGTCTTCGTAAATCATTTCATTGTACGTTTGAAAAAGATGCGATAGTCAATATGACATCGGCATCAGTGTCTTTCCATTGAATACGTCTTTGTTAGAGCAAAGACACATACGTGGGACTAGTACTATTTACATCGCACAGGTTCTTAAAACAATCAAATTCAAAAGTGCTAGAACTACATGTTACCACTATCGTACACCCATTATATGTAAATGAATCCATGTGGCAATGTGGTACTAAAACGCGTGTACGAGCTCTTAGTCTATACAGAGGTTTATGGGCTGCTTGTGCAACCTGTCATTGAAACAGTGAAACTATTCTCTTTTGTTATTTCTTTTGCAAAGAATGTAAAGATGATGTTTGTTGTGATGACATCATTGAATTTGAAATTAAAAACAAAATTAACTTTACTTTGTGAAGCTAAACAAGAACCCAACAATGAAAACAGCAAATTACTTTGAAAAATTATGCGGAAATTTTCTATTATTCGTGACTAGTGACTTGTAAATAAAAAAAAAAATATTATAAAAAAAACCGGGTGTGTTTCTTACGAATGGAAAAAAAAAAATTCTCATTTCGAGATTTCATACAATTACTTTTCATTGAATTGAAAAACTATGTCAATTTAATCAGAAAATTTGAGCATACACAGCGAACAGTATATATAGATATATTGCAGATAGTTTTAGATGATTTTTATCCGCGATTACATAATCCACAAAACCAATCATTTAGCGCATAAAATAGAATTGAAACGAGATTTTTGTTGAAATTTTTCATTTGAATTCGAGTTTGTTGTTCGGCGCACATTTTCTTATATTTTTTTTTAATAAAAAAGCTTCACATATGAGCACAATAAGCAATTGATTGACTCTCTGAATAATTTACATTCTAGCGCACACAGATGGTTGTGTTATATGCATTGACTATAATATATATTGTAACCGAATATAATGGATGTCCTAGAATGTGGAAATGTGGTTTTTCGTTAATTGATTGATAAATTACTGTAATAATTAATTAGTATTTCATTATCGTACAAAATTTTATTTTTTTTATTTATTTTTTAATCAAATCAAATTCTCTTTGTGTAATAAATTTTGATTTGCATTTCAACGTTACGAAATTCGTTGAAAAAAACGCTTTATGCAATCACTGTATATATACACCACTCTCTCACTGTGTGCCTCTATATCTAACTATATTTTTGATATGTCTGCAGCATTGAAGCATGAAATTGATCACGATATTTTGGTTTCGTCTTAATGCCGAGGAATAGAATGGTCGATATTGTGGGTATAATACAATTGGATGTGACTGTAATTAAGAATTCTGCTGAATGAATTCTAATAGCTGTGACTGAATTTAATTAGTATGATTAACGTAAAGCGTTACAGGAATGCTGTTAGGGCGGCTCACATAAAAAAAACGGTTTTAGAACTTTCGCAGGAATGTCGATTTCGTTTCTCTATCTGTTACTAAACGATGCTAATAGAAAATATGAATCAATTTCCAAAAATTCCATAAAATTCCAAAAAAAAATTTTTCTTGTAAATCGAAGTTTACATGAAAACGCATAGCAAGTTGCTTAGCAACGCGTGGTAACGCTTAGAAACGCACACATTTTCAATTGCGTTACGTGACTCATAAATTATTACTTGTTGGAAACACCAAATTAAACTCCAAACTTTGGAGTCCAAAGATGACTGTTTTACCGTGTAATTACTATACCGGGCTTTCAATCGTACTGGGGTGTGACAATGACACCACGGTGCTTTGCGGTTTCAATCTCATTGCATAGATCGTATAGTGGGATATTGACGAATTCGATGAAGCGCCGTAGCAGTGCTCCTGCCATTACCATAGTAAATATTTAGACGCTTTTGGTATCAGAAAAGGCTTTAAATTTTTCCGTTAAGACAGATGTTATACAAGTAGCGTCCAAATCCACACGCATCCGTGTATCAAAATTTGAGGCGTTTTGATCTCTGGTCTACGAGCGTTAATGCTAGGTGCAGTGCTATGCTCGAGAATTTATTTATTTACGTTGTAAATCTTAAATCAATAAAAGGCAATCTCCTGCACAAAGGCGCAAGACTTCTTGACCCTAGTCAAAAAGGATAGTGGATGGAAAATTCAGTGGGGTGGTTTAGAACCTAAAAATCACTTCTCATCGAGGGGGTAATCACTTTTTTTTGCGAGGATTATTTGGGATTATTTGGAAGTGATTATCCCCTCGCTTCTCATGAGCCCCTCCAACTAGTACTTCGTTTCACACTTTATGGAAAAAACCCTGCACTGCTATGCACCTAATTGATCTTGACCAAAAATCTAAAAGCCAATTTCCTGATTATATTTTCCAATATCATTGCCAGTACATTTATGTAATTTCCTCGTACAATACTTTATCAAAGCGGCTAATATTTGAACCAATTACAATTACAAAATATAAAACAAAACAATTTGGCTCAATATAATGCTAACTCCGGCTTTCATTAAAACACATCGCGGTCGTTGTGATTTTATCGTCGACCAGCACTCATTACAAGAAAATTCTTTCGCTATCGTTTTTATTGATCAGTAAAAATGATGCACAGTCATTATTATATGTGTTAACTAGCATGTCGATAATTTCGTAATAGTAGCAAGCAATATCACATTTTGATAGATAAATGAAATTTAGGTCGTGAAAATTAGTGTACTGTATGGAGATATACGTACAGTTCATTGCAGCATAGAGCCGACAAAACTCTCATCACTTTTATTTATTTTCAGTTATTTCACAATGCAAACGTATACAAACAAAAAATGGATCATCGGTTGCATCGTTAAACGATAAACCGTTCTGGTGTTCGTATAAAAGCTCATTTCATTCACTAATTAGAGAAACATTTTGTCTTATTTCATACACACGTAGTCCATTCAGTCTCGTAAGTGGAGTAAAATTTGCAATAAAATGAAACACCGAAAATTAAAATTTTAAATTGAAATTTTAAACCGAACTGAACTACAGTGAACGACATCTCTAATGTCTCACTGTCAAATTTTTCTGAGAATTTTATTGTGTCATTGCAAATTCACAATGACATTCTCTGAAAAAAATGACAGTGAGACATTTGAGATGTCGTTCACTGTACTTAACAACAATAAATTATAAGTTAAGTAACCCACCGCTCACGATATACCTCATCAATACCTTCGTCTAACACTTTGTACCTCATAATTATCGATGCATGAACAAACAACTTCCACATCCACCAACAAAATAGCTACATCCATCAATATAATACATAAATTCGAACGCATCGCTGTATCGAGAGATGGAAGATGTTCAATTGAATTAATTGGAAAAATTTGAATGAATAACGATCTTCAATTACATAATCGATAATTAATGCACAATCCAATAGCTGCTATATATCCATACACTCCCTCGTAATATTGAATATTTAATGGTTAATGTTCGTAAATGCCGTCTTGATCTTCTTCAATATTTATATCCCAACCAGTTTTTCTTTTCCGAATTGGTTACAAACAACTTTTTCATTTTTCGTACCAACGAACCATACGTACACCTATCCGATTAAAAGTAAAGTTGAACTGTCTACCATCATCATTATACACATATATGTACAATACAACACTTTTCAATTCATTTCTCAATAAACTATACCTCCTCAAGAGACCGCGATACCAGCAGCAGCCACCAGTGATAGCATAATATATACATAGAGGCAAGCAAGCAAGCAAAAAAAAACACTCAACATAAAGACGATGATGCAATTAAATGGAATTACATGGTCTTCGATTCGGGGCATCGGAATAGGAACAGAGAATTGGTGAAAAGAGTGTGTTTTGTGTGTCGCGTTTCGTGTGTATGTCGGTGAGAGGCCGCAAACTCTTTCACTGTGTTATATTTTAAGGTAAGCATGTTGTATACATCACGCTAAAATGAATTTCGTAACGTAACGCTCAATGAATGTTACTTTTACTTTCGAATCGGACGGAAAATGTTTTTATTTATATATCGCACAATCGCTCATATTATATGATGGACCTGCTGAAATTATGATTAGTGTGCACATCGGAGTAATTTGTAGCATAATGACGTTGAACGATTATGATTGATATCGGAGCGAGTTTGAGTGGAGTTTTGATGCAATGATCAAACAGAAAACAGAAACAGAAAATGCACAGACAATATTTACAATGATTGAGAAGGTGTGTGTGTTGTAATCGATCGGAAATAGTAATAGTAGGTTACGTCCATGTTTGGAACTTTTTATTTTGTCAAGTGTGTCGTTTGCAGCTCGAGCCGAAAGCGAGTGATGCAACCACATATGACCAAATAAAAAGTTGAAAACAATTACTCAATAAACCCCAGGAATATGTTTACATGCTACATGCGTTGAGCACCGTACTTTTCATGTTTTCATCTATATATTGACCTCGGCTTCGCCTCGGATCAAGATTTCACACGAAAACTCTATTTTTCATCTTTTTACCGCTAGTTTTGTAAAAGTATTTAGTTTTCGTGTAAATTTTGTTGATACGAGGCGAAGCCGATGTCAATAAACACACGCAATCAAGACTTTTCATTTTTATCCAGAGTTACGTGATGCTGAGAGAGTCGAAAGTTGTTCTTGAAACATGCAAAGAACGGTTTTTGATGCGTGCAGCATGTAACGTTCATGTCAATGAAGTAATGACTCATTTCCCGGGAACTTAGAGAGTAAAATCATATTACACCAGCCATGTAATCCTCACACCGGAAAGTCGTTAAATATAACTGGTGAAATGAGACATGACCCATAACCGATCATTCTCTCCCTATTCATTTCTCTAATTTCGTATCCGACAAAAAAGCTTTTCACAAAATTTCACCAAAAATAGCTTGGACCACATAATAAATTCACTCGTGTTGACATAATGCTAACACACATAATATGTATTATGTACCTTGAAGCACATTATTATTTAGCCGTCGTACATATAATATACACGAATAATAAACATGCGTTTCATTAAAATGATTTCTTCTTATGTAAGAGAGCCATCGAATATGACCCTGAAAATTTCGTGAGTTTTTTTTCCTTGTTGTTGCGAGTAAATATTCTTTTTGGTTACGTTTTTAATGTTGCGCGCTTTCTCGACTTAAATTTTAAATGATTTGTTGTTTAGGATATTTTTTTTTGGCTATAACGTCTCGCGCAATATATATACACACATCGGTTCTGCGTGCATTATATATATCCACAACGTATATTCACATGTCTGAGGTGGGTTTTTCGTCGTTGTTTCTCTCACTTTTTTCGACTATACCTCTAACCTTACCTACAAACAACTATAATGGCATGTAGACGAAGTTTTTAGTTTTCGGTTATACATACATGTCTTCAGTATTTATTTTTGGATTAATGGAAATTTAGCTTACAAAAATACAAACGTGTTTTGTAAAAGTAAAAGCCCTTGAATTTAAAGGTCTGGCTCGGATAATCAGAGTCTTTTTGTTTGCTGTGTTATATATATATATAATGAATGTGCATATGTAGTTTATCGTTTTGAATTTGGCAATAGACGTTTTCTTTCCTACATATTGGCATTTTAGCAACCGTTTTTTCTTCTGCGCTTCTCTCATTCGCTTTTTGTTTCATTTTTTTTACTCCACCGTGAACAAAAGTTCGGAATGAAAGAAACAACACAAAAATTGAATTGAATTTGTTTTTCTTCTTTTGTGTAGTGTCCATGGGAAAGTTATTTCCATTTAGACATTGTGTTGTAGGATATAATTTTATGAAATTTGCATATGGCTTTGGTTCGTTAAAAAAAATGGAATCGAGGAGGTATATTTATACCGTTGTGTCGTTGGAAGATGAGGCAAACGAATGGTTAAGTGTCATTGAAATGTTTTCAAGACATCATCGTGATGCTATTATGTCCGACGACTCTTTCGAGCGAAGGCTATTTATTGGTGTAATTAATTTAGCTATTTTACAAGAGTTCTTCTCAAGATCGATGAGAACAGAAAGATAAATTTTGTGTCACTGTCGGGACTTTTTCTTCAGTAAGGGTTAGTAACCATACCACATAACGAAATACCATAAAGCAATAGGGCAAGTCTGGTGAGTGCTTTTTACCCTTTTCTCTAGTGGCGACATCTATGCATTTTCATATCTAAATTTACGATTCAACATAGAACTAGCCCCCTTTCTCTAGTGATGCCACCCATGCTTTCACAGCTGGATACGTATCAACATAAAACTAACGGCATGCTCCATGCGCAAAACGATTTAATAACATGACGAACTGATAATTAGTACAGGGAAAATACCGAGTTATCTCGCTTGATAACACATTTTCTGTTAAAACCCGGACCTCATCGCCATTCTCAGTTGACGCACTAAGTGCAATTCGATTACATTTCTTCGTGAAGTACTACTCACTCTCCTTCAGAGATAAACGGAGAAGTGTTTTTATCTGAAAAGTATTTTGAAAGTTCCAGAGAGATTGGACACATCAAATGATAATCCAAATTTGAATAATTTCTATCTACAAAAATTGTGTGATATTGTGCGGAAAATATTCACGAAATGGATGACTAAAAATTACGGACGCCTTACAGATCGAAGGTTAAGATTGCTGTTATCGGTGTAAAAATGATTAACAGCAAATGAGTCGTTCGGCATGATATTTGCACCATAAATCACATGACGGTGAGTGAGTAACGTGGAGGATGATCACTTCAAAGTGTGAATGGTAAATATTTGAGAATTTTTACTTTTCGGGAATATCCGACTGATATCAGGAGAAAATGAAAATGAACACGTATGGGTCTGGTGACATTAATTCAATTGATAGTACAAGACGTTGTCTTTAACCAATAATGGGGTGGTAATTATATCGTACCCTTTTCGAAACGATAGTCATTTGTTATCGACAACGACGACACAAATAATCGACAATCATGTCTCTTTGGCAGTTCTCTTATATAATAAAATTAATGAGAAATTGAAGTATTAGATTTTGCATCCAACACATGGATATGTTTAGAACAAGTGAAGTAGCAGATTTAACGATTATGCCGTGCAATACTTGCCGTTTGCAACATGTTATAAATTCGTATCTCGTTGGTTTACAACGAAATTTCCGCAGCTATCAAAACATTTCGCTGTACTGCGACTGAATCATATAGTAGAGATAAGTTTTTTATTTTGATGTTCATAGTAACAACTACGTAATAGCAAGCAACAATTTCTAGCTAAATTAAATTCACCTATCTCCCTACCTTCTTAGACTAAGTTATCAAGTATTTTTTCGTTTTATAGACATAATCATGTTTCTGTTGACATCAAAATACATTCGAGTATGTTTCAACAAAACCTTATCAGCGAAATTCACTTTTACTTTCTGAATTTTATTGTTTATTTTCGAAGTCTAATTAACAATTATTCCATTTTCCCCTCAACTGATAATGACAAAATAATAATTTTTTATCGCCTCGAAATCTTTCACTTTTTTCGAATGTTTCGCTGTTGCTGTTGATCAATATTTTTTTAAAAAGAGGAAAATTTTACGAAATTGTAAATTTCCATCCATGTGATGAACGTGTAATCAACGATATTTACTGATAAATAATAATTATTCCAATTAGAAAAACGTTCATTTAATTGTGTATTTATCAATAAAAGTAAAATTCACTCAAAAAGAAGAGAGAAAAAAAAAATAGGAAAGTGTTACGCACCTACTTACTATTGCGAACAGAAGTTTTACGAAATTGGTGAAATATAAATTCGTGTAATGTGTGTACACAATCAGTAAAGTGACTGTAATAAATCGAGATAAAGGGAATATTGAGGGGTCCTGCCATATTGATAAAAGTATTGACAGTTGTCGAATTTTTGAAATCTTTCTCTTAGAAGAATGTTTTACAAAGACTGTAAGCAAGGTACATGATTTAGTAGATCTACATGAAGATATACAACGAATATCAAGTGCTCCGTATGGTCATCAAAAATTATTTAAAAAGAATTTTAGAGTACCGGGATTCAGTTTAGCCGCCTATATTAACTTTTATGTAAGGTCATGTCATCTGTTATCGAGAAGGAGGACGAAAAAAAGCGATCATATCTGACTACAACGGTCTTTCATAGTATAACATTTATGTTCAAAATAGTAGAAGTAATAGATTTTCTTTCAATCTGCCGCAAAAACTTTGATTAAAAGAAGTAACAGATTCGGTACGGTGATGAAAGTACATGGCAAGAAAACTTAAATTTTACAAGGGTTTTCAAAGAGTTGTTGTGGTTGGCTTAACAACTGAAAACCTAGATTTTTAATTTGAGTATTTCATTCTTGTTGCTAGCTCGAAAACGTTGATCAAAAGAAGTATCAGAAGTATTAATGTTAAAATAGCATTCATGTCACTTTTAGCAATAAAATATTACAATGGACGATTTTTTTTATTTTGCTGTAAATTGTACATTGTATACACTCGGTTGAATAATCGTACAGTTCAGATTAACACGAGAACTGAAACGATAAAGATTCCACGTGTTATTAACACAAAAAGTGATAAAATCGCACTACTGCTGCTACAAAAGTACTTCGACGCTGTATATACATTTCGAATGTTAGTAGAAAACATTAATAATTATGATGAAGCAATGTATTTTTTCACATTTTAATAAATTTTGTTGTGAATGTGAGTTTTTTTTCCTCGTACTTTATGGGAGAGATTAAATTTAGCCTTGAGCTTTTGTTCCACAATTAAAACTCACTATATTTGAAATTGAACATAAATTCTAGAAAGAAATAAAAAATAGAGAAGAAAAACTCCATAAAATATATAAATTGTACAACAACTTATTCGATTGCATAGTCGATGTGTATCGTAGTATCGTATACACAACCAACGCCAGAGAACTGCAATTTCTATATTATATTATGCAGTTCAACAATGCAACTTAGTTGATAAATTGCATGCGCAATAATTGCTCCACATTTGCACATTTTGTTTTTATTTTAGCAATTTTTTTTTAATGAAAATTTCTTGCAATAAAATTAAGTTAAGTGCGAGAAAAATGAAAGAGGCTCTTTCATTTAGCGATCTGAATAGCTAATATGGATCGAAAAAATAACATCTAAACTGACTTACTCTTTTAAATTCGTCGTAATAATCGTAATAATTGTTACACACGCGCATTATATTTTATATATTCTCACCATACACAATTTTAGTTAAGACTTTAAAGTGTATCATGAGCTCGACTGTTTTGCGCCTTTCGTCGAGATTTTTCATTTACGTAATTCTGTCTTCTGCGCAAATTCGATTCCAAACTGAGATTGTCTTGTTGTCATTTCGAAACAGTAAAGAAATATGAGCAAAATAAAGTTAAGTGTCTCAGGCATTCCAATTTTATGAACATTTTTTTTATGTATTCTGGTATGCTCTGTGTGTATGAACCACACACTCAATGTATATACTCTCAGTGTTTGTCTTTCATTCACTTAAAATTGTTCATGAACGTTGATCCACTTTAGACACAACAAACGGTCAATTACGTAATGTGAAATTATTTTAATCGAAAGAATTAAAAAGAATTAAAAAACAAAAATTTGGCCGAAAAAAAATTTGTTCCAAGTCACGATTTTAGGTGCACGAAATTTCTAAACTTTTCCAATTGGACTACCGTCGATGAATAAATTCTAAGCGCGTATATATATGGTTAAAATAGTCGACACAGCTAATTCCTTATTATCAATTTAATGTATTTCTATACTTGAAATGAGGTATAGGCACACATTTCTATCTATTTATTTATTTATACCAGCCAACACATTGCATACTTTAGCTAGCAATTTGACTGATTCTGATTATATTTATAAACCGAAAAAAAATAATAATTTTATATTACAACTGCCGCCGCGCAATGAATTGAATTACTGAAACACTTTCACTAACCCAATTTTATTTTTTAGATAATATATTAACATTTTATGCTGATATCAGCAGTGTTTTACATGTACAGATTTGATTAAATCGGCTGGTTTATCTTCGTCTGTATGAATATATATACACATAACTGGTGTACATGTATAAAATGCTTTTGGAAGTGAAGTTGATGAGTCTCGATTCGGTTACACAGTACACACAGAAAATGTACGGAATATAAAATTTCAAATGCGAGGCTAGAATGTTGTAATTTTAGATTAAAATACATGACTTTATTGTGTGTTGTGGTGGAACGTCTCTCACACTGCGTATAAATATATATCATTGCGACTCTGTTTTATTTTTCGCTTTCATAATAAATGATGGAAAGATATTATAGGTGTGCGACCTTGATTTTTAGTTTTTATTTATTAGTTTTTAAGTGGTTTTTCGGAGATATGTTTTTATCATTCAAGGTATATTTGATGGATTTCGAGAGACATTAGACTCGTCTGATGTAAGTTTTACGCATCACATTGTTACGATTTTATCAGTTTTGTTTTTCGTATTTTTATACCACTCCATATACCTGTTCCAACCATATAAACACAAGTGCTCAAGGAAAATTTTTACAGAAATATTTATTTACTCACGAATCTCGTCGGTTTTTCGGTTCGTTTTCTTTTTTTGCTAAATAAACATAAACAAACATCGGAAAAACTCTCTTTCTCGCTCACATCGGATAACAAAACAACGGAAAATCGCTAGCCACACACCTGTTAACCTCGTAACGACTTGGTAGTCATCAATTGTTTATATAGAGAGTTGACTGAAATAATTGGCTTAAAGAAACGGAAGAATTGTTAAAAACAATCGGTCCTCATGATAATTCAGTATATCTCTATTTAGTTTCAATGCTATCGATAAAGATGAGTGCTTGTGTACAACACATTTTATCAGATTTGAAATGTATTTGGAAATCCGAATTTATCAATTTCTCAATTGAATGACAGTTTCCTGTGATCTTTTACGAATATTGCGTTTTACCGTTCGTTGACTGCAAGAATATCATTAGGGTCAAATCTATTACTTGATTTGATATAAGTATTTTCAGTCGGATATAAATATATAATCTACTACTTCATTTGTTTTAACACATATTTTGCTATATAAGGCGACGCTAGCTGCAGCTTATCACTTATTTTTGTCATCTCTGTCCATAACAGATGATAATAGCCGTTCGTAAAAAGTTAGTATGATGTACTTCTGCTTTTAAAACTAAGAAAAAGGAAAACATTCTCACCTGTCTGTCAATGGTGAATGTGCATGTATATAATCCAGTTTCACATATATTCCTTAACTTTTTTTCTTCTTCTTCAATTCTTCTTTTTTCTGTTATTTTTCGGTTATTCTTATTTGTTAACACAATATACCATCACAGTCACACTACATCGTGAAGTTTTTTTTTATTAAATTTCTTCTTCTTCTAATTTTATACGGAGGAATAAAAAAAAATATTGAATGATAAAACAGCCGAAATTCACTATTCAATCAAAATAATCCTTTTGGATAAAGATAAATCGTCTGAGACTGAAAGAAAAGATCCATTTTCGATAATAAAACACTTTTTATGTACAACTTTTTCCATCACACTTTTTCCGCTCTTTAACGAACATTCAATGCGGGATTAAAGATTTTTTTAATGTTGTTAACAATGTCAAAAACGAACAAAAAATAGTTTCTTTCTTCTCTCGCAATTAATTGCACTCCGATGGTTTTCAATGTAATAAAGCTGATGATTTTAATGGTTGACTCTATTGATCAGTTCTACCATCTGGAAGTGCTAAATATACTTTCTTTCCATTCATCACATCCATTTTGACCTAATTATACTTAAACGATACAGTCCAATTAAGTGTTTTATCCATTTTTCGATGATGAACTCATAACTTCATTTCACTTTCATTTTTCTTTTTTTTAATTTAATTTTTTTTTCTTTAACACACACGCAATGTAATCCAAATGGTTGTTTCGGTTGTCGTTGTTTTTATTGTTAAAAATTATGATTTTTTGTATGTTTCTGTGAAAATGCTTATTTGCTGCAAAAAGTTATTAAAAGTTCATCATTTTCCATTTATTCACTGGCACACACTTTACTTTTTCATTTTGAAAACACAATTTACGTTAAACAAAAAAACCTCCGATTTGTGTCGTAATAATATTACGGGCTATGCGCGCGCAAGATTACAACATCAAGTTTAAAATTGAAAGTAAAAGTTTTTTTTTTGTTGTTCATAAACAGTTTGAAAGGGAAATTTTTTAAAGTAAATTTTTGTAATATACTCGACGGTGATGTAATGTTAAAAAGAAAATGTTTTTTTTTCTCTCTCGAGTTTTTTTTTTAAATTGTTTTCGGCAATTTTTAATTTTTAGTTTTAATATGTTGACATACTCGAAATAAAATTAGTTCCACTGGTCCGAGAGTATAAAGAAAATTTTTGATTTTTCAGAGTCCATTCACGATCAAAAATGCGAAAAATGTTGAATCAATAACAGAGAATCGGTTAATCCAAGTCGATTGATCAACGCAACTGAATTCTTATTTATTATTGCAGTGTATCGTTCCACACTTCTCTTCCTTCTTTCCGATAAATCTCGAGTGTCATCTCGATTTGTCTCGCGCGCGGTATATGTTCTTCAAAAGTCCACACGATATATATAAATGTAAAAAACACTCAACAACAAAAGTTATATCGAACGAATTTCCGTTGAAGTTCCTCAACATCCGATTAATTACAGAGCAGCAACAAACGAAATGAAAATTTAATTTTTTTTTATCTTATTTGAGAATAAACACCTTTTGCGCAATACACTTTTTATTAGCCAACATTTAACTAATCCCAAATTATTTTTTTTTGAAAAAATACACACAGTTCCGATCACCGTGATCACAGTTCGGCTGTCTACTCTCGACTGCCTATTTCGAAGAGGTAGGAGTCAACGAGAGTGTGCATAAAAAAGGAGTAAAAATTTACAATGAAAGAGATGGTTGATAGTTTTAACAATTTTTTTTTTATTTTGTAAAAACTTATTTTCCGAACCAGTGTTTTTAGTGCACAAAATATAAATTGTTATTCTACACACACCGTGTAGTGTGTATATACGCTACGGCTCTACGGGTCCGACTCCGACAATCGAAAAAATGTGAATGTATGTTTTGGGTTATGTTTACGAGAGCTCGCAGAGCTTATTGAATCGAAGTAGAAAAAAACACATTGAAAACGAAATTTAACAAAAACTCTTTCACTCTACTTACTAGTCGATGTAATAATTTTTTTTTTTTGAGTTGTGAGCGGAGTAGTGTTAGTGTGTAAATTGTAAATAACAAACTATAGCGAGGTTGAGTCATTTCGAAATTTTTTTTAATTTTCTACTGTTTGACTCATTCATACAGATATTTATTGTATGAGTGTGCACTTCGGTGTGTATAGTATGTATATACTGTTGTGTGTGAAGAACAAAAAAGTATATTGCTCAAGTTAGGTTCGGTGATTGAAATGATCGCTTTTGTTTTCGAATTCATTGACGGGTCAGCTTCGATGGGAAGTTTAATTTTCTTTCGATTGATGGATTTTTCTCTCAAAAATTATAGTATTGCACATCAACAGCTTTACGATCGGTATATTTGTTTTGCATGATGGTACAGTAGTTAGGCTGGCGATAGATTGCCCATTTTTGGATCGTAAATTATAAAATATTCGAAGAGATCTTAATCAGCGGAAATTTAATTTCATATTTCACTGTCGCATCGTCTTCCACTATAATTAATCCGATTTGATAGACAATTTGACTTTTTTTTTAAATACCTTAAGTCTCGTCTAATCCACAACATACGGTGTTATAACCAGTACAAAACATAAAATAATTCAAGAATCACACAGTTGTGAATGTGATGCAAATTTTTTGTGTTTTTTTTCTTCTTCTCCTTTGTAGCCTCACCATACATGTATAATGAATATAATTTCAGTATGAAATTGTCTGTGTATATTATTCGTCTCACGATCGCGATATTATAAAATTTTTAATATTAAAATTGGTAAGAAATTGAGTAAAATGTTTTTCTCTTCCAACAACAGTACGTATTGTGATGGTGAGGCCATAAATTGCGTAATTAATTTTTTTTTTTCAATTTGCTTCCATCCATTCGGATGCTTTAGAACGGAAAAAATGTTCCGCTCAATATTTTTTAAGCAAATAGGTGTGCAAATCTGCTGGATGAGGAATGGAAATTTTGATTTAAATTTTTCGGTTCGTCATATTTCTATGTAGAAAGATATAGAGGGGCTTTTGATCGTCAATTGAGTAAATATTTTTGTGAAAAATATTTTTTTCGTCAAAACAAACCATTCATTAGTTACACACATATTGTTGATAAGATAGAAGAATATGTTTGGTTATTCACAGTTTTAGTCGTTCAAGAATTGAACCATTCATATTGTTAATCTATACAAGGAATTTGTATTCATTTAACACTAACACAAAGGCTGACTGGAATATATATCCACATAGACCTTCCATACCATCCATACCACATATAGTTTATTCAAAGGAATTTTGTATTTATATTTTGTTACAAACAGATGCGGTAAGAAGGTGGCGCAACCGAAAATATGCTGCAATTTGTCTCCCTACCTATTTAACGTAACGAAGAAGAAAAAAAATTCTTAAATTTTTTGGGGTTGTTTTCAAAATCGGTTACGATCTTTAAATAGCATTTCCATAGTAAATATTGGTTCGCAGCTCATGTATATAAGGGCTAAGGAACGCCCATACATTTAAAAGACATTTTTGGCCATAAATTATCATTTCGTTTTCTACTTTTTTTCTCTCTTATTTCTTCTATGTTATATATATTCTTCGAACAAACCAGGCACCCATAGGGTCGCTTTTACGACCGACAAATTTCAGATGTTTTTATATATCTTTTCTCAATTAGAAAACGATCTCGTTTTCATTTTAGAATTTTGTTTTATTTATTTTGGATGCAGCTTGTCGAAATATAAAAGTTTTTCAAAAAAAAATAATTTTTATGCCATCGTGACAGCTTAACACAATGATAGTTATGAGAAGGAAAAGCTATAAATTTTGGTGTAATAAATAGAAATCCGAAAATTCGTTGCCTTACACGAAACGTCCATTTAGAAAACTATTTCGACAGATTTATTGGGCTATGATATTTATAAGGATCAATTGATCAACGGCCAAAAACCATTATGTGAAAATTTATTCTTTCATCCAACATCCAATCTCAGCTGTCGAAGATTGGGAAATTGTTAGACGGATTTTTTTTTAATTGAAACTTTCAATTCGTTTCTTCTTTTTACGAAATACGCCATTCCGATTTTTATTTTAAGTGCGACGATTTCGCCTAATAAATTACAACTCAATGATTAATGTAATCTTTAAGAAATTATTTCCAACAAAAATTTCCTTGAAATGATTTCGAAATTTATGATTTTTTTAACCAGTTGACAAAAACAACAACACTACACAACTATTACCTTAGTATCACATTGATAAGATAATAATTTCTAACAAAAATATTTATCATTTTTTTCGTACGGTCATCACTCATATGATGGAATCTAACTTTGTTCTTATAAACTTAATAATATTGAGAAAGCCCTAACCATTTTTTTTTGTCAATTTTGTACACTGAGAGATAAGATTATCAGAATAGTTTTTATAAGTTTGACATTGTATGGCTCTGCAAATTGGGAATAACATTTCGGTCGAATCGTGGCTATGATTATGAGTGACCCATATTTGTGCTGACGTTGTACAGTTTATGATTTCATGCGGCCTTTGTGTTATATCGGAGAAAACAAGACCATTTCTCACCAAATAATCCCAATTCAATACTCGCTGAGTGTGTCTCACAATGTAAATTTATGCTACCACATACACTATGGTCATAAGCTTAATTTTGAGTTACATTTAATTTCGCAATTTCATTCATTTCAACAAAAAAATCTTTTGAATTAAAATTTCCATCACACAGTAAATAATGGGTGGTGTCGTAACGAAATTGTTACTAACAATTTTCTTTGACATTAATCTACTTTAGAATGGGTACAATTCCGTTCATGGATCTGAATTTCGTTCAGCTAATTAAAATTATGTTTGTAAGTCTTGACAGTGTCAATTTAGCTGTTGGATTTATTATTATTCTTAGATTTGTTGATAAACGACTCGTATCAGAATGGTAGTTTGTTAGTTTATGAGGTCACGTTTGTGTTTACATATTTCCACAAGTAACTATCGATTCTGGTACTTCTTTTGATCGAAATATTTAAAAAAAATCTTTTACTTCATTGGTTTAACATAAATTTTACTGTATAAGACCAATTTCCGATAACTACTCGTCTATTTTTGCAGTCGCTGTCGATGACAGATGATATAGACTAATCACTAAACAGTTTCTGACTTAGTCAACACCCTCTCTAGCAACCTAAGTACATTTATAAGGGTGGTAAAAAGCGCAACGTCAGCTTTGCATTTTACATGTAAAATTAGAAATTAGTCAACAGTGCATGATTCTACTACAAACAAAGAAATAAGATGTCATTTTGACAGCGTCAAAACGATGTTTGTTTGCTAGAAAGCGTATTGTGTAAATCTACTATATCATCACTTATCACAAGAAAATACGCAATCTTACTTGACCCGACACTCCGCTGTACAATTTAATACCAGCGACCAGATTTCGCATGCATCTTCAAGGCTGATAGCCGCAGAATTGTCACTTTTGCTTTTATTCCCATTTATCATCACCGAGACCCAGTATCAATTTCTAAGTCATATTTGACATTTTAAACATTGTAATGGACACATGTAATAGTTGCGTTTAAAAATATACTTTTCCTGTTACATAAAATCATCTACTTAGCTCGGAGATAAATGGAAGTAATATGTTGCAACAAATGAAATAATAGGTAAAGAAAACACATGAAGTCCTAGTAGTTAAAGAGACACCTTATGTGAAAGAAATGTCGACTGTAAAACACAAAAATTTGTTATTTTAATTTAGTATGTAAAGTTTGGTATGGTACTCCACACAAATATTTCAAAGCTAAATATGAGGCTCTGGTGCCTTCCTAAAGTTCAACAGCTAGATGTTAATTAATTGTCGCTAAAACGAAATTAGATTATATTACGGATAGCCACTTAAAACAGCCATACAAAAAATATTTATGAAAAGTAAAATCTTGTTCGAAGTTATAGCTTGTAGATGATTATTTTCAAACGATGTGGATGTGGATCCGGACCGACACGCAGTGTTTTGAGACGACATTCCAAAAGTTCAAAGATTATTTCAAGAATTAATGGTTAGAAACAAAACATGGTCTACAAGAAACGGTAGGTTTGTAAAGGCTTGTCAAATTATTTCGCTCTACATCGTAAATTCAGTAGAATCTCACGTTGGAATGGAAGTCGCGACATTGAATTTCAGAAAGAACAACATCACTCATTACAATCACAATCGAATCTAGTACTTCTTTCGCTTACAGTATCCCTAGTGGTTTAAGACAAATCTATTACTTCTTTATCTTACACTTCATATTTAGCTATAAGACAACATTATTATCATGTGGCAATCCCTTTAGTCTGTCGTCTTTGCTCATAACAGATGACTAACCTACGGCAATGGTAGAATACAAAGGTAAGGTAAATGATAGAGAGTTGACCTAAATTGACAAATCAACTATGTTACATGGAACCACTTTTATTTTAAAGATTTATCTTTTGTTTACTTAATTAACATAAATTTTATTAACTATTGAAGATTTCGTCCAACAAAGTTAATTAATTAATAAAAATGCAGAGTTAACCTACGTGAACTGTGAGTTGTCCGATTTCATATAATTTCAATAAATCGTGAATTATCACATAAACAAACGTCATAGGCCAACTCGCGGTTTATTGGATGGTGAGAGGGTGAGATCATTTTTACTTATAAACAAATATACAACTTAATATCACTTTTCCACTAGGTGTACTCTCCATCATTTACCTTACCACAAAATAAAATATAAAATTCTGGGACAAATGATTGAAGAAAATATGTAAAACAAAAGAACGGGTTAATTCTATGATTTTATTGCGATTCTAAGCTCGACAGTTTTTATGATAACTGGTTCATTATTTCATAAAATATATTTCGACGTCGTAAAGTTCCATACAAATTTGTTTATAATTTTATTAACAGACAAAAATTGAACCAAGGTTAAACTCACCATCGAAATTCTTCATCGCCGCGATATCACTTCACGTCTCTAATTTAATTTTTTTTTCTACTTGTAAATTAACGAAGAACAAAAAATTAATTTTATTTCCGGGGTCTCCCATGATACAGCACAATTATGAGAAGAAATATAAAAAAATTGTAAAAAATAAATTTACCCAACCACTGTAGGTACCATTTTATTTGAAATAATCTCGAACGTAAACAAAAAGTATAAGAATTATTAATGGCAAAGAAGAAGAAAAAAAAAACAAATAAATTTTTCGACGCGAATTTAGTTTTCTAAGATCACATGCGGTGTCTGAATTACAAAAGACGAGTAAAAGGAAAAAGAAATAATAAGAAGAAAAAATAAATAAATTTATCTCCTGCAAGCTGATATTTCATACATTACGCGTTTCTGCATATAAACACAAACACATACATAACCACAGCCTATACGATTGGATAATTCACACATAACCCACCTAGGGTAAATTTACTTTCCATCTACATATTTGAAAAAAAAAATCGCCGAACGGCGGAAGCGAACACGGGACCAGCAGCATATCAACCAAACATGCTGACCACTACGCCAACAAATCACATAACGCGATGCAATTGGTGTCGGTAGTGGTTCGTTAGTCACTTCTACATCGATCAAATAATCAGAGTAGTCGGAATGATGTGATTTGAACTTGAGGTGGATAGTATATGTGTGTGAGTAAGTAAATAAAGGATTCTCTGTATGATGTTTTTTTTGTTGTGAATGCGTTTTAAAACAACATGCTTAATTAATTAATTTTAAATCCAAATTTTTGTGGTTATTTCGCTAATGTATGAAATATCAGCTTGCAGGAGATAAAACATTGTTCTACCTTGGTGTATATTTCTCGAATCACTTCTTATGTACAATTGTATATACACTCGCTGGCGCTCGTTATATACAATTGTACATACGAAGTTATTCTCGAAATATACACCAAGGTAGAAAATGTACTAAAACTGATCAGTCCGTCCGTCACAACTATACACATAATTACTATGCTAACATTAAAAAAGCAAAAAAAGAAAAAAAATATCGCGACCTTGAAATTTTAAGAAGAGAAATGCGCGCACATATACTACAACCGATTGCTTACACCACAGACACGCCAATATGTAGAGGATCAGAATTCACAAAGAGTCGTCATGAGTTTAAGCGAACTATATAGATGTGTGGTATTGCTGGTATATACATGTAATTTAAGTGCTTGTATAGCGCGATAATAAAAAAACACAGCGTTGGAAAATGTTGATGTGTACATACGTACGAGAGTAAATGTTCTCAACTTTTTCTAGTTATTTCAACCATAAAAATATGTTGTAATATTACAAACACCATTGCATTGACATTAAAATTCACTTTTAAATCACATGCGTGATGTTGAACATTTTAATAACTTTTTATTTTGTATTATTTCGATGGTAAATGGAACTGAATTTTCAACGAAGAATTTTCTGTTTCCGTTAGGTTATTTCATAAATGTCGATTTTAGACACCTAGTTGTCGATGCTATTTTTCTAGCTTCATCCAGACAAGAAGTTCATATTTAATGGATAAAGGCCGGAAACAATTTAGCTTTAATGCTTTACAGGTGATAAACGCACAACTATAATCTAATCTATTACTTCTTTTGTTGAAAGCATAATCGTCTAGGATTGATAAACAATCTTTTACTTCAATTGTTTTGGAATATTAATTCTTTATAAGCATAAGTAACTTCTAGCCAGTGTTCATTCTTGTACTCGTTGTCAAAAACAGATGCTCATTCGACTTATTCAGCTTGACCCAAAATTAAGCTCTAGATAATAAAGATGGAGTTTTCGTTAGATTGTTGGGTGGGCATGTCAAATATGAAAAACCCTTTAAACCTTTAACTTAAATGATAATTTTCTCTTCGTACATGAGAATTCGAGTGTCTGCACTTTTGTGTGAGACTGGGTACGAACCGGAAATGGAATGGCAAGAATTCTGGACAAACACAAATTACGACAGCCCTCTTTTTGAACCTGACTCGAACCGAACAAAAGAGTTCAAGTTGCCTAGAAAAGCATGGTGCAATCTGAACCGACTGCGAACTGGTCATGGTGGATGCAGTGAAATGTTGTTCAAGTGGGGATATACCGACGATGAAAGTTGCAATTGTGGACACCCGCACCAATCGATGGAACACATTTGGAATACCTGTCCACTTATGTCGTATAAGGGCCCGGTGCAAGATATTTTGAACCTAAGCGATTCGGCTGTGACTTGGTTGAACCAACTGAACCTGTGACTGTGATCTAATTGACATTACTGACTTAATGATTTCGTGATTGTGAATATAAATTGATATGTGACTGATTGACTGGATTCTTGCCTCAATCTTGTAATTAATTTTAATTTTAATTTTCGTACTTTTCAAATGTAAGACTTATTGTAAAAGGAAACGCCATATGCTAAATAATAAAAATAAATGTGTGAAACTCTATGATGGGATTTTATTTTACTTCTTTTCATTGCATCTTTCTTCGCCCGTTCCCACCTTCTTAGATTTATCAGGTTTGGACGATCAGTAAAGATCTCGAAACACATATCTGTTCCTTTCATACACGGTCATCGTGTAAATCATACTAGCTTTCCTGTTGCCTCTAGGAACCTGTCTAGAACGTCAGGTCCTATTGCACAAATTTCTGAAAGAACCACCTCATAGTCTCCCATTATCCTGCGTCTTAATTGAAGAAATTTGGGGCAATCGCATATTAGATGTGCACCGTTTCTTCATCTAGATACAGTAACATGTCGAAGTGTCCGAGTTGCACACATCATCAAAAAACCAACGAAATTTTTACTGTTCGTAAAATAATTGAGAAGCAGCAATTTATGCAACAAGTTGCGAAAAGTGTTTTTTCTTGTCACTAGACGAAGTACCATATTGTGTGACAAAAAGAACCACTTTCGCGACGTGTTGCATAAAACGTTTTATGCAATTTCGTCGCAAAATTGAACACTTTGCGACCGATTACATATTTATTTTAACATCATCTGAAAGGGTGGTAAGACGCTAAGTCCTTACATTCTATGTAAGTGAGACTGACTTTTAAATCACATGCGTGCCGTTCAAAATGAATTAAATGAACTTTTAAGTTTTTCTTCACATCGACGGTGTATATACCGTTTTAGACATGGAACTGAAATTTCAACCGTAAATTTTTTATTTCCGTTACGTTCATTATTCTCAAAATGGTTAAATAATTTTCTTAATTAAAGTTGCACTAAATGCTTATTAAAATGTAATTTTTTTGAATTAAGGACAGAAGCATATTAAACTACTTGCACACACGCTGTGTACTGGTGACATACAATCACATTAAAATAAACCAATTAGATTTTGCTAGTTACACCAATCTAAAATGAAAAACAAATTGAAAGTCTTCATTCTTTTTCATTCATTAACTCTAGTTGATATTAAAGAAGAAAAAAAAAAACAGTTTTTAGTCTCTGTGAATGCTCGCTCAATGCACCCAGCCACCAACCAACCAGCGTAATAGATATTTTCAACTTTAAATATCGAAAGCAATGTTGTATGTGGTAATAAAATGTTACCTACTATACATTATAGAACGCAATTACCGTCGCTTTGCTGTAATATCGATAGTAATGGGCATTGAGACAACACACATAAATAACATTTTAGTTTTCTTTAATTAAAAACAAGCTTTAAATTGACTGAAAATTGATCTTTGAGCTTTTCAGCAAATGGAGAAGATAAATTTCGTGCATTTTGTGATTACATGCTGTATTCATTCGCCTTTATAATTTGAGACATAATAAGCGCTACCTAGTGGCTGGGGTAGAACACTAGGTAAGCAAGTAGTTGGAAGGAAGCAACGTCTGTTATTGACAGCAGAGATAAAAATAAACGATAAAAATAATTGCTCTGAATAATGAAGCAAAGTGCATTACAAAGCAAAATGAAGTAAAAGATTTTCATTAAACTTTGGAACATTTGAACATAGAACGAAGGAAGTAGTAGCGTTGATAATTATATTGATGATAAGACTACACTCAGTTACAGTCTAACTGTTTGATAATTGATAAAGAATTACAACTTCGGTGGGTGCATTCCGAACTACTTTCCAGCTCTACCGTATTTCGCAAAAAGAATTATAATCGAAAACGTACGCAGTCCGTGCGCACTCCATGCACATGCAATCAATCCAAATTTCTCTTATTGTTTTTTTTTTTAAATAAATAAAGCGATGGTTTCCATGGAAAATTCGCTGCATAAAGTACGACATCAATCTGAAGAAATAAATAAATAAAAACATTGGAACGTAAACATCGACGAACATCAAATTGTGTGTTGTTGAAATTGCAATTTGCGATTACAATACAATTCTCCGTCATTAGTCCTTGATATACCTACACCGAGTTAACTTATAAAAACCACGTTATGCTTCAAAGAGTTGTTCTTGCTGATCGAAATAAAAACAACAAAGAAACTGCTGTTGTGTATATCCATCGGAACGTCGAAACTGAATCAATTTTTACTGTGAAATTATTTTCTTTTCCTCGTTGAATTTAATAAATTCATGATTTACCACGATAAATGCTCGGTAAAATGAGCACGGATACTTTAAGGCCTAGCAAGAAAACCTTTGAAAAATTGATTAACTTTGTTCCAGTACGCTCCGAACATTTTTTTTGTGTGGACTGGCTGTGGATTTCTGATCAGTGAGTTTACAGATTTTATAGTCAACAGAATTGAACGCTTTGATGTAGTGAAGCGTATTTTGATGTCCCTCGGTGGCCTTTTTAGAGTTCAACTTCTTAGAGTTCTTCTGAAATTACCACAGACTACATCTGCACCAAAGCTTCTAGTATGCTTATTGTGCTTACTAGATTATATCAGATACATTAAGGTAATTCAGTACTGGGTTGGGTGATACATAACATTATATTGAAGGATGTAGGCCCTTCTGAATTTCACTCTCCTTCCAGTGATAGCCCGACTGTATGCACGAGTTTGTTTAAGTGGCAGTAAGAACGTCTAAGATTAACATAATTGGTGTTTACGTAATTTTAGATAGTAAGATAGTAACTGAAGGACTTTCAGTCCATATTGTCAATAAATTGGCGAAAATATAAAGTGTCGTCAGTTTGGTCTGTAAATGCAACATTCATAACCAGTTCACCAGTACATCCTGTGCGTCCTTTTTACAAATCTCTGCACACGTATCATCGACATACTGCATTCCAAGATATTGATGTTACCCTAATTTCTGTTTGCAATAAAAGTTTATGGCCATTATAAAGTCAACACTTCCATTCGAACTCGTACGTTCAGCCAGCGCAAGCAGAATCCATTATGCAAAACCCATAAAATTTGATTGAGTTGAGGAGTTTCTTTTTTGTATTGTTTTGTGTTCGTTGGAACAAAATATTCCGGTTGATCTTTCGACTGCTATTTGACTTTGACTTCAACACCGTAACCGCTTATATACGGGATAGGATTTGGCAAACATATGGAGTTTCCCGAGTATTCCATTTTATTAAAATGCTATAATCATCGGCTATCGACACAGGCGACAAAAATATGCGATGAGATCCGGTTACGAAATGATTTAAACAAATCGAATCGAAGATCTAATTATTATGCCACAATTTCGTCGCTTACAAAAGGCTATTGAATTAATTGTCTGATGAAATTGGCAAAATATCAAAACCTCAAATCTACTTATTAAGAAAACCAACCCTAGTTGAAATGGAAATAAGAATTGGACAATAAGAAACTGACGTTAGCTATGAATGACCATTTGTTCGAACATAACTTAAAGCATAACATCTTCGTCCATAATACCAGGGGATTAAAATGGAATTCTCAGTAAATTTGTTGTATAAAAACTTTCAAATCTTGGTCTCAATTAAAAACCCAAATGTTACACAATCAATGTTCAGAGTCTTCGACTTAGAATTTTGAAAGTGCACGCGGCATTTTACAAGATCAAAATAAACATTTTTTTATGGTTTTTATGGAAAAAAGGCTTTATTTTTTGCCGCAATTTATTTTTATACGATTTTGACCTAAATATTAAGATTACTGTAACAAACTAAAAATGGAATATTGAGGGATGGTAATAAATGAGCAGAGATTTCTCTTTAGAATTTTCGTTGAAAAGTGTGTAGTAGTTTACTGGACACATTTGGTAAGAGTTTTTTTTAGACCCGTACGAAGTACTGGGGTCTTATAGGTTTACGCATACGTTTGTAACACGTCGAATTGGACTCCCTGAGTAAGGGGAAACCTATTGTAGTTGTCTAGAGATGCCAAATCCGCGAAAAAAAAATGTCCGTCTAGACCCCTTGGTGTGGAACAGACACAGGGCGGCAAGCAGTTTTTGCTTGTAGGTCGGCCACATTTGAACATATTTCGTCTGTTTTAGCTTTATTAGATAGGTATTGACCGTACCAATCAGGGAAATTTTTTTTTATGAAATTATGTTCTCCGGAGCGTGAGCTAGGTCTCTTGGAGTGAGCTCTTATCTGGCTACTCGGCCGTACAGTGAACGTGGAGTATTTTGCCAATATCTCGAGTAAATTTTGACCTAATTTCATGATTTTTTTTTGTTTGAAAGGTATTAACGAATGTAAAGCGTCGGTACTATTTCCGGTCTCCTAACAAAATGGCTGCCGGCGACCATATTGGATTTTAGTAAAATAGAAATATCTTGGGAAAAATGATACTTAGAGAGTTTCTGTTAACATGGAAATAATTTGTTATGTGTGTGGGGTTTCAGGGATTCCATATACGGACATCTATATATACCTATATACAGCTATATTGAGCTATATACAGGCATATAGAGCTATATAATAGCATATATTTATCTGTGAAATGTTTATTTATAGTGAAATATAGTTAAATATAGCGGTATATAGCTGTTTAAATAGGAATTTATGAAATTTGTCTTCGTACGGGGCTGTCTATATTGCCTCCGGCAATTTAGTTGTATATGATAACAAGGCAAAGAGTGGATAATGTAAGTGATTTTAAAGAGAGAATAGTTTTTCAGCAGAGAAGAAAATGAAGTAAGAGAAATGAAGAGTTTCACATTAAAGGCTTTTGATACGAATAGGTGTTTCGTACGGGTCGGCGTTAGCTATGTTTTATATTTTGTTTAGTTTGTTGAAGTTTTTAATTTGTATTAATCCAATTTGAAGACTCCAAAAGCTAGTTACAGAACAGAATACCATCTGTTATCGCGTAAACTATGGACATTGGCTATCGTGGTCTTATATAGCAAAATGTGTGTTAAAACTAACGAAGTACAAGATTAGGTGAGAAAAGCGTTTGAAAATTTGTAGATCAAAATTAAATAACAAATTCGCACTAGCTTCTCGTTGTTGACTGAAAAATAGCATCTACCGTCCGTTGTTGAATTGCCTAATATTTTTAAGAGTACCTTTCTGGCACGGATAAACAAATTTCACTCAAAATGCACCATTTTCCGAAATTGTCCCACGGGTAAACTGTTTTTTTCTATTTATTCAATCTTTTAGTTAGTAATCGACTCCAGAGCTGCTTAAAAGTTTTTCCCATGAAATAGAAGGAGGAAGTGACTTGACAAAACAATGGTTTTTCTGGTCAAGTTTCAACAGGATCACTAAAAAAGGATACCAAAAAGCGAGCGGTATAACCAAATCTGGTAAATTAGGATCGGATTGGTTGTAAATTTGGATAAAAACCACGTAAAAGCGAAGTGGGAGCTAGCAAATACCAGAAAATAGAGAAATAGATATTTGTGTACCGAGCGAGAAAATAGAAAATTCGCTTCGCTCTGGCCGAAAACATCGCTCTTGTTCCAACATTTCCCATTTCTCTTAGAGGTGAACACAGCGTTGTTCATGCCTTGGGACAGAATTACTAAACTTTCGCATTGTTTTGGCTACAACTCGCGAAATTGCCTAAAAACAATCGTCCAAAACAAATACACAAACAACTATTTCAAGTTCGTTGTGCTTTGTCGTTTTTCTCCACGAGACGAAAACATCGATTCGCCAAATTCTCGAAAAATTAAACAAAATGATATTTTGAATGAGAAAAGTTCTATTTGGTCCCAATAGAAATGTCATTCGACCAGTCGTCAAGAAATAGTAATTTATGTATCTGTTGTGGACGGCAGATTTTAGGCCATTTCGCGAGTTGTAGCCCGAACGAAGTGAGATGGATGAAATGGAATTTAGCGGAATTTTTACATCAAAACGAAATATTTGAATTTTGAGTGGAATTTAGTGGAAATATTGGAGTTTCGAGTGAAAAATTAATTGAATTTTTAGGATTATTGCGTTGACAAATACTTAGATGACCTTGACTTCGCTCCAATTGTATTTCTTATTGTTTTATTTGCATTTTCGAACTTTTGGAATTGAATAGTAGAATTGAGATTGTTGGGCCTGATTTTTTACCAGTTGTTACCCCTCGGAGCAAATACGGATAGATTTTTTGACACGATTCGGCTCGTGAATGGAAATAATGTTTTCTTCCCGGTAACCAAAATGACCAAAATTTCCTGATGAGTGGCCATTAACTTCCCAGTGGCGCAAATATTATTTCCCAAGCCCTTTCTAGTCGTTTTGAACAGATTTATGTCTAAGAATAGTTTTTAAAGTTCTATAACCTTTATAAATGTAAAAAGAATGTCGCGAGCGATATTTTTTGAAGATTGACCTTTCGACGGTGCAAAAATAGTATAATTCTTTGAAACTGTACAAACTCTAAATTCTAAATGAAACTTTAATTTGAGCAAAAGCGCCGCATGCGAAATTTTTAAATTCTTATGGTTGTGCAGCCTATTATTAATCGTATGGTTTTATACATTTTCCGTTACAAATAACAAACAAATCGTAAACTCTTATTCGAAATTTTTAAAACGACGCGACCAATACACATCTGGCTGTCTGTCCGATGACCGAATTTGAGCACACTGAGACCAATGTTTGACATCCGGTGAACTCTTATCCGAAATGTTTTGCAGACGATGTGACCAGCGCACATCTGGCTGTCTGTCCGATGACCGAATATAACACACTGAGACCAATGTTTGACATCCGGTGAACTCTCATCCGAAATATTTTGAAAGCGATGTGACCAATGCACATCTGGCTGCCTGTCCGATAACCGAATTTGAGCACACTGAAACCAATGTTTGACAGCCTATAAACTTCCAAGGCCAGCGGCTGACCGGCCGTATTTCTTGTGATTCCAAAAATTCATATTGATTTGACGTAATTTGTAGATGTTCGGAAATGCTATCGCTGTGAGGCTCAAAACGAGCAGGTACAGCACCAAAGTGATGATATCTTGTGGCTCAAACCAATTTATTGTTTGAGGCGTTATCAGACCGGGCCACTGGCGGCTATCATCGTCCAGTCAAGCAGCTCATACGATGAACTGATGATTCGAAAATATCTTCCACGATGCTTTCTCTGTTGTGTGTTGATATAGCTACTTTTGTGTTGCTTTACATCAAGCATTCACCGAAAGTGAGGTTATGATGTGAATGGTGAATCTTGTTTTGGCCAAGGTGTCCAGAAAGCGGCATCAATTCGATTTTCATTACAAAATCCACATGTACGACATATTAAATGCTTCCAACATTCACTTTTCAATCGAAACAAATTACACGATATCGTCAAAAAAAAAATTTATTCGGACGAACCGCAAGCAACACTTTTTGTTTCGACAGTTGACAGGAGCCTATTAGAAACTGTTTCACCAGAAGTAGTAACTCCTCAAAAGTTTAGTTCGTTGAAGAGAATAATTCATCTGGAAGCATGAGCACCATAATATCATAACTTCCCCATAAGTTCATACAAGTAACTTCATCCCACCGATAGAGACTTCCCGATGGCAAAAACTTTCCGATGGTGGAGACCTGCCGATGGAAGAGACTTCCTGATGAAGTTTTACATGAAGAACTCACCGGGAAGTTTTCATCACTTTATCAGCGGGAAGAACTCAACGAGAACTTTCTATTAGCGTCTTCCCGCCGATAGTGACGATAACTTCTTGATAAGCTCTTACCGCTGATAAAAGCTTCCCGACGAGTACTTCCCGCTGATAGAGACTTAACACTGTACACTAAAAAAAAAAAATCCGCTGATAGAATTCCCCCTGTTAGAAACTTCCCAATGAGTTCTTCTCGTTAATAAAAACTTCCCGATGAGTACTTCCCGCTGAACACTGACAAGAACATAATTTCTCGCTAACAGAAACTTCCCAATAAGTTCTTCCCGTCGGTAGAAACTTCTCTATAAGTTCTTCCTGCTGATAAAACGTTCTGGTGAGTTCTTCCTAGTGATAGCTACTTCCGATTTCCCGGTTAGTTCTGAATTATTCCTTCTTATAGATACTTCCCGGTGAGTACTTCCCGGCGGGAAATATCTATCAGCGGGAACTTCCCGCGGATAGATATTTCCCGGTGATTTCTATTTTTTACAGTTTCGCCCCGACGACTTCCCGGTATCTAGGATACCGCATTATTTGTATGCACGATTCGGCTGAGCCTTCTCTCGCTCACCATATAGTTCTTTTTATGGAATTCTCCTATTCGAATCAAATTCTCTTCGCTCATGAACCATATTATTCGTCAGCTGATATACTGAGATTACGAAACCTTAAATCCTTGATGTATATAAAAAGTCCCAATGATTACATGACAATGTTTGTTCTCCGAGCTAACGAATTTGTTCGAAACATAGTAAATACAACCATCGCGTGGAATGTGTTATCGAATACTTGCTTTATCATATTTTCGTCATCGTATAATTGTTATTGCCATGACAATTACTATAAGAAAAAGTAAACATTTCCATTATTATATATGGAACCTCACCTCATATCAAACGTCTTTCACATTCAAATGTGGTTTGAAATGGAAACAGAAAAAATTACAATGCTTATCACCGAATTGCGTCTCTTCATATTCCATATTGTTTGCTTTTAATGCTAAGTCAACAAAACCACCTACAACACAGTGAAGATCTCTGTAGCTGGTAATTAAGTTTTACAATTCAACAAAAAGTAGAAAAGCGCGATGTTGTGAAATTCTTAGCACAGAATTATTGTATGTGTACAGCTCCAGCTCCCATACTGAATATTTATGTCTTGTATGTGAGTTGTGTGTACGATACAAGTGCAGCAATCTTTAGCTAAACAATTTATGATTAGGAAAAATATATAAAATATCTCATATATGGTGTATGCAAACATAAAAATCAGCAACAAAACCGACATTTATATTTTATACATAGAGATATTCTACTATAAACTGAACGCGGCCCGACCACATTCATATCCAAAGTTGAAAATTTCGAAATTGATTTATTCAGTTAATGTTGGGAAATTGTGTTTCACTTGTGTCCTTGTAAAAACAGCTCGTTTTTTCCATTTTATAATATATACGCGCGCGGTATTATTTCTTTCCATATATACGAAGTACATTAAAATTATACGCGGACACGACATTTTATAAATGATATGAGCATAAAATAAATTATTATTTTATTTTCTAGTCTTGAAGTATGTGGTAAGTGATTGGCAAAGAATTTCGATGTTAAATTCTTAAATCTAGTTTTGAATTTTATTGGGATAATTGAGCAAACAAAACTTGCTTTGTGTGTGTGTAGATTTGTGCTTCTACATTATGTATGCGCTGCGCTTATTCAGCTTTGTTTGTTCGAAGCATTGAGACACATTCTATTTCATTCGAAATGTGCTGTTCCGTTTGGCTGTTCAATCAAAGAGATTACGACTTCAATTTAGATTGCAGACACCGAACAAGATGTTCAAATTTTACGTTCCACCTGTAATGAAAGTTGTTCCATAATAGTAATGGTTGAAGTCTATTATGAAATATGGATCAGTTTCAATAGTGTACTGGTCAGAATATAGGTACTGGCACCTAGCCTCATATTATTTAGATAACGAAAACCAATTTCTGCGTTGTGTAATGAGTGTAGGAGGACGTTCCGATCTGAGATGTCGAACAATGGGAGATTCCTAATTAAACAGCAACACTACCATGCAGTTCAAAATACCATTTCTCAACAGCGGTCGAACGAATACTATACCAATTTTCAGATAAAAAAGTCTAGCGAATCATAATCGAAATGAAATTGAGCGCCATTGCTAACCGTCCAGACTCGTGGCTTTTTGTCTCATACGTATATGCATGTAGGAAAATGTTTCAGTGCAGTTAGCTGCTAAAAAAAAACACTCAAAGAAAAATATTACGTCCATCCGCACATGCAGGCCATTCCACAATCTAATCACTGTTGAGAAGATTGTTCCCTTGTACTTCACCGTGCGACAGAATCTAGAAGTCACAACATAATAGGGATGTGTGTGATGGGTCGACGCGACGTTCGGACAGAAGTCGTATTGTGGAGAGGTACCTAGGTGCTATGCTTAGTATCTACGATCAACCGGAAATTTTTGTTTTGAAGTCTTTCGACGAGATTCAACGTTGTTGGAGGAGCTCCTATCCACAAGTGGGAATCGAACTCAAGGAGAAGCCGTATAAAAGCTTTATATAGTGGCAAGTGGCAAGTAGCAAAATATATCTTTCGGAAATGACTTCATCTGTTATCGACAACCATGATATATATAAGCGGTGAGTTGCCAGTGTTCTATTATATAACTACGCTTTTTACAACTGAAAAGAAATAAAAGATTTTATAGCAAAATACTTGAAACAATAGAGGTAATAGATTATAAACGCATGCTTGTCTGGGCGAAAAACGTAGTCTCACAAGACAGTAAATTTGAGACCAGGAGACAAAAGTAAATGTTCAACTGAAGGTAATCACATTTTCAGCGGGGTGAATTAGAGTGTAGCTTCTACATTTTCAATAGAATTGATGGAATATGATGAATTCTCTTGAAATGTTAGAGGTTATAACTGAATATAATATGTCCTCTGAGCTCGAACACACTCGAACGATGGGTCTCGTGTTCCTCCTTAGTTCTTAGACTTTCATTCTTCACTAGAGTGCCGTTTGTAAGAGGTGAGTTAACTTTTTAAAACTTTGAGTAATTTTTCTGTGGTTCAGGGTTACGACCAGATGCAGATGTTAAAGAAGTGGATAAATGTAAAGAATGACAAAAAAAATGTAAAGAGTAAAAAATTGCGTTGAATGAAAACAGTTTTTGTTTGGAATCGGACTTTTCACGTCTAGGATGAGACTGGAATACTTCAATCTGTAGGTCTTTTTTCTCAGAAAAAAAGGTACAAAACCAGTTAGCTCAGCTCAGTAATACAAGGCAGTTCAGAGAGCAGTTTTCATCATATTGTAATTGTTTAATCTGTAAGACAAAACGTCATAGGTCTACAATTGTTACATCGGTACACGAAATTTTGGCTCGTGTTCAATGTCGAGACATCGTCAATTATACTAAGTGAAGTCTTCATATCGCAAAAACAAAAATCTCTTTCGAATTTCCGGTAATTTTAAAGAGAAAATTAAACTGACAACCTCGTCAGGGACGACGTCACTGTGTACTAGGAGTGCCACCTCTATACATGTATAATTTGCTACTTTGTTTCAACTTTCGATTTTTTTTTCCTTTTCTGACTTGAAAAATATAAATTGAATTTACTTTCGATACACGTTCCTGTTCAAAGCTTGATAGCGCTGAATCGAATTAAAAATTACAATAAAATTTAACAGGAAAAAAGAGAGACTGTGACTCACGTCAAGATCGTGTAATTAAAGTCGGTTTTTATTCTTCTAGTTTATAGTTTTAGAATGATTTGTGATCGAATTCGAAATGTGTGAATCTAAATTGTATATTTCGTATATCTCTTCGTTCCAGCAACAACAACAATGCGACGACGTCGTCGTCGTAGTACATAAAATAGTATAGTTGTAACCAGTAGTAGGTTAACTACACACATATGATGATGATGAAATCACCTTTTACTTTATAATTAATTTTATAATAGTTATTAATATTTATAACTCTCATAAATAAATAAACCTACCTGTTCTTTGCTGTGTTAATCGATATTTTACGAAAATTTTATATAGAAACACATGTTCGCTCAATAAAACAATCATTACAAAATCTCATTTTATACCAGTTCTACTACACACGCTGGTTTACTTACTTATATATACGTTATAAGAATATTATTATGCACAACTTGAAATCGGCTTTCGTATTTAATTTCAAATTTTCTAAATACGCTCGCCGGAGCTTTACACATCTAAACAAAAAAAAAACGAAACAACATGTTGTTGTTATCTACAAGAAGTTTGAAAAAAAAAACACGGGAAATTGCGCCTTAAATATTTACAATTTTACACATAAACAGAAATCTAAGTAAAGTCCAAAAAATAAAAATCGTTCAACGTGCTAACGTGAAATAGTTTTCAATTACTCGAGCCAGTTGTTGTTTGAACAGTAATTTATGGTTTGAATAATTTTTTCGTACGAAACAATATCCAAATTCTTACGAAAAAAGAATGATTTGTTGTTTACGCGCGAGAAATTTTTCAATTTACGTGTGTTTTGCTGTTGGCTGATGCAGAGAATTTCGGACGGAATCGGATGAATCGTTTGTATAAATATTTTGAAATAAAAAAAAATCTTTTTTTTTCTTCATTTAAGGAAAACAACAGCGAATCGCAACTTGATTTATTTCTGAAGAATTTTCTTTGATTGGACAATACGTTTATCAGGTCTATAGAAAATCGTTTGTGATAAAATTTTAAACTTTTATCTTTTACGTTAAATAGTTCGGCGTCAATGTGTATTGAGCAGACAATTGCGTCTCAGTCAATCTCAGCTACTCCTACTTGTAAATATTTACATACATTTCTCGATATTTTTTTTTTTTTTTTGATAAGCCGTCAATGAATTATAGAAATTGATAAATTTAGTGTAATTACGGAATGTTTATTAACAATTCGCAATTTATGTTTCATGCTCGTACAATTAATTTTTTTTAATTAGCTGAGTTCAGACTGAATTGAGCACGTACGGAGGTCATCGTATGGGTTCATTGCGCTGTACTATTAATTCAAATGTTTAATGTTTTTCCGATCATTTCTGCAATGTAGCTCTGCAGAGCAAGTGGAGGAAAATAGATAGTTTGGAGGAAATTTGCAAGACCATCACGAAACCTTCCTATGTAAAATTTCATCCTATTTTCTGGTTTTAATCGAGTACTAGGAAATAGAATAAAATTTGGTGCCATTCGGACCACTCGTTCCAAAGGTACAAGGAATTTAATGTAGGTGTATGAAGGTGTACAAAAAATGGTAGATTTGAGCGGAAAAATGCTCAATTTTTGGGCTGACGAAATTTGTATAATATTACACAGCACTAACTACGAAAATATCCGAAAATTTGTTCTAACGTGATGGTTTTAATGTAGATAGGGACGGACGTTCTTTGGTGGTTTGAATTAAGTCAATGAAAGTCTACATAGGTCTGGTAAGCTCTGCTTTAAGAATAGTCTTTGAATACTACTACTTCGAACACCACGTACGATATCTTTCACGTTGTACATCTTGCACACATTCTAATGTTAAGTTTATGTCTGAGGTCTTTAATCTATGTTAGGGTAAGTCCTATTCCACCTTCCCATACAAAAAGTTTAAATTTGTCCACAATATGTGGCAAACCGGTTGCAATCTACTTGTCAAACGGGGAGAGGCGGGAAATCAGAAACAAAACTACATTTTTTATTTACATCTTTAAAAAAAAAATTCTATTTAAAATCGCTTGATAAGATTTTAGTGTAGACAATTGAGTCGTACAACTTTACTATTGCATAGAAAAATAGGTCAGCATCCTCTTAAATTTTTTGTGTAACAGTAACTTATTAACCGTACGAAGAAACACCTTTGGATTTTTGGCTAAAACATGAAGAATCGATTTTTTTAACTGTGAAAATTCTATGTCTCCAGTTTTGTGGCTGATCACAATGTGAATGTGAGATACTCTCAGAGTTCTACAACAACCAAATACAAAGTATACAGTAGAAGGTTCCAAAAATAACCAAATAAAATTGTACCAAGTCATACAAATCGAAACACTCCGATCCGAAACATGTTTCGAAGACTCTGCAGAATTCTGTGAATCTTGGAGACAGTGATACCGTACATCAAATGCAATGGAAGCGAAGGGAAAATGAATTTTGCCTGGTTTATGGTCCTCATAGACAGAGGACCTCGGCATTGCACGATATTTGTTTCTAAATTTGGTCACCCATGTCAAAAATGGTCTAAAATATCAGTCGATACTGTCCAGAATCTGGAAAGAATCTGCAATTCTGGAAAAATTGGTCACTTACATCAAACGCAATGGAGGCGAAACGAAATTTAATTTTGTCTGGTTTATGGCATACATAGACAGAGGACCTGGGCATTGCACGATATTTATTCCAAAACAGGGTCACCCATATCAAAAATAGCGTGAAAAATGGGTAAGTAAACCGTCGTTACCGTGCAATATTGCACGGTATCGACTGATTTCAAACTAATATTTCGACTTATTTTTGATATGGGTGACCCTGTTTTGGAATAAATATCGTGCAATGCCCAGGTCCTCTGTCTATGTATGCCATAAACCAGACAAAATTAAATTTCGTTTCGCCTCCATTGCGTTTGATGTAAGTGACCAATTTTTCCAGAATTGCAGATTATTTCCAGATTCTGGACAGTATCGACTGATATTTTAGACCATTTTTGACATGGGTGACCAAATTTAGAAACAAATATCGTGCAATGCCGAGGTACTCTGTCTATGAGGACCATAACCCAGGCAAAATTCATTTTCCCTTCGCTTCCATTGCATTTGATGTACGGTATCACTGTCTCCAAGATTCACAGAATTCTGCAGAGTCTTCGAAACATGTTTCGGATCGGAGTGTTTCGATTTGTATGACTTGGTACAATTTTATTTGGTTATTTTTGGAACCATCTACTGTATACTTTGTATTTGGTTGTTGTAGAACTCTGAGAGTATCTCACATTCACATTGTGATCAGCCACGAAACTGGAGACATAGAATTTTCACAGTTAAAAAAATCGATTCTTCATGTTTTAGCCAAAAATCCAAAGGTGTTTCTTCGTACGGTTAATAAGTTACTGTTACACAAAAAATTTAAGAGGATGCTGACCTATTTTTCTATGCAATAGTAAAGTTGTACGACTCAATTGTCTACACTAAAATCTTATCAAGCGATTTTAAATAGAATTTTTTTTTTAAAGATGTAAATAAAAAATGTAGTTTTGTTTCTGATTTCCCGCATCTCCCGGGCATTATATGACCACTTGCACTTTCTGGCCCGTCAAATTTTATTAAAGACATTGATAGCAGCGGCGGAAGATTCGTTCGTTACATAATGCTAACCTCGCCGAGGAAAGTAATCTCTAAAAAAGATTCCATTTTCAAGGAATTGTTTTCTTTAACTTCTAAGGGAGTCACATTTACACACGCAGTTAGTAAGAAATCCACAAGTATTTTAGTGGTCACACGTCATATATTAACAGAATCTATTACTTCAATTGATCTGAATATTTTCGAGAGAGTCTTTTACTTAATTGGTTTTAACATACATCTTGCTATATAAGCTCATAATTTGGGAAGTGGATAGTGTATATGGCTGTATTTCAATGTAGAAATCGTTATGAATGTCTGTAAATGATTGGTAGTGTGTTTGTGGACATGTAATTTGAAATGAAAAATTGGTGCCAGGACGGGAGACGAACCCGCAATCTTCACCTTTCCGGGGCGATGCTCTTACCACTTGAGCTACCCGGCACACTTTTCATTTCAATCTTTGTAGTTTCATTTTGTCAATGCAATGTTGTCAATGCAATGTTGATATGTTGCTATGTTGTTAGTGTGTACGAATTGATTGTATTAGTGTAATGTTAATGTGATGTTAATTGAAGATCCGGTTGATTGAAGATCCTGTGTAGTTCAAACGTTGCGTCCTTATCCAGGACGTTTGGGTATACCTAAATTGTGATGCGTTAGCACCTTTCGTCGATATGGCTCAATAGCGAAAGTTCATTGTTTTTTTCGTACCGTCGCTGCCCATAACAGATGACATGGTCGTCCATTTTAATCGATTTAAAATGATACAAATTAACACACCCGATATTATCGATTGGGGGGTTCGTCCGAGATAATCTAATGGTATACTGGTACATACTTAGACACCGTACAGAGCATTGCTGTCTCGGACAATTATACCAAAGAAAAAATTGAGTGTTGAACTCTGTTAGTAATGTTTCCGGTGAATCAAAGATCAAATTCAGAAACATTTCAATGGAATGTGATCATCAAAATTTAAAAAAAAATCTTTCAATGCCACTTCTCTTAAATAAATGCGGTAGACTAGTCATTATATTGCTAAACAATTGACGATGTTTTTCGTCTTAAAATGTAACAATTATATGGTCGAACAGTGCCGATACCACCGTTTCGAAACAGACATCAGGTATATATGTATCTATATGCTCATACCAGACATTTATATCTAAACCACATATGACCGACCATATATTATGCACAATGTAATATCCAAATCTATCATAATAATTAAGCTCTAAATTCTGCTATTATTATATGGCTGAGAGGAGGAGGAGGAGGAGAAGAAGAAAAAATGCCATAACAATTTTGATTGTTGCCGTTCGTGTCCTGTCTATTTCGACAAAGTCAAAGTGATATTTCAACTCTCGACGATGAAACCGCGAAACAAGTTCTTTTTGTCTCGTTCCAGTATATAATGATATTGTGTGTATGAATTTTGTTTTTCATTTTTTTTTTCACATATTTCTTTTTCTTGGTTAAATAAAACTAGTCATGGTTTATCATTACTCATTTGAATAACTCGGAGAAGAAAAAAAAATGTTTTCGTACGAAATAAAAAAAAACTATAATACAGAAATGGTTTTTTATATTTAACCTTGAATTTGAATAGAGTAAGAGTTTTTCATCATCGCGTTTAGTGACTTGCTAATGTCCTTGAAAAAAGCAGAAACATCAAAATATCATTAAATTGATGGTAGAGTTTTTTCCTTATTATATTTATCTTTAAATTGCTCGTATAATTCTGCGCCGGAATGGAATGGTATATATATATTAGAAAGAAATTGGTGGGCACGATGGTATTTTGACGGTTGAGATTTTTTTTGCTGTTTCGACTCGTTGATTAAATTACTGATCTTGAAGGACATATGTTTGTTCAGAAAAAAAAGAATAATTTTAATACATTTTTCAAGATCGTCAACGCATGATTTATTTCTGATAATTTGAATAATCGCGTGCTATCGTCGAATTGATAGCAATGGCTAAATTTTTGTTTTTTGAATAAATTGATCGAGTTTTTTGCCAATAAAAATTCTTGGAATTTTTGAGATATTTTTGCAGACAAAATCTTTTATCAAATGAGCGTCATTCATTTCCCCCATTTCCGCATTTTTTATCGGTACACAATTGCCATTTCACCCAACGCACTTCATGCAGAAGTGCTTGGTGTGACAGCTGCCAAATAGAGTACTATTTTGTATGAACATGTTTTCGAGATTTTTGTACAGTGCCAAAAGTTTGATACACTGTCCCAGTACTCTATTTAGAGTATCACTCATGCTTGAAGTGCGTTGTTTCATCTCAGAATTCTACGTTTGCGATCTTTACGATAAATGACGATTGAAAGTGAACGTAGTCAGTCAATTTGTACTGAGAAGATTGTAAGCGTGGTGCTGAAAGTTTCATAGTGTGCCACAGTTTTTCAAGAATCCAAAAAAAAAATGGCGGGAAATGAATCTCAGGGACAAATCAACCGATTCTCGTAATTTTTTTCGAAAGGTAATTGCTGTAGCTTTCAAACAAGTCCCATCTTGTTATGCTTCGTCTTCACTGTAGATTTTTTTGGCTACTCCAAGTCAGTCTCTAACATCCGAAAATTATGCTTTAAGTCCAGTTAAAGTGTCATTCGAAAGCTATTCAGAATACCTTTCAAACAAGCCTAATATCGCTATTGATAGTCGTATTTAAACCCAATAAATGACCATTTTTAGTTGGAAATCATTAAATTTTAGTCCTGATGTACAGAAATTGTCATATTTCCTAGTGTAGACCCTAGTCATGCGATGATTCCAATATTAGGCTTGCTTGAATTATTGTCAAAGTAAAATGCAAGAAAGACTTCGAGTGAGTTTCTGAGACAACACGTTAACCAATTCGGTCACAAAACTCCTTCCGACGTTAATTATTGAACTCTGTTCTTCATATCAAATTTGAGGATATTCGTCACCGCAACTGGACTTAAAGCATAATTTTTGGATGTTAGACGACTGACGTTGAATGGCCATCAAAGAAGAAGATGGGACTCGTCTGAAAGCTACTGTAATGGAAATGACCATCCCTAACAAACGGACATCTTAGCTCCAATTTTTTTGTCAGTGCTATGATTCTCCGATTTCATTCCAAATTTATTTTTCCATCACTCGAATTACAAATTTTGTAAACTATTTTCTTGGGCAGATGTTTTACGTAACATTTTACATTTACAACACGAGGCAATATTTTTAGACGTTGGCACTTTTTATAGTAAGAGAAGAAATAAAATAAAAAACAATTAAACTTGAAGTCTTCATTCAAAGTCTGTGTTTAACGATCGTACGCAATCAATAAACGAACGAAAAATTATCAACCTTGAGTGTGAAATAGACGACGAACTCGACAACAATTACAATTAAAATTAATTCATTTCATAGAAACGTGGTCAAATAACGAGCAATTTATAAAAGGTGTTCACAGAGTAGAGAAGAAGATAATTGCAGCTGTAACACGATGCCTTGGCTTGAACCTATTAATTGTAACTTGTGGTAAAATTCTTGACGCAAAATCTTTTACTTCGTCAGTTCAAAGATATATATTGCTACATAAGGCTCCACCATCTATCACTCCACTAAATCCAATGTAATATGATATCACTCACTAAGCCTCCTTGGAATGAATGTTAACGCTCATGTCAATGAAGTAATGACTCATTTGACCGGGACTTAGGGATCGTTTGATTTCCCTAACAGAATCCTGTTTTCGTTAAGTAAATCTCGTTTTTTCATTGTGTCGATGTTACCATAAATTGAACAAATTAGGTTTTATCAACTAAAAAAATTGTCTAATCCCTTAGCTGACGGAAAATATCAATCTTCTCTTACCGTTTTTTACCATAAGCAATTTTTCATCATCAAGAAAATGATTATCTTGCATTATATTCTTTGACTCTTTTTTTTAAACAAAAGTGATAAAAATCCAATATATAACGCACTGTCTCGATAAATCTTTCCCTCTTGCATCCATAATATACGCATTGTTCATTCCCTTTTACCTTCTTTTTCAGAAAAGAAATATTTATCAACCAGCCAATTCAACAATCTCCAATATTCCGTTTTTTTCCCTTCTTCATCTCTTCTTCTTTCAGTTGTTTAATCTTTCTTCAGATTTTTATAGAAAAATGTGTCTGCAATTCGAAGGCAACCATATAGCAACAGGTACCTTCTCGTCATTCATCTTGAATATGTCAGTTAGTTCATCATGAGTATGTTATGCATATACACCTCGTAATATGTCTCTACCTACACTCGCAAACGATATTTTTTTTCTCCTCTGTTTTCTGTTTCTGATATGTTTCTTGTTTAGATTCAAGGTCAATTTTTTGTTACACCAGCCTCTCCCAGACTATCTTTAATAAGTCTTTTCTTTTTATTATCGTTATATATTTATATGGATACATTGTGGATGGAATAAAAAAAAAATTCGTTGTACGAAATTGTTCACTTTTAGTTTGGTTACACGTTGCAAAAAAATACTCGGAATGGTAAGGCGTACTGTGAGCAAGTGTTGAATCAACACTGTTGATGTATGTTAATACAGAACGTGTGAGAAGTTTGTTGTTATGGAAAGATAGTACATCGTTAACCGTTCGTAGACACACCAATAGTGGTTACCAAATCTATTACGTCTTTTGTTCTAGGTACTTCGAAAATAATTGATTGATATTAAATCTATTACTTCAATAGTTTGAACACAGATTTTTCTGTATTAGGCCACATTAGCTAGATCTCATCGCTCATTTTTGTCATGGCTGTCGATAACATCAGACACAAAACGTACAATATACATCCCGACTATAACGACAATCTTCCACACGAAACTATCTAAAAACTACAGTCGATATTTTTGCTACGCTCATGTTTGCAATTTAAGAAAAAAAATTGTTTGTTTGTAAAAAATTAAACAGAAAGAAAAATTACTCTGCGCTGTAATGATTTTCATTTTTAAGCTTCAGGTTTTTTTTTGATTGAGAGATGGATATTGTTAATAAAAATAAAGAAACAAAAATTAGTATTGTATCATGGCCATTGGTGTAGAACGTTTTTTTTTGTGTGTGTCGTATATACATAAAATTCCTAAAAGAGGATTAATTTTGTGCCGACGGTTTTTTTTCTTCTTCTTCTTCTTCTGTTCAAAAGAAATTCAAGGTGACTTTCATATCAGATTTTGGTGATTTTTTTAACTTCTTCGTTATGTTGCAATTATTTAATATAAAAGCACTTAAACGCTTCTCAATTAGGGACGGCAACCTTCAGCATTGAGCGACCCAGCTTATAGGAAATAAGACGCACAATTATGATGTTGAAATTGCGTTGGTCATTCGCTGTTCGTCCTCGAAGATTGTTTCCTTAAACGCAATTATGTACGTGGTACGTCGTTGCGCTAGTGCTACAATCAACGAAATTTCTAAAATCAAACGTCCGAGACAGCTACCATTTTACATGCGAAAAGAACGAAAAATCAAATTGAAATTTACCATTTACCACAAATCCAATTATTCGTTACCATTTCTAATTTTCACCAGAAACGGCTAGGCATCTATTATCGACAGCAATGGCCAAAACTCGGCGAAGACCTCCAGTTAACCTGGTCTTTTATAAAATGTATGTTAACCCAAATGAAGTAAAGGATTTTGTATCAATCACAAGGAAATACTATAAACAGAAGAAGTAACAGATTTTATTGCGGTACATTGGCCGTTTTTAAAACGTTAAACACAATTCAGTAAAGTGTAGTGTCCATAAATGACATCAAATTTAAGAGGCATAGATGCTTAACTGAAATAGTAGCCTATGAATCCACATTTCGCAGCGGCTAAATATTTTTTTAAAATTAAAAGAAAAAATACGGGTCTAATATTTTAGCCTTCCGTACCATCTAAAACCCTTTTTTGATATATTTTCAGGCTGGGCTGAAAATACGGACCTGCCTACTACATTTTTGTGTTCATTATTTTATCGATGACATCTTTCCACTAGAGTTCTTTTTGAAAAATGTACGATCGCAACACCGACCACGAATGTGTTAGCTTTCAGTAGAAAATAGATTTGGTTGAAACAGTTGGACCAGCTCTGAGAAAAATCAACAGTTTACCGAAATTTTCATAAACAGCTTAGTCTTCTCAGAGTTGTTCGAACTGCTACAACCAAATCTAGTTCTAACTGAAAGCTAACACATACGCGGTTGGTGTTGCGATCATACATTTTTCACAAAGGTGGAAAGATATCATCGATAATAATCTAAAAAAGAGTATCTAAGAAACGCCTAAATGTATGCTTTTTAGCACAGCATCCAGGCCTCTTAATGGGTTACGATTTCTCGTCAGGTGGTCACGCCAGAGAAAGGGAACGACATCGAAAATCAGTGGATATCATTTATGGAAGGGCCTCGTATCACTGCTCTGTAGTCTCATAAGCAATTTACCGAACCGTTACCACACTGAATGGCATTATTACAAAATGAAAGGAAATTTTACAAATTTTCAAGCAAAGTAATTATAAACGAAAAACGAAGTGAATTGAATAAAAACACACTGATTGTGCTAGTTTAGCTACGAAATTAAAACATAAGCACATAAGCAAGCAGTTAAACAGTGCCGCCACTAAAGCATAAATGCGACTTTTACTAGTCCTTGAAGAATTTTACTTTTACCGCCGTGTTGGAACTATTCTTTGAGTTAACAAATACATAGGTTTCGTTAATTCAAAAAAAATGCAAAGTAGATATTACACCGAGATATTTACGAGACAAAAACTTCAAACAATAAAATATTTTTAAAAGCTTTTTTAACACAAAGAAACATTAGTTTCAATAATTTTTTTTTTCTGTTTAGCTTGTTGTGGAGCCATATTTTCTTGATATTTTTTTTTGTTCATTCTTGTTTAATAATAGTAACTAACTAATAACGCGATTGTTATTTATTTAAAATAAATAATTTTTCTTGTACGTTTTTACAAGAAACAGATAGAGAATTTTGTGAAGGACATTTGCTTGTCAGCATCTCAGCTCAGCGTATATAGTATAACACACACTCGTCGAATATAAATGAATAAAAATTTCAACTTGGAAAGGTAACCTCCAATTTAAGATTTTCGGTCGATGGAGAGGTTCAGTTTTTGTACTTGGTAAATTATTTCGGCATTGTTGAAATCCATTTATTAAAAAAATGTAACTTAATTTCTTGTTATGTTCGTGATTTGTGTGGTTTTTTTTTGTCTTGTCGCTTTTATTATATAGGAAATAATTTTGCTACAATGTTCGTGATTTGAAGGAGAAATATTTTTGTTATTTTGAATCGTTTTTTTTTTGTCTTTCATCTATGTGTCTACAACATTTTCGTTAATGTCTTCAATTATGAATGTTATGTCATCAACGGCAGTGATAATAAATACGTCTCGACAGGATGTATGGTTACACACGGAAAGAATACAACCTCGACATATTCATTGTTTTAGATAACGAAGATATTGACAACAACATTCACGACTCTAGGTTCGTTTCTTTATCAAAATAGACTTAAACAGAAGGTAATGTCTTTAGCCATAGATATATGAATTGAATTTTCTTTAATTCATTCTAATACGCTACAACCAGAGTAATACTTTTTTACTTCCACTATTTTTGTTAAAGGAAAAGATGTAGTTATCTTCACGCCGTATGTATGTAGGTAGAGGTACAATAGTTTCACTTTTTTAGTTGCACTTTCCTTCTACAAGTGCAACTATTGTATATATGCAGCCTTACAATAGTTCCTCTTATTCCCTTTTACGAACAAAAGTAGAACCAAAAGAGTTAAACTGTTGTAACGCTGGTTACGCTACCTGCCCGGAAAATTATAAACGGCCGCTCAAGAAATAACTGATGAGTTAAAACATACAATCCTAACAATCCTAAGCTGTAGCTCTTATCACTAAAAGACATTTGTCAATTCAGTGTTGATGCTAGGAGCAGTGTTGCTCCAATAGTAAAGTGGTGAGACTTAAAAATAGATTTAGTGAATTTCTCGGTTTGGAGTACGCAAAAGGGGAAGACGTAAACCCAGTTGGATCGGTCAAATGCGACAACGCTAACAACGAATGGGACTAACGCAAGAAGAGAAAAACAAAGTTGCAAATGCGAAAATAACTAAAAATCAGAAATACAAGTCGTAAGCAAAATTAAAGCATAGTCAGGCATTTTTATCACGGATATTTTATTAGAGGAGGGTTGGTTAGTTCTAATTTTCGTTTTCAAGAGAATTACTCACCGGTTCTTGTTGTTCATCCAAGCAGCAGATCTAGGAGTCGCAGCTATAAGTATAAGTACGACGTGCTGATATCTGGTAGTCAACTGGAAAATCTAGTCGAATGTTTGAGATGAACATCAAACTAAAATTAAATTTTTAATTGAAACATTTATGGTTGTTATTGTCATCTTGCATTTTTTTTAACACTGACTTAACAAGTATCAAATTTAGGCTTTAGTGCTATGAGCAGTGCTGTGAGCAACTCGATTTGTTAGTAGCTAACTCGTACATTTCTTTCTTTGCTAAGTCTTTGCTGTCTTTTCTCAATTAGTGCCAAGAACTATAACGGATTCACGAAAAATGAATAATTTTTAATTGATTGAATATTTTGAGTGCATGGTTTGTGTCATTGTTTCAATCTGGTGATTCACAAATTCCACATCTCATTCACCAATGGTGACCTCTATGGTGACAGCATTCTTTCAGTTTTACGACATGCACATTTGATCCTTGGAGGTTTGGCGTGTTGCTTCTTTGAATTGCTAGATATGTTTAAGGCTGGTTATCTCGTCATCTGCTGGCGACAACTAAGGCAAGAATAAACGATGAGATCTGACCGATGTTCTCTTATATAGGACTGTATGATCAAATTATTGAAGTAATAGATTTTGTATCAACCACAATGTGGTGGTTTACTCAAATGAAGTAATAGATTTAACGATATTCTTGCGAAATGCTTTTGTTTCTTAAAAGTTAACTCTCGCACAATGAAAAACAGTATCGCGCCTCATCCTTTTGCGCATTGAAAACGTCTTGTAAAAATATGAAAAACCTGTCTTACCAATCTAAAAATAATGAAGCGATTGTTTTTCACTAAAAAGTTGTATGTTATCCACTTGAACATGTCAAGACAATTCCTTTATGGATCATCTTAAAAAGTCTGTATAAAATCTGGTTTGTCCAGGCTGAATTCAAATATCATATTGAATTAAGAGAGAGGAAGAAAAAAGCATCAACTTAAATTCCACTTATTTATTAATTATCCGTCATTACTATTGTTGACAGTTTCGAACGCGACGCAAAAATAACCAGGAACTAGTTTTTGGCAAGCAAGGTCATCTGGTGTAAGTTGATATTTATAAATGTAAATAAAAAAAGAGAGAAAAAAAGTAATAAAAATACTTCCATGTACCTACACGTATAGTCTGAGATTATTTTTTTTTTTTTTTAAATCGCAATATAAGTTTTCATTTAAATTTTAAACGTATTATTTCTTTCACATTCTAAATTAATGCTAATTTATTGCATCCCATGTGTGTGTGTTTTTGTTAATTTTTTTTTTGCTTCAATTTTTTATTCGTAGTCTGGGAAAAGAATCTATTCACGTAAGTATATTTACAACTACATAATTTTGAATAGATTTGACTTTGTTGATGTAAAATACCCACCAGTGAAACTCTATATTTATAGAAGAAAAATAAGAAATTTTTTATTGTTAAATAATATCGATTATTCGTTTTTGGCCTAGGGCGTTGTCCATGTGGCCCACGTTACCAACGTTAGAACTTGAATTGAAAAAATCAACGTCTACAACGTGATGCACAGAACGTTTTCTGTTGTGCATGTAAATTGTATGTCATAAATAACATCAAAATTATCATTGTTTTGATAAACAGAAAGTGACGACAGTTTAATTTGAATTTTTAATTAACTTTTTTTTTTCGAATCAATAACAACAGATTTGTAACGGACATTCTGGGAAAGAATTAAAATTTATGAGCAGCATAAAGACTATCATGAATGAGTTAACGAAGTAGTTAGTCATTCGTCTCGATGCTGTTGACTTTGATTTTTCTTTTGCTATTGATCGAGACGACAGTGCTGAGTTCTGTTTGATTTGACATTATTTTACAAAGCAAAACGTATGTTAAATAAATGAAGTAAAAGATTTTGAGTTGCCACTCACTCGGTGTACCATCCGCCTGAAGTAGCTGCGAAAGTAGTTGCCAAATTCGTAGAAGGGAAAATGTTATTTGCAACAACTTTTGCCACTACTTCAAAAACTTCGGTGAACGCTGTTCAAACTAATACTTCATTTGATTAAAGATTTTCAGAGATTGATTTCACAAATAGTTTACTTCATTTGTGTTGAACATGCTTTTTGATGTATAAAAGCTTATTAGTCAGAGTCGTGGTAGATAACAGATGACAGTCTTATGTAACAGGTTAAACAAAGTAAGTAACAGATTTAATGATTACAAGACTTTATGTCTACTGTTTGTAAAGATTTACTAAAAGAGACCAGAGAATTTTTTTTTTATCTAAATCGGTTTCCAATTTTCATTCCACTGAAAAACCAGCAAAGGTGAAGAAACACCAAGAAAACTCGCCAAAGTGTGAATCGCCCACTAACATAAAGAATGGAAAATCCACGCCATTAGTCGTATAAATTTATGCGTCAGAGAGAGCTTCTTTCTCCTTTGTTACGATCTGTCAGTTTTTCTATGTTGTGATTTAGTATGGAAATGAAAACTAAAATTGAGATATCTTTGCTGTTTTAAGTGGTTTTTCATATTTTTTTGGATCAAAATGTTTTAAAGTGACATTAACAAAATAATAAAATAGAAAAAAATATTTTCACACAATCTGTTAATGCCAATCGATTCCAAACACATTTTAAAACATTTTAGTCCAAAAAAATATGAAAAACCACTTAAAACAGCAAAGATATCTCAATTTTAGTTTTCATTTCCATACTAAATCGCAAAATAAAAAAACTGACAGATCGTAACAAAGGAGAAAAAAGCTCTCTCTGACGCATAAATTTATACGACTAATGGCGTGGATTTGTCTTTGTGACGTTTTTTCACACTTTGGCGTTTTTTCTTGCGAAGTTTCTTCACACTCTGTCATATTTTCTTGGCATCATTCTTGCGGTCGTACATTTTTCAAAAACGATTCTGATGAAAAGATAACATCAAAAAAGAAATCGACAGTGTATCAAGAAACGCCGAGAGATTTTTCTTGGCTTTCCTTCACACTTTGAAGGTTTTTCTTGGCGTTTCTTCACACTTCGCTGATTTAACAAATCAACCATAAATGATGAATTGTCAAGAAAAATCGCCAAAGTGTGAAGCGAGTACCATTTTTGCTCAACTGACGTAAAATATTGAAAGAGTTAAGTTGTTTATGACGTCAATGTTGAACCTACTACAGCTACACAAAAACAAAACAATTTTAATTCCCATGAATCTCTTTCGAAAGATTTTTAAATTTTTAATAACTGCATTTGAGTTTCTTTTGTTTTTTTCTCTTTTCTACCTTTAACGTGTGCTTATGAGACTCTGCGTTAAAATTTTTCCATAAAAACGAATCCATTGCAAAAGTAATGCTCACTAACTTGAAACTATAAGCAAAATGAATGGAAATATTTTCTTTTGTTAAACCGACAGAAACAAATTTACTTCGAGAATTCTTTGTAAATGCAAGAACATCTTATAAGCAAAGTCGTAACCCTTCACGTATACCCAGCAAAGGAGTACATTTATACAGAAAACGAAAGTGAATTGAGCGCAAAAACAAAGAACTAAAAATCATGATATGCATTTATAACGAATGTTTACAAAACAAGAAAGAAGAAGGAAAAAAAAATGCAAAGAAACGAAATGAATTCGAAAAAAAAATTATTGAAAGGGAAAACATCATGGCTGTTACAATAAACTGTATTTTTTATTAAAGAAAGGCGCACAAGAAACGGCATAGTCTGAGAAATTGCTTTATGCCAGCATATAAAAGCTCTTGAGGGATCTCAGGGACATACACACAGTTTATGGTTGTCTGATATTTCCTCCTTTCAAAATAAAATTACAAATTTAAATGGAACATGAGTTTGAGTTATGATTTTTTTCATAAAAATATTTTGTCATTTGTCATAACTAAAATAATTTCTATGCGATCATTCGAATCGACGAACCCGATGGATGACTTTGAAAATTTTTAAATAATTTTTTTTCTTATTGTCACTATACTCTACGGCTGTGCCTACATATTTTATGCGTTAAAAAAATGGAAAAAAGCCAAAAACTTTTCTATTTAATCATCTGGGAATAGGTAACGACCAAACACTTTGATATATTTAAGAAATGAAAAGAACAATTCCTTCCTTCTTTCTTCATTTCTTGTTAATGTTTTGAATTGATGCACATACCGTGTAGCCATGATTGACAGGACCGAGTACCCATCGGTCGGTTATAAATTACCCAAAAAAAAAATAAATATTTGGTAAACTTCTTTGACAAATCGCTCGTCATTACTCATGATCAACATTTTCTTTTTGTTCGACTGAATTTTTTTCCTCTTATTTATTGATGATGTTGGTGCTGTGTTTATATCACATTATTTTTGTTCTCTTGTCTATGTCTCGTTAATTTTACCTTTTATTGCAATAATTGTCTCGGTTCGATTGTGTAACACAGAAAAGCTTGCAGAAAGAGATTTGTAAAAAAAATACTGAAATTGTTCATTGTATCATCAAGAGTATTTATATCGTGCTGATTTGATGACTAAAATAATTAAATAAATTGCCTCAAATAGACTTTGAATGGAGAGTTAATTTACTCGAATGGGGATTTAATACGATTCGATGAAAGATGAGAAGAAATCGATGTAATATTGGCCTAGACACAGAGGCTATTATTCGAAAAAGATTTCTTTTTTACTTTGACTAAACATTAATTTTAGTTAGAAAAAATGTGTCGAAATTGTAACCATATGCACGCTCTACATTATGCATGTTCACAAAAATGTAAAGTCGTAACCGGTGCTTTTTGTCTCTATCTCTTTCGTTTGACGGCAGTACAAAGAATGAAGGAGTAGAATATAGTCAAAAGTAGAGTAGGTAACTGTAAAAAGTCCAGTTTTCGTGTGAAGTTTGTTGATCCGAGGTCAACAATCACAAGAAAACGTGACTTTTCATTTTCATCACGAGTTTTGTAATGGATTTTACATGCTCCATGCGTCGAAAACCGTACTTTTCATGTTTCAAGCACTTTCTTCGACGCCCTCAGCATGTAATATATATTATGCACCTGTTGCCAAGATTGGTATTTTGACGTGTAGGACATTATTGCCCTAGCCGAAGGCGTGGGTCATAATGCCTACACGTCAAAATAACAGTCTGGCAATAGGTGCATATCATATTTTATCTGTCGAGAACAGATATATCGAGATAAACAAAAACTCCCTAGAGGGATAAGCTCGAGATTATCGTTCTAGACAGATAATAGTACATTTTCTACCTTGGTGTATATTTCGAGAATAACTTCGAAGGACTTAAGTGAAATATTCTATTTGTAAATTCAAATAATACGGAAATAAAATTTGCGTGTGCGAGATTGTGAAAAAAAGAAGTGATTCGAGAAATATACACCAAGGTAGAACAATGTTTTATCTCCTGCAAGCTGATATTTCATACATTAGCGAAACAACCACAAAAATTTGGATTTTAAATTAATTAATTAAGCATGTTGTTTTAAAACGCATTCACAACAAAAAAACATCATACAGAGAATCCTTTATTTACTTACTCACACACATATACTCACCTCAACATTTCGTTCAAATCACATCATTCCGACTACTCTGATTATTTGATCGATGTAGAAGTGACTAACGAACCACTACCGACACCAATTGCATCGCGTTATGTGATTTGTTGGCGTAGTGGTCAGCATGTTTGGTTGATATGCTGCTGGTCCCGTGTTCGCTTCCGCCGTTCGGCGATTTTTTTTTTTCAAATATGTAGATGGAAAGTAAATTTACCCTAGGTGGGTTATGTGTGAATTATCCAATCGTATAGGCTGTGGTTATGTATGTGTTTGTGTTTATATGCAGAAACGCGTAATGTATGAAATATCAGCTTGCAGGAGATAAAATACTATTACGTGTTGTGAATTCCCGAACCAATTCTCTTGTTTTCCCTCGTGATGTAATTCGCCACTTTCGAATTTTTCCTATAGAAAATTCACAAAAGTACGTAAAGACTATTTTAGAAGTTTCCATTTCCCTTGGTTCTATGCATGCTAGCTGAAACAATTCTCATACACAACCAATTTTAAATGAGATAATAAATCTATTCGCTGCTGCACCGTCTTTCTCATATTAAAATTCGTTCGACAGACGATGTCTCTGATAATGTTCTCAGTTCTTTAATATAGCTTTGCAGTTTGTTACTTCATTGGATTAAAGTATTTCGTAGATACAGAATCTTCTACTTCACAAATTTTTAAAATACGATTCGTTATATTTACAAGATCCAGATAGCCGATCCGTCCAGTTTTATCGTTGCTGTCGATAACTTATGACATTGCTGTCTCCTCCTTATATCCGCGCGTCCCAACGTCGCAATCCTTTTCACTTCCTTATCTATGCCACTCAGCGTCATAATATGCAAAATTCTCAAACTTTAGATGCCTCTGTGGAATAAAACATCTTGGTGCGAAGTATTATGACACACAGCATGCGGCCTCGTGTCAAGATTGATTTGAAATCCTTTACTTCAAAAATTGTTCAAACGTGTGTATTGTGATGTGATATCAGACTTCATTACTTAGAGCTTGTTACTTATTCCTGAATTCGTTATCGATAACAGGTGCAATTGTAACATTTGAAAGTTGGTTGGTATCATCATCAGGCCCATCATCATACAAAATTATATAAAGAATACAAAAAATTGTTTTAACGAAATTATTTGAGGTTCGGTTTCTTTGTTTACCTTTTAGGATTATACGTGAAAAAAATTAGTTTTTATGTAAATTATCACATTGGTTGGAGCCGAGGCATGAGCTATGTTCCTTAAGGGGCCATTCACAAATTACGCGCGCTTTTAAGGGGGAGAGGGGGTTTGACAAAAGCGTACGCTTCATACATTTTTGAAATTTTCTCCATACATTTTCGCGTGCAAGGGGGGAGGGGGGTCTGAAATTTCGACTTTGGTGCGTGCGTAATTTGTGAATCCCTAAGCTAATTTTTAATTTATTTAAAAAAAAAGAAAATTGGTCGGACGCATGTAATTTCATCACATTTATGTACGAGCCATGAAGTCCGGCCTTATCGATTTGAGTATTGACCTTGTTTGAAGCTTTGTGTATGTACTATAACATTTTCCCGTAATTAACCTCTGCCAGTAATTACGGATCGGTTTTAATATTGTCGAAATCAAAATTGTGTGATTCTTTGACCGTGAGTCCTGTCGTTTCAGTAATTTTCTTCAAATGTATATCAGTCATTCGACTATTGTGTGTAAGCCACTTATCAGTGTTGTTTATGCAACAAGTTGCTGAATGACGTGTTGTAAAGACAAAAAAATTGAATTTTTGAATGTACAGTCGAGGTCGTATGCTAACAATACACATCGTGAGGCTAAAAAAGAACATCGTTTTTCTCGAAGTAGCCAACGAAAATGTTACTATTCCTAACTAGTGTTGAAATATCGCGATTTCGTTTAGGAGAAACGTTATGCCAACAGGCTTTTTTAGCGAATGAGAGGTTTCCAGATCGAGCCTGAGGCGTTAGGAAAATAACTATTTCGTCGCTGAGTTGAGAAAAGTTTAAGAAATACTCTTACGATCTACGTGCAAGGTAGCGGGTACAAAATAATTTAAATTTAAAAAACCATTTCCCATAATTACAAAATGCCCTGATTGACTCTGAAATCTAACTTCTATCTATTACTCTCATCGTCTGTCTGGCATTTTATATCGTTATAAATATTTCATTGAAGCAAACATTATTTGATCATTAATTTTCATACTCAAAATTTTGACGTGACATGTTTGGTTTATGAAGTGTATTATATGGCAACAAAATAAAGATCAAGGTTACATTTCCGTTTCGTTTCTTTGCTATTTTCAAAACTTATTAGTACCAACGGCTTGTCATAATGGAATAATGTATATCTAGCGAGATCAGCGCAAGAAAAAAAAACAAAACGGTTGTAAAAAATGAGACTCAGACTTTAAAATTACATCACCGATTCGGTGATTCTGTTTTTCGATTTGCGCATAGGCTACAGACAGTAATATCTACCAAAAACATCTTGCAGCTTATTCGATATTTTTTTTTACTGCATTAATGCTTAATCAATCATCTAGAACGCTTAAGTTATGCTGTGCATGAAATTAATGGTCGCGGTTTCATGAGTGGGTTTGAAATGCAAAAAAAAAATCAATTTTAGTCCCTGATTGAATGCGATGAGGATGTTGTAGCGAAAAAATGGTTTCAGTAAAAAGAGATAAAATTGAAATTACGAATTTGGGAGGCTTTTTTTGATGCAAGAAAAAATTGTTTAGCTTGAAGGTCGAGCATAGTCTAGAAGTAAACTTTCGAAAAAAACTGGGCACTGTGAAATGTGAAGTCGTGAAATTGTCATTTGCTTCAAAAGGACGCAATCAGCTTGTGTCGGCTTTGTACATCTGTGTTCTATAAAAATACTAGCACTGTAGCCCGGGCCAAGTGAAGCTAGGTGAACCCAAGTGAAACTAGGTGAACCAAGGTGTAACGACCTCTCGGTTTTATTATATAGATTGAGTGTAAAATTTTGATTGGAGTGAGTCCCATCTGAATTTGAATTGGTTAATTTTCGTAAAAGTCACCTGATTATGTCATCGTGGCCGAAGTAGTAGAAGGAGCTGGTGCATGGATGTAATAGATATCTGTTCAACGATGGAGGAAAAGTTGGAAATCATATTTTGAGGTGTTGAGGATAGTTGCGTGGGTCTTAAGTCAGCCCAGAAAATGCAATTACTAATGTAAGAACAACGTTTTTCATAACAAGTGCTTCCATGGTTTCGATGGAGGGGAGAAAATGAGATTTCCTTGCCTGCGTTGTGAAAATTTAATATTGCTTAGACCAGAAATCGGTTTTACTATTCAATCTGTAACTAGTTCTGTTATGACTATTTTGAATAAATTGAAGCAAAATCTTGTACTTCATTAGTTTTATCATAGCTTTCACTGTTTCTCCAATAACCAGATTGCAGTGCTTATTTTTGGAATTTATATCGATAATCGATGGCATATCGGTCCTAGTAATGTTGACTTTTACAAATTAACATCACAATTCACCCGTGCAATCAGTCTTCTGTTTCCTTTCACAAAAATTAACCAGATTGAAACGAAATCTATTACTTCATTAGCTCTAACATAAGTTTTGATATCAAGATTTCACAGAATCGTCCTTCCGTCTCTGTCGACAACACATGGCCCGTTGTTGTCCGTCAGACCAACTATCTTGTGATACTAAAACTTTCCTTGATGGACAATAAATTTAGTGAAAAAACAGTAAGAAGAAACTGTTTTCAAATAATAATAATAATCAAAATGTCCTCGAACACACCACATTTCAAAATGTGCGTGTATCTTCTACCATATTTTTCGCCAAACGAAACAATGTAATTGATTACTCAAACTTAAGACATTTCCTCATAAAAAAAAGCTGAAATTCAATTTCCCATTCTTTTAATAACCACATTTTTCATAATCACATATTATATATCCAAGTGATGTAGGTAGGTGCTATCCAGCGAGTGTGTGGATTGAATAATAAAATAGATAAATAATAAAAAGCTGTTTGCAGAGTGCCCTTGAAAAAATCGTCGAATAATAATAATTACAAAATTTCATATTTGGTCACTTACATTGCTATTATTTGTTATTGCTGTTAGTGCTTGTGCTATACATTAAATTGTTAGCTTCAAATTAACGTCTCTTTTCTCTCTCTCTTGTCCCGAATGCAATAGAAATGGAAATCATTATAAAATATACAAAATTCTGTGCACAATCACAGAGCGGTAACGTGATGTAAATTTTATATTCATCGTACCACAAAATTTGCAACTAACGAAATGCTAATTTCCATGACGATCAACATATAATAATAGCATCGGTGCTTTGCGGTATGCCTTTTCGCTCTGTGTTTGCATTCTGCGCTATATAATTTACAACGCAGAAATATATTTCGTTATGTATGTCGCAATCAAAAGAACGTTAAACTTATCTTGTTAATTATCATCTATACAGCAGGACTTGATTAGTGTTAATAAACTAATGGACATTAGTAACAATATTGTGTTGATTTCGTTTATTTACAATGACAATGTACACATAGTGCAAGAAAGAAAGAATTTATAAAGAAAACATTCTTTCAAGGTCGCGTTACAATATCTGAACAGAAATGAAAATTTTGAAATACGCTGGAATATGAATATTTTTGCAGGGGATAAAATATCGACAACAAACTTTCTGTTTCAATTTTCGATTGTTTTGCAGTTTCTTTAATCCACAGATTTTATCCACGTAATGTGCTTGAAGTACTAGACATTGACATGCATAATGTGGATGGAAGTTGTGAAATTCAGTAACTTTTTGGAAACGAAATGCTTATCTCGACACAACGATTGCATCTATTACTTCTTTTGTTAAAAGTCTTTTACTTCAAATGTTTTTTTAACTTAATTTTCGCTTTATAAGAAGATCGTAGCCAGAGCTCGACATTTCTTTTTGTCGTCACTATCGATAACAGATGATATTGACAACACGTTAGCTCAGTTCGCACCGTCGTAAATAGCAATATTTCTCAACATTTTCTATTGACGCTGTAGGTAAGTCGGTCTTCTGTCACTTCATAAGAACAATATTTCCATGAACAAATTAATCATAAATATGAGTTTGTATGGAGCTCAAAATACCAACTCGCCATCGCTGCGGGAAAGATCGGAACAATTCTTAAAATCTATTTATGAAAATTTAAAATAAAATTTGAGACTTGTATGAGTGTGATTGCGGCGAGAGCGAAGCGAGATAAACAGAGAAATACACCATCACATCAGCTGCTCGTCTGTTTTTCCGGGCTTTCCGGGTTTTTTACTTGAATGAACTATATAGTAACGCTCGAGATATGGTATAATAACCAAGTAACTATTGTGTTATGACTAGCCAGCACGACATATAACCTCTCGGGTATAACTCTAATGACTTAAGCGTCAAACCTTCAATTTATAATTCCCCCTAATGAGAGCCTTAACATGTTACAGACGGCAAGCATATAACTAGTATTATTACTATTACTATCGGATCTATTACTTCCATCGATCAAAGTATTTTTAATCTGTTGATTTCAAATATAAAGAACCACATTAGCCGGAGCTTGTCATTATTTTTGTCGTCGTTATCGATAACAGATGAATAGACGTATGTGACAGTAGATGTGGAGCTTTGAAGTTAAAATTAAAGAACGTTTCAATATCTTTTGATAACTTCGTCCGTCCAGAGACCTTACCCACCAATAAGGTGTGACCTAGTTCGGAGTAAAGAAAATTTTCTTGCCTTGAATGACCACTTCGAATGTTTTCTAATCGTGAATGCGGACTGATTTACAAACAAAATTCTTTATGCGAATCAGATGAACGGTGTACGTAGTCTGTAAAACGTGTTCTGCAAGAAAAATCACTCAGAAACACGCTCCATTTAAAGAATGACAAAATATTTTATCTCAAGTAATCTCAATATTGCACCTCGATAATTCTTCTGAAAATCAGGTGGTTTATTTCAACGGTTGATTGCATTTTGAATATTCGAAACTTGAATCAATCGACTACATTGTTGCAGTTTTACACTATTCAATCTGTGAGTTGTTTATAATTTCAATTGTAACACACAAACTTATTTGTCAACATAAATATATTTTTAAGGTTGGATATTGGACGACGCCTGAAATAATAATAAATTTTCTAACAAAACAAATAAGAGCAAAAAAAAACCCGACCGAGGATTGAGTGCAATTATGCCGAGGAGAATTAGGCATATGTATCCATTATGGATATAATAAAATTGTTTTTAGAAAACCCATAACATTTTGCTCTAATATTGGATAACTTTTAGCTTTTCTTTTTTTACAACTTTATTACAATAAGTAAACAAAGCGAAATCCTGCATTTTCGAAAGTATACCATGTTATTCGAGCGGTAAGCCTTTGACCGGAATTTATCTAAATTACGACATGTTTATATTCAAATTCTTGCGTAGCATATATGTTGATATATTCGGAGGTAGAAAAAAAATGGTTTGTTTGTTCCACATTTCGGACATTATATGGATGCGGGACCCTTTCCAAAGAAATTTTACATCTTGGTAGAAGGCTAAAGGATATCTATACAGCGATGCATAGATCATTTACATATTCACACCGATTCGTTTCGCTACATAAATATTTGTCTAGGGTATTGAATGCGAATGGTTTGTTTGTAGAGAGTTGAGGAATCAGAGTTGTAGAAAGTGCAAGTGCACGATATTTAGGCTTTCAATAATCTTTCTAAATGTTCTTTTATTGGATGCCTTTTGTAGTTTTTTGTTGAAAGATCAGTGATAGGCAAATTGAATCGAAAATGTTGGAACATTTAGAAAATGGGTAAAAATTTAGAAATTGAAATTTGAAGGTTAAAGTTTGAGAGAAATAAAAAAAGTTTTTCCTTGAACACAAAATTTTTATTTCTGCTTCAACAATAGAATTTGTTACACTTAATGTAAATAGCACATACGTTTATGGAAAAGGGTTTCTGCTAATGATATGCATTTAGACCAGTTTATTTTCGAACAGAGAGAAAAAAAAATTGTTTAGAGAAACAGAAAACCAAATTTTGTGTACATTTTCGGCCAAACTATAATGCAAATAAGAAAACATATCCTTGAAAGTATGATAATAAAACTAAAAAAAAAAACGAATGAACACAAGACACACTCTTTCGATAGCCTGTGTACATATTTGTAAGGGGGTATTGTGCATTTTTATGGTTTCGTTTTGTAATTTATAAATTTATTTTGTAATAATGAACGTTCCTCAAACTAAAGTCATTGCTTTCTGTAGCGGAAATAATTTACTTTCCTTCATGACATTACCAATTAATTACCAGCCGTTGTTTCATTTTGCTTTAAGTATTGAACTGTCATCATACGATTCAAGGCCAAATAAATAAGAAATTTCTCTAAATTACAATTTGGTGAATACTTTAGAGATTTCGAATGAATTTTTATAAAAACTTTGGAAACGGCAAGCGCATCACCATGTAGTTATTAACACTAAAACGAGAGTGCTGGTGTTAAATCTACTACTTCATCTGTTTAAAATATTTGATGCAAAATCTTTTCTTTCATTTTTTTAACATTTATTTTACTGTATACGGTCACTTGAACCGAAGATAACAGGTGAGATTAGCCATTTCATTCCGCAATATCCGTAGCGCTTGCGCATCATAAAGGCGAGCTCGACAAATCATTCGATTAATAGTTGTGAAATGTCTACGTAGCTCCCGTCAGAAACATTGTTCCTGAAAGGATTTTTCCGAATAGTAAATGATTACTCATTGCTTTTTAACAGCTCTATCGACCGAATTAGGTCTCAAGAAATGTTCTGTCGGCCTTAGCAGGTCTCAAAAAACAATTAAGATATTGCACAATGTTCTCATACGTCATATGTACAATTCACCAAGGCTGTTTGGGTTTGTGTATCCTTCAACAGTCTGTAGCCTTGCAATTCACAATCGTGACTCAAGCGACAACCTGAAAGCGACATCTGTGTTCGAATAGAGGAATTACAATTGTGACTAGAAAATTCAAAAGTCAATTGGTCCAAACATTGGAGTGATCTTTTCAAGAACAAGGCTATACTCGCACTAATTACTGGAGGATACATTAATTCATATTTGTTTTGACGGCAAATATAAATTTCTGATAATACGGATTGTTGATTGGGTATTGGTGTATTTGATCGATGATACATCTAACAGAACGATTTTCAACATGCAAAAATTTGTGAGAAAAATAAACTAGTAGTAAAAAACTTTGAGCTCATGTACAGTGAGAGAAAAATGAAATTCGACATGTTTTTTGATTTGGGATTTGTTTTGGTTTGTAAATAATTCCACACAAAAAAAAATTAACAAATGAAAATCTAGATTTTTTGTTTTAGTATTTCATTTTTCTTGCGAGCGTGTGTCTACCAAAAATTTACGTTGTACAATGTAAAATCGCAATATTTCAAAAGCTGTAGGTTAAATTATGTTTCTAACGATTTACTATTCACTATTTTCCAAGTAAGATTTCCATAAGTGTTAGAAGGAGCCTAATAAGAAACCAATGCATCATACACCCGTATGGGTACCAACTGAGTCGAAATGGCAACCGATACCTTTTTCGTTTCATATATTTATTTATTTAGGGTTAACTTACAAATTATACTTAAATAAGTCATTGAAGTTTATATTTTCGAAATGTATATCAATCGTCAGACTAATAAAAATTTCGTTTTTCGAATACTAACGAACCAGAAAAAAAACCTATAAAACCAAAATATGGCTTTACTGAAAAATTGTGTAACAAATACGACGAAAATGTAAAAGGAATAGTTTAGAAAAAAAGTCATAAAATTTGACACCCAAGAGAAAACCGCCCAGTTAAATGAATGGTAGGTAGCTGTTAATGTAGAAAAAGTGTTTTTTTTTTCTCTCGGAGATACACAAAAATAGACAAAATTTACTGGTATACGGAAAGGACGATACGAAGGAGTGGTTTGTAAACGTACAGCACGCATAACAGTATGACAATATGTGTATATGCTCAAAACATCATAAATAGGAGGTTTAAAATAATGGCTACTATTTAGAAAAGGAAACAATTTTTTTAGGGACGCCATACTTTTTACCATAAATTTTAATTTCTTAACTCGTCCAAAGCGAGGTCCAAAATATTTTGTTTTGATCGAATGCCGATCGTGAAATGCAACATTTCGTTTAATGTAGAAAAGTGAATTTGTATTGGTTTGGTTATGCCATAACACATTCAGGGCTAATACAGATCATCAGATTAGAAAGATCCAATGTTCTTATATTGAATTCTCTCTCTGAGTAGCAATTTCCGATGAGGAAACATTTGAAAAGTTTAGTAGAAACATAATTTCCACTAGTAACAGCTTATTATCTTGAACCTCTTCTCACTACAAATATTTTGTTTTCTTTACACTACTACAAAAATTAATCTAATTTTGTAGCCTATCACAGACAACAGTCACATCAAGGCTCTTACTTATTTTACAAAATCTTTTACTTCATTAGTTTGATCATGAATTGTTTTATTTAAGACTGTGTCCTAGAAAAGGCTCATGATTTAGTTTCAACTTCGAGAACAGATGAAGCAACTGATCTTTGTCTTTTTGTGCTATTTTCGTCATATGTTATTCGTTTCAACAGATTAATAGAAAATCTATTACTTCATTAAGTTTTACATATCACGCTTGTCTTTTATTATAGGTAAGTCGAAGTTACATATAGTCATCTCGTATCAACAAATGAAATTTAAAAAAAATAATTTCCTGTGATATGGGTTCGCTGTATCTGAAAGATTATTTCCTTTTCGTTCGGTCTATTTGTAACTCCTAGTATGAAGTTATTGTATTAAATTTTTAAATGTTTGGAAAAGGAGCTGATGGAGGAGGTATATGAAGACGCCAAACATAAAATAGACAATAAGGTTTTGCTCCAAATTAGTTTTCCTTTAAATTAAAGGCCGTGTCAAGAACTAAAAATTAACTCGTTTTCGGCGACTATCCCAGACATTTTCGAGCATTATAAATGATAACTCTTGCTACTCTGCCGTAGTTAGCATAAAAAACTTTTTTGAAATTGGGTACGGGCACCAGTAACCGGCCATCTATCGTTCTTTAATTGATAAACTTTTTTTTATCAATGAAAAAACAATATGTGGCCGATTACTGGTTCACGGCCGAGTACTGGTTCGTAGCCGAATACTGATGCCCGTATCATAGTATTTTTTGTGCCAAGACAGGAAAATATATATGAAATTTCATTCTCGCGTTAGATCTACAAAAGTATTCATTTCAATGCTATCTGCGAAAAAAAGTCGTACTTCAGTTGTCCGGTGCGGTTGCTAGGAATCTCGCGCCGCGTCATTCACAATAATTATCATTTTGACACATTTTGTATAAGGTAGATGTCACTATGTGAATTATTGTGAATGACGCGGCGCGAGATTCCTTAACACCGTCCGGTGCACAACAGTATTTTATGCAAATTAAGTCAGTACTAACATAGAGTATGTTCGTTGAAGCTAAACCAGTCTATTAACGGCAGCAGACGGCAAGAATGTCATCAACAAAATTATCGAGTCTGTTACTTCTTTTGTTCTAAGTATTCTTAACACAGGAAAAAAAAGTGAAAATCTTTTGCTTCAAGTGTTTTATGATGAACTTTTCTATATAAGATAACACTAAAGTCTGTCTGTTGTCTTTTGACATCAATGTCGATAACAGATGACATAGCCGTCTGCAAAAAGTGTAGCCTCTTTGTTGTAATACTCTGAACAATATTCTTAATAAGTCGGAACGATGAACAAACCGTAGCAAAAAAAGACGGGTTCGCTACCCAGTGATAATACTAATCTCGTTACTCTTGCTAGCCGAAAATTTGCATTTGTCATGCATCTCAATCCCTTCAAAACCAAAAACAAAAATTGGTGGAGTGCAGTGAAAGTGCTGCTCCATCTAAAAGTTTAAATAAAATTTTACATACCGACGACCACGATGTGAAGTAACATTTTCACAGACAATATATAGCATCACAAAAAGTACCTATAAATGCATATCGCTTGAAAACGAATCGCTGAAACATTCAAAAAAATCCACTAAAAGTTACTTAACATAAAAACATAACACTTTTCATTTCACTTTCTTTGATCCATATAGTCTGTCTCGGCATAAGACGATGAACGACGGGCCTCTCTTGTTATAAACGCTGACATAATATGTATTTCAGACGCGATTTTGTGTATATAAAAAAGTATCAGAAATTATGCAATCGGAGAGAGTTAAATAAACATAAATGTGCACAACTAACCATAACAGAAATTTTTCTTTTGTTTCAATTTTTTTTTGTTATTGTAATTTGTTCGTTGTAAGATGTGAAATGAAGAGGTTGCGATGTCAAAAATGCTGCCTATGGTCGGTTAATTTTTTCTCTTTTACGATTTTTTTTTAGATATAAAACTCTGATGATGAGATTCATGACTACTTACGTACTTACCGATTGTTTAATTCATTGTTGTTCTGCTGTTGTTGTTGCTTATGTATACCTACACCATCCGCAGTTCATAAAGTATAATCACACAATTTGAATAATTCGAAAATCGAAATTAAGTCATGAACATGAAAGTTTGCGATCGAATGAAATTGCTTAACGTTTTCGTAAATTATAAGAGAAAAATAGCTCGCATATTTGGGCTATAATGGCTATATATAGGTACGTATACCTACAACATAATATAATGTAACAATATAATGTAATCCACTCGACTGTTAAAAACTTTTCTTTCGTCACATCTTCAATCTCCATCGAAAAAGCTATATAAGTTTTTTTTGAGATAAAATGCCTAGAAAGTGTGTTTGTTGTATATATACATCAACAAGTGATAGTAAAAGGTAAAAGCATCTTGATGGTTCGGCGCATGAATAATTGAATTATGTATTAAGTGTTACGAAACACAATTCTATGTCAAAGATATATGGGTCAGACAGACATTATTATACAATGATATCGATGAGAGATCGAGTGAATGGTATGATGCTTCGCGTTAACATTACGTAGGTATGTATAGTATATACACAGTCAAGTGTGTTGATTGTATATGTACTTGGGTGGAAAGTAATGTATGTAGGTTTTGTACTAATTGACAATTGAAATATCGGTTAGATAGTAATGCTTGTAACAGCCTTTTGTAACATTATATTGTAACTGATAATTTTGTCATAAATCGCGGTTTTGTCTACTGTTACCTTTCCAAAGGACTAGGCAAGTCTATCGCCATAGCAAACCTGTTACTTTTCGTCTACAATAGTAGATTACGTTCTTGTTTGAAACTATTTATTTTGACAGCCACATAAAGCACAATCCAAAGTTCTAAACAATCACAAAAGTATTTTACTCACTAAGCCCAGAGGAAATGAGTTTTATCGTTCATGTCAATGCAATAATGACTCATTTCCCGGGGGCTTAGTGAGTAAAATCTTTTACTTCATGGGGTTTAACATAGAGAGAATTGTATAGCCAACACTTACTTATTGGTTTTGTTGGTGGCAGATGTGAATCTCTAGTAAGGAAGGTTGATGAAAGTAGGAAAAATGAAAAACGTCTAATTGATCAAGCTGCAATTGGAATTTTAACGATCTGAATGCTAAGCCAGTGATTCTCATTTGAGCGGCGAAAATACAAAATTTCGCAGTATGTGTCATAAAAACGTGTTTCTCTCAACTAATTATTAATTCGGCACTTTAAACTAATCATACCTAGACTGCGTACTTGTACGATAAAATATGTCTGACACATCAGTTTGTACACCAGATTCACATTTCCTACGATTTTAAGCAGAATGTGCACATGTTGAATAGACACGCAGCTGCGATTGGAATGATTCATAAAACGTGTCACCTATTCTCAACAGACTCATTAAATTAAATTAAAAAAACAGCCTCATCTTCTAATCTCATCGCAATTCACAAATTACGGTACGATACCTAGAGATGCCAGATCAGATCACTTAAAACAGTACTTCTCAATGACAGAGAATAAAAACTTTCGCTGGTCCAAAATGTATCCGAATTCGGGCCCAGTCATGTTATACTACTGTCATCTGTTATCGACAACGACGGCAAGTATATACAATGATATCTGGCTTGAGTCAGTTATATAGCAAACATACTGTCGAAACAAATGAAGCAGAAGATTTTGTGCCGAACAGGAGATACATTAACAAAAGAAGTAGTAGACTTAGATTTTTATGTAGGAATACGTTCGATGTTTTAAAAGATAGGTTTTACGCTTAGAGATTTGACAATAATTACCGGTATAATAAGTTTCCTACATGTTGATGTCGATTCTCTTAAAAATTCAGAAAGGTACACCGTTCTTCCCATACTACCCATACGGCACTGATGCGCATCAGAATCAACAAATAGTTCTCAATACACAAGTTTCTCTAATTGAAAAAAAAAATAAAATCAGGAAAATAAACAGTAAGACCCAAAACATTTCTACCCATTTATTTACACTACATTTGCGAAACGTTGCCTTACATGCGATTTTGGAATGATTAATCGAGACATATTCTACAGAATATAATTTATGGGACAAATATCGCTCTACAAACAGTCAAATTGTCGTATCACCTCAAAAGAACGGATTACATAACTCTACTAATTAAACGAGTAAAAAAAAAAAAAAAAAAAATTCTTGAAACAAATTCATTGGAATAGTTTTGCTCTGCGTGCTTTCCTTTCTCGAAAATATGTCTGCAAAATACAGTCGATATATCAACCCTAACCTATCTTAATAAATTCTTAGCTAGGAGTGTGTTGCTCATAACACACTCCTACTTTGCTTATAGACCTTTTGCTTCATACATTCCATAACACAGTGTTCGATAAATAAATAAACCTGCCATTGCTAATATTGTCAAAATATTTTTTTTCCCAATATTTTTTCTGATGTTACCAGTGTCAAATAACCAAAAATAGCGAAAATTGAGGTAAATAAAACGAGTGCAAGTTTTCGCGTGATGTGATATCTTGTCTAATATTTAATGAAAAGTTTCGGAACACTTGTGTCATTGGCATAAGTTTATTCGATAGTGTTTATGAAAAATGATCGAAAATATTGGTTCATTGAAAAAAAAAATGTGACGAAGAAAACACATGCCATCCACCCAAATAACGTGTATCTATCCACATAGCAAATAGTAAAAATAACAAGATCTGTTTCAATTCTTCTCTATAATCAAATATATGAAATTAAATGAAAGAATATACACGAGTTCGCTGATAAATAAATAATTAATTTCTGTTTTCACAAATATTGTACACACACGTTTTGCATTGATAAACTCTGGTGAATATACAGATACCATACCTGTGCACGGCAAAATATCTTTTATTGATCTTGATACAGTAATTATATATTTCACACGCGCTCGATAAAAAAAAATTAAGAAATTTAAAAATATGTGCTGTTTTTCATCTTCTTTATTTGATTGTTTGATACTCGTGTTGTAAAATGCGCAAAATGGATTTGTGGACGTAATTGACGAAGAAAATAAATTTTAATATGTACCTACGATCCGAGCGAAAATTGACAACAATTTTTTTCATTGTTTGGTTTGAATGACATTATTAATTGGATCTGGGCTCTGAAGCAATGGAAAAAGTAGGACTGCTCGTTGCACAACTAACATAACTTCTCCGTAAAGTTCCCAAAATGCATTCTATTCACCTGAGTGAATGTCGATTGATAGAAATCATCTGTAGATTGTATTTCACCTGACGCTGCCCTTAACCTGTCACAGACGACAAGCATATTACCAGTTTTACTATTTGATCTATTACTTCATTTGATCGAAGATTTCCATAGATTGGTTTCAGAAATCTTTTACTTCATTTGTTTTGAACATGCTTTTTGCTATATATGACCTCATTAGTCAGAGCTTGTCGTTTATTATTGCTGTCGTTGTCGAGAATAGATGACAGCCGAAGAGAACTTATATTTTGATGAATTGGGTCGTGTCATGATGCAACCTATTCGAAAGTCACAGATATGAAGTAGTAATTTGGTTTAAAAGTCATGTCAATGTAGTGATTGTGATTAGTTCTTAGATTGTACTTTCGGCTTAGTATATGCGATCAGTCACGAATTCTTAGTAGATTCACTAATTTATGTCTGCAGTACTAACACATCCATAGACTTGATTTTGCAAGGAATTAGGGGCCATATTTTAAAGTCATTTTCTTTCATATGTTGAAATATGTCAGTAGATTGCAAGGAGACTTTTATTAATTTTGCCGTTGGTCCCGGTACTCCTTGAGCATGGCGAGTCCGTTAAGTGGGTGGGATACAAGGTCCAATCACCGCGACCTCTAATGGGTCTGTTATGGAATCCACAGAAATTCAGTATCTATTAGTAGTGTTTATGTACCCTAAAATATTTCTCGAGTGGATGGAGTAGTGAAATTACCAAGATATTTCACCTGGTTCATTATGAACGCTGCAAAGGTAGTGCCTAGTCGTTTCGACATCTCCGCATTTTTGCAGTTAGGTGAGTCTGTAATGTCTATCAAATTCAGATGGTAATATAGTGACCGGTGAGGATATCTTACAAAACTAACTCCGAATCTTCGGCAAAGATATCATACCGTACGTTAAATTTTTCCAACTAAAGCCAGATGGTACTGTTGAATGTCCGTCAGTTGTACTTCAATCTATATTCAATCTCAGGGGAAAAGATCTCCAAAGCATTTTAATGAGATCCTGAGAACAACACTGATATTTTAGCTTATATATTTACGATCCTCTTCATCAGCAGAAGCGTGAACATATTCATCTTTAAAGGTTAACTTTCAATATTCCACATAAAGCTAGCATTTTCCGATACGTTCCGTCAGTACGTCACCGTCTAAATTTTGTAGAGTCAAGCGATAATATTACGGACAAATTTAAAAGTAAATTTAAGATCTAACAATTATTCTTTTTTACTTTTAAATTGCATTACAAACAAAATATTATAGTTTTGTGTAGTTGCTTGCAATTAAGCCTTATTAAAGCAATTTAACCTATCGTAACCTCCAATTCTTAAATCATAATATGCCTTACTTTGCTACACTCTTGTCATAGTCATATGAAATGAATTTCGTAAGTGCCTCACACATTACTCGCACACACAAAAATATCGCCGAGATATATAATTGCAATTAAAGTCAATTTTCGAATCATACCACAATCTACCTAAGACAATAATTTCATTTTATTCCATTTTTTATGTAACACGAAAGTAACATTTAATTTAAAAGCCAACAATTACATGACTTTATTCGGGGCCATGGTGATATTAAAAATTGAAATCAAAAGAAAGTTTAACACCGCGCATAATATACAACAATGAGATATAAAAAAAACACCACAGCCGTGTGTACCTCAGTACAATTTTGTTAAAATATCAACTGAAACGCATGAAAAGACAGTCTCTTTTCGGCGTTATCACGATTTAATATTTCAATAGAGCGTAGTGTTACATGGAGCATAGAAACATCTATATGAAAATACCATATACAATTCAAAAGTGTACTAATGTCATTAGATGAATAAGACTGCAGAACAACTACAGTGTTGTGCGGCTAAGGAAAAGATCAATGCAATATTATGATCTGGCTGTATATAAACTGACAATTACGACAACAATAAGTCAATAACTTCCAGCTAATGTCGTCCTATATGGCGAATGAATATAAATGAAGTCAAAGATTTTTTGTCAGTCTGTCGAAAAGATTTCGATTAAATTAAGTAAGTTACACTTCAGCTTTATCACAGGAACAGTGTTATCGAATCTACACACTGTTCCTGTGGTATATAGCTGAAGTGTAAAACGTTTTCCAGCATAGCACCATTAGACGTGTCAAGTCTCTTATCTACAATGTTCATTCAACATACAAAATCTTTTACTTCATCAACACTGCCTTGGTTTTTCTATATATATATATAAGTTTCATCAGTTTTATCAGCTTATCGCTTATTTTGGTCATTGCAGTCGATAGCAGATGTAAGAAGTACTTGATCCAAAAGGTGCAAATCTGTATCTTGTGAGGTTGATTTTTTTGCATATGTGGGGATTTGGGGGGTTTACAATCGTATGGGGAAATACAAGTGTCGATAAAGTTGCGGACGTTTACGGTACCCTGATAAAAAGTGCATATGGGGACAATACGATACGAGTTGGTTTAGGGGTCGAGCATTGACGAGCCTTTAATGTGAAACTCTTTATTTCTCTTACTTCATACTCTTCTCTACTGAAAAGCTATTCGCCCTTTAAAATCATTTACATTATCCACTCTTTGCCTTGTATACAAATAAATTGCCGGAGGCAATATAGGCAGCCCCGTACTAAGTCAACTTTCATAAATTCCTATTTAAACAGCTATATACCGCTATATCTACCTATATTTCACTATAAATAAACATTTCACAGAGGAATACCTGAAACGCCACACACATAACTAATTATTTACATGTTAACAGAAACTCTCTAAGTACCATTTTTCCCAAGATATATAACTTTTAATAAAATCCAATATGGCCGCCGGCTGCCATTTTATTAGGAGACCGGAAATAGTACCGACGCTTTACATTCGTTAATACCTTTCAAACAAAAAAAATTCATGAAATTCGGTCAAAATTTACTCGAGATATTGACAAAATACTCCACGTTCACTGTTCGGCCGAGTAGCCAGATAAGAGCTCACTCCAAGAGACCTAGCTCACGCTTCGGTGAACATTATTTCATAATCCCTGATTTCCCTGATTGGTACGGTCAATACCTATCTAATAAAGCTAAAACAGACGAAATATGTTCAAATTTGGTCGACCTACAAGCAAAAACTGCTTGCCGCCCTGTGCCTGTTTCACACCAAGGGGTCTAACTCACGAGTCGGTCATCCGATTTTCATAAACTTTTTTTTTGTCGATCGGTATTGTAAATACCTTTTATTTGACGTATCACTTACAAGTGTAACGTTTAAATGTTTGGAGATATCTTCGAAAAACCGTAAAGCACTTTTTGAGCCCCAGCTCGGGAGGGGTCGATCCAAAATCACTCATCTTCGAACTTAGCCTGTCTTCTGACATTACCAAGAGGGAAAAAAAAGAATTTTCAAAATCGGATGCGTTTTACTCAAGTTATCGTGCAAACAGACGGACAGACGGACATTTTTTTTTTCACTGATTTGGCATCTCTAGACAACCACAATAGGTTTCCCCTTACTCAGGGAGTCCAATTCGACGTGTTACAAACGTATGCGTCAACCTATAAGACCCCAGTACTTCGTACGGGTCTAAATATGGGTTTAAGGAAAAATTGAACGTAATGAACAGATGCAGACTCTGCAATTTGCAGAGGTGACTTGTTAAGGTGATTTGGTTGATTTCACTCCAGAGTAGTCCGAAGAGACTGATTTAATGATTTGTAAGTGCATTCGCATCTCTCAGGTCAGTAAAAGTAGCCCAATCCGTTCACCCAGTCTTTGGGTTTTTCCAAAATATTTATGGAATGTACATCGGATATATTTATATCTAACGAGAGCTTACAGCAAAAGTTTTCATAAAAAAAAGATTTTTTTCCGATTTTTCCTTTTTGAAGCTTTATAGAAACTCAGACAAATTTCAAATGACTTTTACGAAATTATACGTTGATAATATTGCTGAGAACTCGATTTAAAATTTAAAATTTAAAATTATCAAAAAATCAAATATTCGTAGCATTACGTTTAGAGTATCAAACTTAATATGGATGTAAATGTCAAATTTTTTGCTCGATGTACGACACGAGCCACGCCGGATAAACATTAAAAAACACCAATTAAACGGAACCAAATCCAAATTAAAGACTGACAAAATGTAAAATGTGAAAATAAGCAGCAGTTTTGTTGAATGTGAACGAAAAACTCAACACTTTTTGATAATTTCAGAAGAATGTTGTAAATTGCTAAGTGCGCTTGTATACCGTTAGCGAATCTTACAATTCTGAGGCCCTAAGGTAAGTTACACTGGTACTTTGGAAGAGCTAGAAGAGATGCACTAAAACAACCCAAAAACTTGGTCCATGGCCTTAGGAAAAAAGTTCACTAAAGTTCACCTTTGAGCCCGAAAAAAAGCCAAGGTCCTAGATTCGCTCCCAATACCTTGCGTTTTTGGCATAATATTACGTTTTTCGCAAGGTTCAGTGAGCGAATGTAGGACCTTAGACCTACTTTTTATCGGGTTCAAAGGTGTACTTTGGTGAACTTTTTTATGCTCTTTCAAAGTTCACCAATCTTAAAGTTCTCACTTTCCTAATGGCTTCACAGATCGAATCCGCGTTTTCGTATAGTGGAATTTGGTAACGCTTTTGCAGTTTTGTAATGTTTTTTGTAATCTTGTGACGTTTATGTACGCTCAATTTCTGAAGCTATTTCGAAAGCTAAAATTATCCGACTGGTATATTCTGAAAGAGCTCCAAAAAGTTCACCAAAGTACACCGATAAACCTGACAAGAAGTAGGGCCAAGGCATTAGACGCACCATCAGAATTTGGGTCTGCACGTCGGTTTTTTCATAAATTTTAAAAAGTTGGTTAATCGACTTGATCGAAATTTTTTGTCGGGTTCAAAGGTGTACTTCGGTGAACTTTTTCAAGCTTCCGAATGACACCCCCCTCTCAGCTATATTACTAATCTAATGGCCTTAAAAAATGAAGACTTACTGTCGGTACAAAAGTGTCATTGTGGCCATATTACATTTTTATGTGAAATTATTGCATTTTGTTGAATTTTTCGATGCTTTTTTTTCAACGAAAACACTTTTTATTTTCATTTTTATCATTTCAAAAGTCTCCTTAAATTGAAAATTCGCTGTGTTATTCTGGCTCCGTAATGATTACCCGGCATGGGTAACGACGACAAAAATAACAACAAGCTCTGGGTAATATGGTCCTTTATATGAATAGTTAAATGCAGAAAGAGGACATATCCCATTATAGCGAATTATAAGAAAAATGAAATTTCATTCGTTCAGCTTTGTTTCGAATGGTCTGACGATGGCTTCTTCTTTGAAACTAATCGAAACAACGTCAGACTATTCAAAATGAGGCAAAACGAATAAAATTTCATTTTTCTTATAATTCGCAATTATAAAAAGCATGTTAAAAAAATTGAAGTACAAGATTTGAAATCAACAATCTATTTTTGTGTATACCAATATTGTTTTCATGCTTCGGGGCCGAAAATGAGGGCAATTTTTCGAACTTTCTCGGGTTTCGGGCCCTCTGCATGAAAACTTACATGTGCACCTGTTTGGGACGGTTGATTTAAGGCACTTTCGCTTGTAAGCCTCACTTCGTTCGGCCTACAATCCGCGAAATTGCCTAAAATCAATCGTCCAAAACAGGTACACAAATAACCATTGGTGTGCCCAGACGATGTAAAAATTTTTAAAATTGAAAACAATGCATTTTTTTTTGATACCAACATCGAAAGTTGATACTTTCGCCCTCGAAATCCGGGGCGAAAGTAAAAAAATGCAAGTTATGTGTTTGAGCGGGGAGAAAGAAAGAATACATAAAGCGAAAGTCAATATACATAATGCGAAAGTCGACTACATAATGTAATAGTCGACTCTTGTCAATAAGTGTACTGCGATCAAAATTGAAATAAAGCGTGCGCCAGTGCTCTTATTGAAATTAACATACGAAGTTGATACTTTTTGTTGCTGAATGATTTGTTAGTTATTTGTTAATTTTTGTGTGTGTTGTTGTTGTGATGGCTAAATAATTAAATTTTTGATATGCCAGGGGGCTGCCGCCCCCTGGACCCCCGCATTTTCTGGCTAAATGCCTTCATACTTCAACATTTTGTTCTGCTGTTTGCGATACGTATCAACTTTCGATGTTGGTATCAAAAAAAAATAGTATGAACGACTCGGGGCAAAAGTAAAAAAATTCAACCTGTGCGATTGAGGCCCTTGCCTTCGGCGCGGGCATCAACTCTCGCACACGGTTGAATTTTTTTTACTTTCGCCCCTTGTCATTCAATGTACTATTGTTGCTCTTGCATCTAATCCAAGTTGTCTGGACGAAAAAAGTTTGATATTTTCGCTAAATAATTTTTCATGCTTCGGGGCCGAAAATGAGGGCAATTTTTCGAATTTTCTCGGGTTTCCGGCCCTCTGCATGAAAACTTACATGTGCACCTGTTTGGGACGGTTGATTTAAGGCACTTTCGCTTGTAAGCCTCACTTCGTTCGGCCTACAATCCGCGAAATTGCCTAAAATCAATCGTCCAAAACAGGTACACAAATAACCATTTCATGCCTTGCGCATAAATTACAGAAATTTTCTCGTAATTTAGGCTCTCGGCATGAAAAGTAGTATACGTATCTGTTTTGGACGGTTGATTTTAGGCACTTTCGCTAGTCGCCCTCACTTCGTTCGGGCTACAACTCGCGAAATTGCCTAAAATAACCGTCCAAAACAGATACGTAAGCTACTATTCCCCATAGAGAGTACGGGTCTCTTATTTCTCCAACTTCTCTCTTTTCTCCATAACGAATGTATAGAGAAATTGAATTAAGAGATATAAGAAATTTAGAAAAAGACGGTATAGTTGAATGTTTGTGACAGTAAATGGAAAAATGTTCGGAAAATCACATAGTTTTTTCACATATTTCGTCCTTGAGCGACGCCTAAACCCGGATCACATCGGCTCCATATACATTTCTTATTAGGGTGCCATAAAGGTTTGTTTTCCGACAGGTCCGCCAACTCGCCAGTGAAAAATAGGAGTTCGTCATCTTCCCTTTCTGGAACTCATGAATAGCCCCTAACACCTAAATTCAGTGATGCGGGTAAATAAACCAAATAAACGACGACGTTTTTTATTACATCTTGATACATTATGAGGAAATGGTGAATGTAAATGAATCAATGATAAAATAACGAGGAAAATGCAGAGTGTCATGAGGAGTTTTTGGGTGGTTGACAATCCTATAATATTATACTTCGTCAAGCTTTTCCCAGACTTTCAGTGCCATAAGAAATCAGATCGATTGACCTTGCAGCAGATTTTTTTTTGTTTACATTTAAAATTTTGTTGACTTTACGTGTTATTGAAAGTTAAAACCTTTTAAAAATTTCATTTTACTAATTCTAATTTGATGAAATGAATTTCTGGCGCCGCATAATATTCGTTTTATATGGTCGAGATGCTGACATAAATACTTAGTAGCAACATCCAAATAAAATCGTTAAATATGTAAAACACAAAGATATATCTTTGGTCGATGGATTGGAAATGAGTGAAGGACAATACATAAAATAGCCATCGCCAACAATATTCAAATTAAAATTCACCGAACATTATCCGAAATGATGATGATAATGTTCAAATTTGTATGTTTGTTGATATTGTTGTTGGGCGGCATGGCATTATTACGAAACAAATTTTTTTTTTGGTGTGATTACCTTATATATTGTAAAAGAGATGTGTATTCCGTTTCTATGAGTACAATACACACAAAGCGCGATAATTATGTAACTTTCCTCAATGTTGTGGATATATATTTTAGTTAATATTACAAACATAAAAATGGTGTGTGAAAGGTTAACAAAAATTGAGGTATAATAATTTGTTTGTACAATGTATTATATGAGGATAGTGAATTATTTAAATGAATTGAAGACGAGTAATTGCCTAAAGTGACTGTGGAAAGTTTATTCTCCGTGTATACAGCTGGGTATATAATATGCTTCATTGTTTGCGAAACGAAACATAACGTACAATTGCCGTAAGTTTGTTTTTTACTCGAGAGAAGAGATCGTTTGTTAATTATGAAATTTTATTAACTCCACACTTCTTGACGATCTAATGGTATTTAAGTAATTTTCAAATGATAAATGATGTTCATCATGTATGATAGCTAGTTGTCAGCGTCTGCATTGCAGTATTGAGTATCAATATGCAACCTTTTTCTACTCGTTCAACTCTATTATGATCACTGAACGGTTCAAATTGAGGAACAAAAATACTGAACAGCAAATACAGTCAGAGGCAGTGAAATTGCAGCATGAGTTTGCTTCAGGTGTTTTTCGGCTGTGTAGGAGTTTGAACCGTATAAGAAATTATAAACAGTTTTGATTGTATGTGTGGATCAGCTGAAAAACAGTTGAAGCATATTCATGCTGAAATTTCACTGGCTCTGACTGTACCTTTGGTCGAATTTTTAATTTGTAAGTATGATTAGTGGGATGCCTGTGACTGTAACATGACTAACCTCAACAAAAGTTGCTAGTTCTTCTGACCAAGGTACCTGATCCAAAATCTTTTACTTCATTAGTTTGACCTAATTTTTCTGTATATAAGAGAACTTACTAGAAATTATTGATCGATTTGGTCGACTTTCATCAAAAATTAGCAGCAAATGGGCTGCGTACGTAAAATAGTTAATTGACAATAATAGAGAGATATAAATAAATTTAAGCAAATTTAGACATGTCCTAATTGACCTTTTTCAAGTAAAACAACGCCCAGTTTCACTGTATGATTTTCAATCAAACACTCGATCCCACCTTAAAATCTTTTACCAGCACCATTTCAACAACAACAACAAAACTCTTTGCGATATTTGTCTAATCCGTGCATTATATACACGTTTGCAACTCTAACGTTTGTCTACTTAATGTTTTTTTTTTCCTTCAACCAGATGCGTGAGTACAATATTCATTCAGATTTCCAACCATTTATATACCCAGACATTCTAAAATTCGTTCAATTTAATCATTTTTCACAAACCCATAAAGAAAATATTCACATAAATTATCTTTTGTTTATTAAATTACAACAAATTCTAAATTAACTTAATTATTGCATAATTTTATTCACATTTGAAGTCTCTCCTATGGTAAATCTTAAGGAGAAAAATATACGAAGTAAATGAAAAAAAAAAAAAAATCAGCCAACATTAGAAGTCTATTACATTCTGAAAATTAAAATCTGAAAATATATGTGTAAGACACAGAGCTCCTATTCATAGCGTTAAGACTCTATGAATAATATTCTCTCATAGTGCACAAACTAACAATTTTTTGGTTTTGTTTCTTCTATGTATAAATAGGCACAAAACTATATTTAAAGTACCATTTGCATAGTATAGTAAGTTTTATATCTAAAAATTGAAACTGGGTTAGTGAAAGTATTTCAATTCAAGTCATTATTTATTTCTGTGTGTACATGGTATAGCTAGATATAAAGCGACTCTAACATTATATATATACGTTTGTAAATGGGTTTCAAATTTACCATAACGTACAGTCGGTATGAGTGGATGTGTATATATAGATGCCTACAGCTAACGTACAATGTGCGCTAACTATTATATCAGCGACTTAAAAACTATTACTGCAATTCGAATGTTAAATGGGTTTACAATTGACATGAGTTGGAAATGGTTAACCTTCCATCGGCACAGACGGCAAGCACATCATGAGTTTAATATTAGAATCTGTTACTTCTAATCGAAGTATTATCAGCAGATTGATAAACAATCTTTTACTTCGTTTGTTTTAACCTAAATTTTGCGATAAATAACCACATTAGTCAGAGTTCTTAGATTATTTTGGGTGACACAGTCGATAACAGATGAGACACTCTTGAGAGCACAGTACATTAAGTGATCCTATATTTTCTGAAATTTCTCTATTCATTTTGGCGTACATTTTCTGAGTTAGAAATTTGTCATGTCATAAACTCCCCTCTCACAAAGGATACTCACACTGATTTTTGAATGGCTCAATGGATTTTCCAAATACTTTTTTTACTACCTGTCCATGCGAAAGGTAACCATTACATAGCAATTTGCCCCCTGCGAAAATGATCCATTACATGTCGATTATTTTCGGTTTATTTTTTTCGTTTTACTATTATATGTGAGCCTTTCGCATGGGACAGGTAGTAAACCAGTACATTGGATACTTCTGTGTACTACATTACTTGGGAAACAATTTTGTGATACTCGCAATTGTGTGTTTTTAAGCAACTTGCTTCAGAAACTATTTTTCGACAAGCGTAGTTAAATACCTCGTCTTCGGCTAGGATATACAAGTTTTACACCTGTTGAAAGTACAGTTACCAAAGCTTGTTGCTCAAAAACACACTTGTGAGTTTGCTTTCATCACAAAAGTGTTACCTCATGTAATGTATTACTTTCGCAGCATCCAATGTAACCTATCATGACTACAATAACTCGAAGGGGAGTATCAACCAGTTCTTCCAGAACTTTGAACCTCATATCACCTTATAGTCTCAGCCATTTATTTTTTCTAGATTATAGTAAGTTCATCATTACTGGTTGGTATTTCCATTTTGGATGACATGTGTCAGGATAAATACAGATAAAGACAGGAGACGTCATAAAATACAATAAAAGCTTTTAGAGATGACTAGTCACGTATGTTGTCGACACGACAATGAAAGTTAGTGTTTGTCTAATGTTCGCTTTTGTATGAACTCGCATGTTGAAGTAAAAGATTCTAAGTCAGTCCCCTAGTCTTAAATATAAGAAGTGCCTAACCCATATTGTGAATATATTGCGACATGCATTCCGATCGTAAAATATTAAATTTTTCATTGTAAACCACTTCTTAAGCGAACAGATTATGACACAGAAACCAAATATATACAAAAAAAAAAACCATACAGTGATGATGGCCTCTCTAATAACAAAACCATTATGCAATAGTAGAGTGAGATGGTGTTTTGACTTTATTTTGCATTCAAATTGAAATAAAATTGAAAGTTATACCATTGGCAATAATCTCTTTAGTACAAGAGAGACAAATACACATCGAGACATTTATCACAATTCACAATTTTATACGGCTAAAATGACATGGAAAATATGATTTTAATTCTCTAATATGAGTTTAGGTTTGGATTTTTAGTAGAAATAATCCAACATCGAATGAAAACCAACAACTTTTTTCATAATGCATACACAGACGAGTGTATAAATTGCAAGAGGAAGACAATGACGGTATAATGTTAGGAAAAGTGGGGGCGGAAATGAGGTGGAAAAATAAGAGAATAAAAAAGCATATCGGATAGAAGATAAATAATGATACACGCGAGTTGTTGCACAATATTCAACTATTACACGATTCAATTTTATTTTGTTCAAGGTTAGCAATCGTATAAAATGTTGTTTGTTGTGTCTCTTGAGAGCGTTATATAGGTTTTTTCTGTACGTATATACAAAATGCATATATTTACTCGGTATAACATTATTAATTGAATGCTTTGCTTTCGTTGTTCGTGGAAGGAAAATAGAACAACAACAACAAAAAAGTTTGTGTGCAATTTACACTTCCTTTCCTTTCTTTTTCTTATACCAATTTTATATGCACAATCCGATGCTGCCGTTAAAGGATTGAGTTGCACATTGCACAGTTTCCATTAGTTTATCTCTGTAAATGAAATAAGATTACGAAATGTCGAAATGTTATAGCAATTGAAAACGATTCGACTGAGAAACTGAAAGCAGACTCTTTAACCTGACAAGAACATTAAACATTTCGACGGATTATATCGATAGAAAATATATCGTAATTAAACTTTGTCCATACAAATGCCACTCTTCAAAAGTAATAAATCAATCAATTGATGATGATGCGCCAATGTATGAGTACTTTCGAAAGAAAAATCTCTCAAGTATTCGACAGACGTCATGGTCTTTTTCAAAAAATTTATTGAATAATATTGAGCAATGCTGAATGTTTAACCTATTCAGCGCGGAGCACAGTTTTATATCAGAGTCAGAGACGCAACTTTTATTCGAAAACATTTTGATTTTTTTTTTACAAAAATGGTAATCATTTCAAAAGACATGGCTAGATATTCAATCCGATTTTAACATATTCTACCATATTCTATTCGCAGGGAATTTTACAGTAAGCAATTTCAGTAAACTGTATGTTTGCAATTGCTAAACTTTCAGAAACGGCTAATCATCTCCTACCGAAATCCACCACAAAAGTAACCGCAACACTTGAAGCACATAGTCATACGTTATCGGACACGGCGACTAAAATGAGCGATCAGCTTTAGCTTGCACAGTTTAATATAGTAAAATATACGATAAAACAAATGAAGTAAAAGATTTTTTTATAACACGTTGAGCCATACTTTCAACAAAATGAGTAATACATTCAATGATTACATCACAATAGGTCAGTCGTTTCGAAAAGGTTAAGTTCATTTTGTATAGAAGTAGAAGATACTTGGTCATCTAGTTATCGCAAAGCCATCTGTTATCGACAACGATGAAAAAAATGGGCGTAGGGTAATCTGACACACTGTGCTAAATCAACGCATTTTTCAAGTACGTAAAAGGTGAGCCCGCACACAATTTTTCAATACCAAAATTTTGTAAAAGGAGTCATTAAGTCGATGAGATGGTTCGTTGTCGTTAAGCTATGATGAAGTGTATAAGTTGCCCAATGGAGTGAAAACATCAAAAGGCGATTGCCCTGATAATGTCTCACCCTTGTTTTTGAAGAACTGTTCGGATGTCTTAGCCGCTCCACTTCTCTTTATATTTAACATGTCGCTGAGGACTAGTTTCCCTAAACGGTGGAAGGTTTCTTACGTCACCCCCGTCTTCAAGAGTGGCGCTAGGTCTAGTGTCGAAAACTACAGGGGTGTAGCGATATTGCCGACATTTAGGAAATTTTTTGAGTCGATTGTAGCCGGTAAGTTGATGTGTAAGTTGAAGAGGGTCGTGTCTTTCAAGCAACATGGATTTATGAGGAAGAGGTCAACTTCGTCGAATCTAGTGGATTTTGTTAATGAGGCTGTCCATGTCATGGAGTCCGGCTGTCAGCTAGACGCTGTGTACACTGACATACGTAAGGCGTTCGATAGAGTGTCTCACAGCTTGCTAGTGCAGAAGTTGAAAGAGATTGGCATTCACTCAAGTCTGCTCGGTTGGATTCTCTCGTACCTGAGTGGTCGTTCCCAATACGTGAAGTTGTCGAGTTGGAAGTCACGTTCGTTTGACGTTACGTCAGGAGTTCCTCAAGGTCCTCTTTTGTTTATTGTTTTTGTCAATGACATCACGTCAGTGTTTGCTTCGGCCAAGTTTCTGTTGTTTGCTGATGACTTGAAGATATTTCTTCGTGTGAGCTCTATACTCGATTGTGTGTTGCTTCAACGTGACCTTGACGCACTCTATCGCTTTACGGCTTTTTCGAGCCGGTTTGCAATTTGTCCAGGATTTTTAACAATTTTAGTCGTTTAGTTGACCCGCGAGCCAATAGGGCCACGTATCGCTGTTTGATCAAGTCTCTGTCAATTGATTGTGAACTGAAATTCGCTGTTGGCTCATATGTTTTCTGATACCATAGCCGGGTAGTTGGATGAAGATTGGTTTCAGTATTGCTAAGACGCGATCGTTATTTTTCTTATTCAAGTTTTTTGTAGTGATAGTTGGTTTTCGTTCTAAGTTTCGTCAGGTTTCATTTGTTGTTTATAATTTTTAAGAGTTTGATTGTTAATCGTTGTAATCGTTCATCATCAGTTGGCAAACATGCTGTCAATGATTATTCCGAATAAAAAAAAATTAAAAAAAGCACTTTCAGCAATAAACTTGCGTGAGCGAATTCGCCTTTTACGTAGTTTAAAAGTTCGTTTTTTTTGACACCGTGTGCCAGATTCCCCGATACCAAAAAATGAGCGATCGTCTCTAGCTTACATTGTCTGTCTGTCTTACATTGTGAAACGTATGATAAAACAAATGAAGTAAACGATTTTTTTATTGAATCCATGACGATCCATGAACTTTGGCATTTGATTCAATTTGATTCGACGTTGGAAGTGCGGTCTTACATTTTCCAGAAATTAATAAAATTTTAATAAAATAATGAAATTAAAGTACCTCTGTTTTGAGCTACAATATTCACAAAACTGCTCACTTTCATGACAACACCAAAAATAACACAACACAAGAGCGTACTATATGAAAAACTGCCACTGATTCGGTTGGAATTGCGGTCACAAATTTTTAAAATAAATCTTTAAGACGAATCTACACATGGCTAAATTGTTGCCTACATTTTGGGGCAAAATTGTTATTATTTTGATGATAACTTTGGACTCGCATCCTTTTACGAAAAAGTACAACCATCGTTTGGTGTTAAAATGTTTTAGCTTTCAGTAAAAATTTAGATGTTTGTGGTGATGTAACCTCAATTCCAGAAAACTCAATATTTCACGAAAATTGACACATATTTTGAGTTTTCTCGGAGTTATAATCAAAATAATAATTATTTTGCTCCGAAATGTAGGCAACAATTTAGCCATGTGTAGATTCGTCTTAAATTTCACAAATGTTGAAAAAAGGTTTAAGCATTATCAAAATATAATAAAATGGCGTCACACTAAATCGAATCATTTCCGAAAAATGATTTCAAAAATGATGTCATTTCGATTAAAATGCTACTTTTAGTAAAGTGAGCAAATTTTTTATCTAAATAATAAAATAAATTTTTGATAATTTAAACGATTTCAGCCTTTATTATATACGCTGATTACCATTGTAGAATTTAAATTATTGCGCTTTTCCGAATTTCCTAGTTGTTTTGAGTTGTGATCGTTGGATGGAGCAAGTATCAATTGTTAAGAAGAATCATGTTGGAGTGTGTCTTAGGAGGAACAATTATGCATCTTAAGAAAAGTTTAAGTTTTCTTTGTTTTGTCAATTTTCACTTCTATTTCTAAATGAACATTTCTATAAATCACTGCTCAAATGCAACCAGGTAATATGAAAACGATGCATACGAAAATAAAACAAAATTTGTATACGAAAATACACGTTCGAACATCTCATATTGCACAACTGAATTCAAGTATTTAATGAAAGCAAAACCTCTCGAGTTTATGAAAATAAGACCAACATTTTCTTCATAGATGAAATACATTTGCAATTTGTAATTTGTAATGTTACCTTGTAACTGAATTTTTTTTTCTTTAAATTATAAAAGTAGAAATTACTTCGGTGTAACATGTTTGCTGGCCGGTATGGCTTTAGAATTTAACGATAAAAAGTAAATGGCTTTGATTGGTCTATCGGTCTCTTTAATATCGTAAAATGTGAATATGCAACGCATAGCCAACCTGAGACATTGTGCCACAATGTCACATTAGTTTTTTAAGCGTCTACAGTCATTCATCCCGCAGTCAACGAAAGTTAAGCCGAGAATAAATTGAAAGTTTCTACATTTCATTCAGATGAATGGGGTCATTTAAGGCATGACTTAGTTCTACTATACACAATCAAAATACGGCGTTGTGGAATTCAAAATTTTTTTTTTTTGTTCGTGAATCAGTATGTCCGTCCACAAACGGCACAAACATACACACTATGTATAATAAACAATCAAAGTCGTTGGATTGTTTACTATGTATATTACGTGTGGGTCTGTCCAACCATCTGGCAAATTCAGACAGAGGAAAAAACTGCACAGAACTGCAAATTTATCGCTGTGACTGCAAATTTCTATTCTCAAAATTCGAATCTAGGCATTCGTGAAAATTGAAAATTTCTATTCATGAACATAGTGCATTTAATCACCTGCTATCAAGTCTGTTACGATCAAACTGTTTTTAACATATCGATACGAGATCTTGTACTTCATCAGTTTTAACATAAATTTTGGGCTACATAAATCTCCATTGGCTCATCATTTCACTGATGGTTTTGCCGTCGCTATCGAAAACAGATGGTCAACAGTTTGATTCGCTTTTCATTTTTCACAATCATGGCCCTACGTTAGTGAAAAATGTGTAAAATGTAAAAAAAAAATCCGTAGGACTGAGGCCACTTTGTGACGCAATTGTTTTTTTCAATATTTTCATCTAGAATTTTTTTTGGTAAAATTTGTGCTTTTCTTTTTGTCACCCCCACCGATATCAGTTTCTTTGTAAGTGGATAAAAAGACTTGCGTCACACCTCCACTGAAAGTGGTTTTGGGCGATTATTTATCCAATGAAGGTATGAGAACAACAATTACACAAAATTTTCGTCTCACTTGGAAGGGCTGACATTTAGGGTTTAGCAAAATGTCAGGATTCGGCACATTTCAAGTGAATGCATTAGGGTATTTTATGTCCAAAAAAAGGTAAACCGTTAAAGACGACTGTCATTCAGATGCCTCAAACCTCAACAACATTGCCATGGACTTAATAATTTGTTTTGTGTTGCTACTGCGCTCACACAGTTTTCGTACAGCACGTTCAAGCCAAATTCACAAGGTAAATTTCCACTATACAATCTCACATTGTACGTGTACTTTGGAAAAATGAAAACGAATTGAGAAACGTTGTGTTGCATTGCATTTTGCACAAAAAATGTTGAGAAAGAGCTTAATGTTTGCTGTGTGTTTCATGCTACCTACACCTACAGGGCTGCAGTTTTCTAATTTTAACACGTCCATGAGAAGTGTGGAAATCTTACTGCAGACATACATTTATCTAAATTAAATGCTTGTACGTGACTTACTTAGTAGATCTCATTCAAGCTGAAGAGCTTTTCACTGTAACATTATAATAGGGCATGTAATTAAAGTGATAGCTATTTAATAAGAAATGATCACAAGAAAATAGGAAATGATCACTAGAAAAAGAGAAATGATCACAATTTTTTTTATGATAGCAATAAAAATAGAATTTGATCACCAAAAAATAAGAATTTGATCACTAAATATATGCAATTTTACCACTAACATATGGACGGTGTTATGCACTAAGGGTACAAAAAACAATAACCAAAAGTCGTTCATATAAAAAAACATCAGTGAGAGAGAAATAGAGCACACTTCGTTTAAAATTTCAACGAAATGTACTTCACGGTCGCAGTAGATGTAAATAAACGTTTTGATCAATCTTCTCTTGTGTCAGATTATAATCAGCACATTATAGGTACCACGTAGAATATGATCGGTGGTAGATTATAATCAATCGCCGGTAGATTATAATCGATCGCCGGTGGATTATAATCGATCGCCGGTGGATTATAATCAATCGCCGGTAGATTATAATCGATCGCCGGTGGATTATAATCAATCGCCGGTAGATTATAATCGACCGCCGATGGATTATAATCAATCGCCGGTAGATTATAATCAATCGCCGGTAGATTATAATCGATCGCCGGTGGATTATAATCAATCGCCGGTGGATTATAATCAATCGCCGGTAGATTATAATCGACCGCCGATGGATTATAATCAATCACCGGTAGATTATAATCGACCGCCGGTAAATTATAATCGACCGCCGATAGATTATAATCGACCGCCGATAGATTATAATCGACCGCCGGTAGATTATAATCGACCGCCGGTAGATTATAATCGACCGCCGGTAGATTATAATCGACCGCCGGTAGATTATAATCGACCGCCGGTAGATTATAATCGACCGCCGGTAGATTATAATCGACCGCCGGTAGATTATAATCGACCGCCGGTAGATTATAATCGACCGCCGGTAGATTATAATCGACCGCCGGTAGATTATAATCGACCGCCGGTAGATTATAATCGACCGCCGGTAGATTATAATCGACCGCCGGTAGATTATAATCGACCGCCGGTAGATTATAATCGACCGCCGGTAGATTATAATCGACCGCCGGTAGATTATAATCGACCGCCGGTAGATTATAATCGACCGCCGGTAGATTATAATCGACCGCCGGTAGATTATAATCGACCGCCGGTAGATTATAATCGACCGCCGGTAGATTATAATCGACCGCCGGTAGATTATAATCGACCGCCGGTAGATTATAATCGATCGCCGGTAGATTATAATCGATCGCCGGTAGATTATAATCGACCGCCGGTAGATTATAATCGATCGCCGGTAGATTATAATCGATCGCCGGTAGATTATAATCAATAGTAGTGCCTAACATCTTTTGTCACCAGTGAATGACTAGTTAAACAAATGTCTAAATGTTTTGAATTTACTACGGGAAATTTTTTTTATTCCCTCAACAGTTAGCATAAAGAGTACACTTTATCTAACATCACTGTCCTAATACTTTAATAAATATTTGGTTATTTCTAAGTGTTTAAATGTTCAGGGGGAAATTTTGGAGGAGCGAAACCATCTAAAATCTACATCTGTAATTGTTGAAATATTTTATGAAAGTATAAAACACAACTTCGGGCCCAAATAATATTATTTAGTTATCGACAACGACGACATTTTTTTACACACTAGCAATCACGTTGAAATTCGTTGGGTTTTACTACTTCAATATTACCTTTACATTTTTATACGTTTAGGAAAAAGCATAAACTGTTGAGGGAAACAAACAATTTTTTATAAACATAACGGCAACCTTCAGTAGTTTCAAGTTTTTTTCCGTACAGTCCGATAAAATAAACAAGTCAACAAATACATCCAATTGAAGTTATTCAATTGGTATGGCATAAGGAGAATTCGATTGTATTGTAACTTATTATTTTTAGCCCCGTACGAAGTACTGGGGGCTTATAAGATTAATATGCCGTTTGTAACACGTCGAATTGGAAGCAGACAGTAAGGGCAAAGCATTTGGTTATGTTCATAGATGACGAATCCGCAATAAAAAAAATGTCCGTCCGTCCGTCCGTCCGTCCGTCCGTCCGTCCGTCCGTCCGTCCGTCCGTCCGTCCGTCCGTGACCCCTCTAGCTAGAGTAAATCACAACCTTTTTTAAAAATTCTTTTTTTCCCCGATTGGTATCGACAAAAGTAAGGTCAAGTTCGAAAATGGGCATGGTAGGGTCGGCCCCTCCAGAGCTAGGGCCCTATAGGTGTTTTTCAGTCTTTCGACTATATCTACCGAAATACGCAAGCAATAGCTGCTTGTGATATATCAAATGAAAGGTATTGACGAGTAGAACAAAGTTGCTGAACATTGTTTTTGGGTAAGATGCAACGTGGGCTTGTTGGGAGGGCTCAAAGGTGGTTCCTCGGCCCTAAGTGTTTTTTGCACATAAATCGAGTAAATCTCATCCGATTTTGCTAGATTTTGTTTCGTTTGAGAGATAATTGAATACCGAAAAGAACGTGGCAAAAAAAGTTTTAAATTTGGGCCCTTGGACTAAGGCCGCTACTCGGCCCTAAGTGTTTTTTTGCACATAAATCGAGTAAATCTCATCCGATTTGGCTAGTTTTTGTTTCATTTGAGAGAAAATTGAATGCCGAATAGAATGGTGGCAAAAAAAGTTTTAAATTTGGGCCCTTGGACTAAGGCCGATACTCGGCCCTAAGTGTTTTTTGCACATAAATCGAGTAAATATCATCCGATTTTGCTAATTTTTGTTTTATTTGAGAGGTAATTGAATGCCGAATAGAATGGTGGCAAAAAAAGTTTTAAATTTGGGCCCTTGGACTAAGGCCGCTACTCGGCCCTAAGTGTTTTTTGCACATAAATCGAGTAAATCTCATCCGATTTTGCTAATTTTTGTTTTATTTGAGAGGTAATTGAATGCCGAATAGAATGGTGGCAAAAAAAGTTTTAAATTTGGGCCCTTGGACTAAGGCCGCTACTCGGCCCTAAGTGTTTTTTGCACATAAATCGAGTAAATCTCATCCGATTTTGCTAGTTTTAGTTTTTTATAGAAGGTAATTGAATACCGAAAAGAACGTGGCGAAAAAAGTTTCAAATTTGGGCCCTCGGACTAAGGCCGCTACTCGGCCCTAAGTGTTTTTTGCACATAAATCGAGTAAATCTAATCCGATTTTGCTAGTTTTTGTTTCATTTGAGAGATAATTGAATGACGAATAGAATGATGGCAAAAAAAGTTTCAAATTTGGGCCCTTGCACTAAGGCCGCTACTCGGCCCTAAGTGCTTTTTGTACATAAATCGACTAAATCTCAACCGATTTTGCTAGTTTCTGTTTCATTTGAGAGATAATTGAATACCGAATGGAATAAAGGCAAAAAATTTTGGGTTTCTAAAATAATATCGTAAATTGTTGGTTTTATTTGAAAGGTACTTCGTACGGGCTTTCGTAATTGCGCTATGCGCAATTTTAAAAATGAACACTTTCAGTAAATTTGACCATGCCCAACTTGACTTGCATATTGGTAACATACGCATTAGAGGGTTGTAGACGTATTAGGGTTCCGGGCTTATTAGGGCTACGGACGTATAATGGTTGCGGACGAAATTGGATTACGGGTTGTACGGGGCTAAGTCGCAGCAAACGCTCCGACTGTTCTGATGCCTTGTTTATACATTGGGACGAAATTGCAGAATTTTTCTTATTAAATTTAGTCACTCGGCATGAAAAGTTGTATACGCATCTGTTTTGGACGGTAGATCGTAAGCACTTTCGTTTGTCGCACTCATGCAACATTCACTCACAACCTTCATGCATGAAAAACGTTGCGTTCACCTCCGAAAGAAGGAGAAATAGAAAATTTTAACTCGAGCGAAAATACGGCACTCACTTCGCTCTGGCCGCCAACATCGGTAAACAAATAACTACTTCCCCGACTGTAGTTTTTTTTTAATTGCTTCAACAAGCCATGCCATATTGTCCGTACATTCAAAATAGTACATTTCGTACCTAAGACTAAACGTCTTTTTTAGCGTGTGAGAGGTTTCCAAAGGCGAGTTCTGGAATCTAACACGTTAAAAAAGACTTTTTCTTTACTAGGGAGGGAAAATGGACTTTCGTAAAGGAAAATGTTATACTACACTCGGGAAATAATTTGATATTTCGTATCCAGATGAGTAAACGTGTCCGAGGGCTTTAGCCCTTGTATAGTAATATACTATTAATCCGTGGTACTAATAATATTTTTCATATACGACTGAGACGAAGTCCCTGTTGCTATCAATTCATTGACGAATCAGGATAGAACCCTTTCCATGCATTGTTTTATTGATAAATTCACATTGTTTGTCCCTATAGGGGACTTACAAAATAATTCACGTTAAAATTTACTTGGGTTTTACTACTTCAATACTAGCAGTTGTACAACAACAATAAAACCCATGTAAATAATAACAGTGAACGAGTAATCTTCCGATATGCACATTATGCGATTGTGCTATGACAGGTCATAATATTGTACGTGTAAATATCTAGTGAAATATATGTAAAGTGTAACTGAAAACTGAACTTTAAAATCTATTCATCACCAGAATGATTTCTCAAGTATCACCAAAATGGACAATTATTTTGGAATGTGTGCATGTGCAATGAAGGAAAGAGCTTGTTAATATGAAAAAGTTCTGGAATTTAGAATATTGTTTCTGGACGAAAATTGTTGTACCGATGTCAGACAATTTTTCCAATAGATTTCAAATTGACAACTTGCGTTCTCTACTTGCAGAACGAAGTGTAGAAAGGTATGGTTTCAGGACTCTTTTTCCATCAAAAATATGTGTGCGTTATTGCAGTCTTTGCATTCAGTTCAGGCAAAATGCTTTGTATGTAATTGAATATGCATGATTTGTTCTAAAGATCGTAACTGTTTCCTTCCTTTAAAATTACTCTTTAAAAAATACAAGCTGAATAACATCTGATGCAAATTAGTTTTTGATCATGATAGGCTGAAAAAGTATCAGTCGTAGTGAAAAGTAATTCCACATTGTCTTTGGTCATTAGTAGAGATTATGGAATACTTTTCTGATAATGACTCAACTGAGTCAGATAGTGATGCGGTGGAAGACCGTCAAAACTTGACATCAAATACTGTTCTCCATGAGAATTCGAATACTAATACTGCTCAGTCAGAAATCACCGATGCATCCGATACAGACACTGCTGAAGAAAAAGTCGCCGATTCAACTCGTACTGCAAATTCTGACGAAGGTACGATCATGTGAATAGTTTTTAGCAGTTGATTGATTTTTAGTTGTAAACTCCCGATAGTGTTTCATAGCCTGTGAAAATTCTACTAAATTTCGAAATGTATTGCACTCTACTTTGCACAAATTGTAGATTATACGCTTCGGTTTAAAATATTTATTTTGACGATTTCGAAGTTATGTACCGAGCCGAAGGTTTGGTACATAATCCAAATCGTCAAAATAAACATTTAGGAGAGAGGTGTACACACTATTTTATCTGCCCAGAACAGATCGAGATGAACAAATTTGTCCTAAGGAGATAACATCGAGATTATCGTTCTAATCAGATAAAAATTATTTCGTCGTTATTCAGAAAACAGTCGTATACACCTAGATGATAAATCCTTTTAAGGCGTTCTATTTGTATGGAGCGAGATCCCCGATTTCTCTAGTGTCACTCGGTTACACAGCTATTTCAACTCAAACTCAACTGCTACAAACTGATTCTTATCAACTTAGATCTATATTAATGTTGAGTGCATTGTAGATGTGTTTGTATCAAATGGTCGTCCCAGCCGTGGAAGGAAAAGAAAAGTAGCTGGACAGTCCCGAGCTGACAGGAAGCGGTTGTATAACAACAATAAAACCCACATCAACACAGTAGGAAACATGGTTCTTCAGAAGGTGTTCAATGAAAATTTTGTATGTCCCTGCCAAAAGCAATGCACGGGAAATGTGCCTTTACAATCTCGCAGAAGACTTTTCAAGCAATTTTGGAGTATGGGCTCGTACTCCGGTCGGTGCATGGTTCTGGTAAATTGTGTGTCGGAGGCCAATCGAATGGTGTCCGGTAGGCATTCGTACAACATTTTTGGCTATCGTGTTTGCAAAAATGCGTTGATTCGAACATTGCAAGTAAATGCAAAGCGCATATCCAGAGCATTGAAAAAATACCAAGAATGTGATGAGATAATTGATGGTCGTGGACAAACATGCGGTGGACGAAATGCCGTTCCGGAAGAAATAAGGGATGAAATCCGTCGTCATGTTATGTCTTTTCCAAAATACGTGTCTCACTACACACGTAGTCAAACCAACTCCAAATATTTATGTTCAAATCTCAACCTGGCCAAAATGTATAAGTTGTATAAAGAAAAGGTACAAGCTCCGGTGAGCCTGTCATTGTATAGAAATATGTTCTATACCGACTTCAATCTCCGATTCAAAACTCCTAAGAAAGACACGTGTAAAAGATGCGATTTATACATTACAAAAATTAAGAACGCGAGTGAAACTGAACGACTGGTATTTGATGAATGGCATGATCGCCATCTTGAGGATGCTGAAAATCTGGAAAATCAAATGAAAGAAGACTTAGCTTTAGCTAAAATCGATCCAACACTAGAGGCGATTACATACGACATGATGAAAATACTCCTGTTGCCAAGATTAACCACCAACATCGTTTATTACAAACGGCAACTGAACTTTTATAACTTCGGAATACATATCGGCAGCAGTGGCAAAGGCCGGTTCAACACATGGCTAGAAAATGAAGGTTCCAGAGGAACGCAGGAAGTAGGATCCTGTCTAAAGAAATTTATTGAAAGCATAACCGCTCCAGTCAAAACCTTAATTTTATGGTCCGATTCATGCGGTGGACAAAACCGCAGCATCAAGCTTGTTTTGATGATGATTTATGTGTTGCAGCACCATTCTTCGTTGGAAAAGATTTCGTTACGCTATCGGTTGTCTGGGCACAGTTTTCTTCCTAATGATTCTGATTTTGGTGACGTTGAGTGTGCCCTAAAAGGCAAAGATAAAGTGTGCACCGACGAAGCTTACATTAAAGTAATGGAAGACTGCCGAGATAAAAATAAGTTTGAGGTAGTTCGCATAAAATCTGAAGATTTTTTTTCGGTTGGAAAATTGGAAAATTTGATAACGAACCGAAAGGTGGATGTCATGAAAGCTAAGATAAGTTGGCTTGAAACTCACGAAATTCTAATTGATAAGTCGCATCCCAACATAATAAAAATGAGAAAACGAATTGGTGATGAGTTTCAGACGATCGATATAGCAAAGGCAAAAACAAAATTGGATTTTAAAAATGTAAAACTTGAGCAGCTGTGGCCAAATAATAGACCGTTGTCGAAAGAAAAAATCAATGATCTTAACGAAATGCTGGAGCTTGTTGACGACGAAGACAAACCATTCTATGACTTTCTTAAAAATAACACGACAGCCGCTGAATTTGAAGATGATGTTGATGGATTCTGTGAAAATATTGACTTCGTTCCAGAAGATGAATAGCTTTTTTTTGTGATTTTATTCGCTTTGTTCATTAACATAGACTCGCTTCTAACACTAATAAATTTAACAACTTTTTCTGGCAAATTCTGCTATTTTTATTTCAATTACAACCGTAAGGTGTCGAGCTTATATCAGTAGACTTGCTAAGGACAATTTCAATATTGATTATAATCTACCGGCGATTGATTATAATCTACCACCCGTCGATTATAATCTACCGGCGATTGATTATAATCTACCGGCGATTGAATATAATCTACCGCCGATCCATTATAATCTACCGCCCATCGATTGTAATCTACCGCCCATCGATTGTAATCTACCGCCCATCGATTATAATCTACCGGCGATCGATTTTAATCTACAGCCGATCGTTTATAATGTACCGCCCTTGGATTAAAATCTACCGTCGATCATAATCTACGTGGTACTTACAATCTGCTGATTATAATCTAAAACAAGAGAAGAGTGATCAAAACGTTTATTTACATCTACTGTGTCCGTGAGATACATTTCGTTGAAATTTTAAACGAAGTGTGCTCTCTTTCTCTCTCACTGATGTTTTTTTATATGAACGACTTTTGGTTATTGTTTTTTGTACCCTTAGTGCATAACACCGTCCATATGATCGTCTCGAAATAAGAAATGATCTACAATTATACGAATTTGATTACAAAAAATAAAGAAATGATCGTGCAAAATAAAAAATTTGATTGCAAGAAATAAGGATATGCTATCTATTATTCTGTTTGATTATTAGACGATGCAAGAGAAAAAAAAATTAACACCTAAGTTACCAACACCGTTCCGGCGCCCGGCTCGCATTGCGGCCCTCCGCTTCGCTACGGGGCAATGGGCCGGATCGCTCGGCGTGTTAAAACGCTTTTTATGTGCAATGAATTACACAGACTAATTATTAGACGATGCGAGAGAGAAAAAATTAACTCCTAAGTTACCAACACCGTTCCGGCGCCCGGCTCGCATTGCGGCCCTCCGCTTCGCTCCGGGGCAATGGGCCGGATCGCTCGGCGTGTTAAAACGCTTTTTATGTGTATTCGTTCGGACTTTTAGTGATCAAATTCTTTACTTTTAGTGATCAAATTCTTTATTTTTAGTGATCAAATTCTTTATTTTTAGTGATCACATTTGATTTAGCGGGTGGTAGGTACTACTTGTGATCACTTCTTATTTTAGGTTGATAGAATCTTATTTCGTAGTGTTATATTTGAAAAACTGGTTGTGATCACATTCTTATTTTCCTGCAATCATTTTAATTTTCAAGTGATCAATTCTTATTTTAGATTTATCGCTTTTATTTCTTCCCTTATAATAGTGAGTAAATTGGTCGAAGGCGTCAAGTGACTTAAACTTTTAGGCGAGTCATCTGTTACCGATAGCAATAACAGAAGAGGTCTGATGAGGTCTGGATAATGTTGTCTCACATAACAAAATTCATGTTATAATTAATGAATTAAAAGATTTTCTATCGAAGACTAGGCGATACTTTGAACAAAACGAAGTAGCAGATTTAATGAATGTTTCGCGGAGTGCTTATTGCTTGTTCAAAAATTAATTAATCGGCTGTTCAATCCTAACGATTCATTCTGTCCTTTTGAATCCTCTCAGCCCCGAAATTACCTTTCTCAAAACGTTGCGCCGATTGGCAATTAAAATTACGAAACAATATGCAAACTTTTTTGTGAAAATATAAGCAAACTCATAATTTGTATTCATAAGAATATAACTGTGCAGGCAGAGAGTTAAAGCAAAAATCGAAGTCAAGATAAAACCTCAATATTATATGCAGTTCCAGTTGTTCGGTTATTAGAATCTCACGTACAAAATCGATTACACAACGCGAATGTTTATTTATCGCGTTGTATAACATTTGTGAAAAGTTACAAAGCGAACAAAACGATATTAATGGTAGAGAAAAATATATTTTAAAGTTATAACGAAAAATTAATATCACAATTTACACAAATCTCAAATAATTTAATAAATAATGCACGGCAAGGTGAAAGGGATTCGAAATATCAAGAGAAAGGCATAAAACTCAATTGCTTCACTATTTTATGACGAGTGTGACTGTTATGCTTTTTCATCATCATCAACATCAGAACACAATAAAGTTTAATTTAATTAGCTCTTGGTGAAGGCAGAAAATATAGGCTTAGCTAGACGTACACTCACACATATAACCATTTTGTTCGTTTGAATTTACTTTGATTCATTTCGTTGTACCACAATTTTTAGATGCATATTATGTGCATTGGCGATGATTTCCTTTGGATTTCCTTTCAATATGTAATCTGTTAGATGAATCCATATACAAATCAATGAAACTAAAACTCAACGTGAACTGTTCCAAGTCTTCCTTACCACTGTAATGTAGAGATAATGATCCTTCGAAGTATCTAAACCAAGTCAAACGAAGATCAAATCAAATAAATTGGTATCAAATCATTTACTGCATTTTTATTGGTCAATGCTAAGAAAACTGCGGCTTTTAACAATTTCACCTTGACCGTTGATAAATTGAACGAAATTGCAAATCTAAAAAGTCGATATTTGTACCAAGTTGCACCTTCAACAAGGTACAGTCGAGTGTGTGTTGAACAATCTTTCTTCCCATTTGCTTTAACATGATTATACGCTTCGCTTTATAAGAGAACAAATCAAGATTCATCGATTTTATTTATCGTAGGTACTTATAGAAAAGCGAAGTCTGCAGGCAATGTGTGATCGATCAGTTAAGCCTTCTAATGGGGAACCTCTGAACAATAGAACTGAAAGAATCGATCTGAACAAAACATAGTCTATGAATACAGAAGGAAATTGGAAGAAGGAAGTAGCTAGAAATTGAAAATAAAGATACCCGTATCTCGTCTTTTGACGAAAAAACTTGAAACCGGAAACTTTATAAATTCCTGAAATATGTGATTTGCGCCATTTTCCACCCACGAGCACACTACAACACATTACACTGACTCATTTGGTACTTTGATGATCCGTTGCAAGTAGGGATTGCAAACCCAACTCGAATTCAAAAACCGCGGTTTAGGTTTTTTTCACCGAAAACCGCGGTTAACCGGTTACCCGCGGTTTTTCCAACCCTAAGATCAAAAAACTTTTTTTCTCTAAATTTCACAGTTTTAATACCTTTTTCGCGTTTATGACGCGGTATTTAATTCAACGAAATGAAATGAGTTTGTTTACAATCTGTTTGGAGAGGGAATTTGACTGCGGCGTAGGATACAACCCTCCTCCTCAAAGATAAACCAATTTTCCCGCATTTTCCCGCAGATACTTAATATATGTTACTTGACATTCTTTTTTGTATATTTTATCTTTTGAAAATAAGATCTTCAAAACGCTAATGCGTCTATTTTCATATCACTTAATCTAGAACGTAATTTTGTACATAAAAGTCCAGCATTCGAAAATGTTCTCTCAGTGTCAACACTTAAGTAAATGCTGATAAACAGTCTCTAGATTCGGTCCTCAAACACAGCCATCTTGTGTTTTCGACGTTTTCGATGTCGCGACTACCATTTGTCTACCATGAATGAGTAATGTTGCCTAAAACCGCGGTTTCGATTTGGCTAAAATAGCCCGGTTAACCGGTTCGGTTTAAACCGGTTTGCAATCCCTAGTTGCAAGAACCGCAACGTTAAAAATGTAACGTACAACCCGGTGAGGGCAAATTCTGTATCCCCCTTTCGAGGGGGACCGCACTGAATTTGCAACTCTTTTTCGGCATGTAACTCTTTTTTTCCGCGTGCAAATCTCCTGCAACTCTTTTTGTCTGCGTGCAACTCTTCTGCAACTCTTTTTTTCCGCGTGCAACTTTTTTGCAACTCTTTTTTTCTGCGTGCAACTCTTTATTTTTGCGTGCAATTCTTTTTTTCAGATTGCAACTCTATGCAACTCTTTTCAATGCGGTCGCACTCGACGATTTTTCCTCAATGTGCAGCATGAAAGTAACCTTCTTAAGCATACTCAAACTTCACAATCTGGGTAGTTGAGGTGTTTGGTGCCCTTAACGAAACGTACATAGAATGACGTAACCCATTCACAAATAATTCTGTGTATAAATATCTGAAGTCTAACTTTAGGCGCAGATATAATCAGCACCAGACGAATAATCCAAAAGACTTTGATAACCTATAGGCAAGACTAAATTTCCAAGGGTCTGAAAGAACAGGTTAAGACCAAGGCTGTAAACTTTGCGGGGGTCACGCAGATACAGATACGCGGGTGACCCACCACACTTGATGATAACATGGCGGATTTCATACAAAAATTTACCTACTGTGATGATTGTCATCGCCGTGATGATTTGGTGAATATTTTTTCTTCAAGTTAACATTTCAAACAATCTGTAATGAGTCTGTTCAATAAAAAGCATCTATTTGTCAAAATATGTGTGTGCCTTCGTGATCAACTCAGAGTTGTCTTAACCTGTTCTTTCAGAACCTTGTAAATTTCAGCGATTGGCTGCATTAAGGAAAAATATGGAAGCGAATAATGATAGTCTTAAGGTAGGTAAGTAATTCCTGAACCCAGCATTCAAAATTGGTTCTAAGTTCTATCGTAGTTACAGGGAACGAGCCAGGTGTATTAACCTGTTCATTCAGAGGCTAGGGAACATATTTTAAACTACCACATTATTAGAACGACACAAGTAAGTACATTCTAATCTAACCATTATTAATGAAAAAGTAAAATCAAGCACCAACGTTACAATAGTTCCACTTTTTTTAGTTTAACTTTTTTTGTGGATTTATAAAAATTGAAACTATCTTCACCCTCCATATATGCAGCGTAACAATAGTTTCACTTTCTAGATTTCAGATTCCTAGATATCTAGACTTTCCTGCCTAAAAAAGTGGAACTATTGTAACACTGCATATATGCAGGGTGAAGACAGTTTCACTTTTTATAGTTCCACTTTTTTTAGGCAACTGTCAAAAGTGAAACTATCTTCACGTTGCATATATACAGTGTTACAATAGTTCCACTTTTTTAGTTCCACTTTTTTTTTAACGTGAAACTGTCTTCACTCTGCATATATGCAAGGTTACAATAGTTCCACTTTTCTAATTTCCTTTAAAGTTTTACTTAGAATGAATATGGTTCGGAACCGTTAACACAGTTTTCGTCACGAATGTTGTCATACTCGACGTTTCACGTTTGGGTTTGTGAAACGAAGGAGCACGTTACGGTCTCGCTGTAAGGTAGTATTTCGATCCGAAAGTGAAACACGACCAAACGAGCCATCAGAACAGTCGGAGCGTTTGCTGCGACTGAGCCCCGTACGAACCCGTATATCTATTGCATACGTGACCCTAGTGCGTCTGTCACCCTACTTTGACCGTAAACCTATTGCACCCGTAAACGTAGTTGAAGTCAAATTATTATGAAATGTGTACATCTTAGAAATTGAGCATAGCGCAATTACGAAGCCCCGTACGACGTTCCTTTAAAATGTAACACAAATTTCAAGTTGACCTAAAATTTTAATTTCTTGAGAGGCCTAAGGCCCAGTTACGGCCTAAGTCCAACGACCCAAATTAATTTATTTTTTTCAACAGCATTCTATTCGGCCTTCTATTACCTTCCAAATGAAACAAAAATTAGGAAAATCGGATGAAATTTACTCGAGTTATATGCAAAAAACACTTACGGCCGAGTAGCGGGCTTAGTCCAACGACCCAAATTTTAATTTTTTTTCAAATGAAAAAAAAATAGGAAAATCGGATCAAATTTAATCGATTTATATGCAAAATACACTTAGGGCCGAGGAGCGGCCTCAGTCCAAGGACCCAAATTTCAAACATTTTTCTCACCACATTCTATTCGGTATTCAATTACCTTTCATATAAGACAAAAACTAGCAAAATTGGATGAGATTTATGGGGTTCCTATGGGGAGGAGACAATTGTTATTTGCTCATCTAAAATGACGCCTCACAGAATGACAACAAAACGCCATTTTCTAAAACGGTTCATAGTGGACAAAATAAGGATTTTCGCATCGCTAGCGTGAAACAACTACACTTATAGTAAAGACATTTAAAAAAAAGCCTTTCTTTATAGTGTTAAGATGACAGCAAAGTGGTGGACGTCATACTAATCGCTGATCGTTCTACTCTCAAATTGAAGGTCTCAATGTAATATAAGTTTGAATTTTACATCATTTTATCAATAAATGTTGTCCAATAATTGGATCGATTTTCGACTTGGAGTCAGGAGGTCCCAAGTTCGTGCCTCGGTAAGAATAGTTTCTTCATTCGCTCCTTAAAACTTTTCTTTTGAAGGAGTAAAGTACAAGCTGCATGTATAATTTTCGCACAACACGCAAAAACGCTTCATGGGAATCTTTTTGTTTCGTCGTGTTTCAACGTCGAGTATGACAAAATTCGTGACGAAAACTGTGTTAACGGTTCCGAATCATATTCATTCTAAGTAAAACTTTAAAGGAAATTAGAAAAGTGGAACTATTGTAACCTTGCATATATGCAGAGTGAAGACAGTTTCACGTTCAAGAAAAAAGTGGAACTAAAAAAGTGGAACTATTGTAACACTGCATATATGCAACGTGAAGATAGTTTCACTTTTGACAGTTGCCTAAAAAAAGTGGAACTATAAAAAGTGAAACTATCTTCACCCTGCATATATGCAGTGTTACAATAGTTCCACTTTTTTAGGCTGGAAAGTCTAGATATCTAGGAATCTGAAATCTGGAAAGTGAAACTATTGTTACGCTGCATATATGCAGGGTGAAGATAATTTCAATTTTTATAGTTCCACAAAAAAAGTGAAACTATAAAAAGTGGAACTATTGTAACGTTGGTAAATCAAGCAGTTGCAGCAGAAATAAAAAAAATGAAAATCGTGTTTCGTGATTGTAGAAAGGCGTGCAACGAGAATTCAAATAATTTTGATATTTTGGATAAGACAACGTTGTAACGCGACGGCTCTGTAAAAACGAACATCTCGTACGTAATATACGTAAGTCGTGTATAAACTAATACGTAAGACTTATGTCAACGTTCCGTCCATCAGTTGATTTGTTTTTGTTTTGGTATTCTGTTGATTCAACAGTGTTGAAACATGGAAATTGACTTTTCGTCACCAATTTGTCGATTGTGTCTGACCACAGATGATACGACACTTAGTCCGACTCAGCCGAATGATCAGCTATTTACCGATATATTCGAATTGATGCAAATTGAGGTTGACCTAGAGAATCGGAACGACTTACTACGTTCTTTGTCTAAACATTTCTTTCTAGATAGTGGAAATTCCTGCGATCCTAACAGTGATCTGTGGTCCATGTAGGTCTAAAGTGGAAATGTTCGTCGAATTCAAGAAGATCTGCGTCAGTTCCAATTACCGATTCATTACCAAAGATCTGATTAAATTAGAAACTCCGCCAATTGAAACGCCAGATGAAGTGTGGCGTCCAGACTCGGACAGCCGGGACATAAAGCCTGTTGTTGACGAAACGGATCAATCAACGGCGAAAGTGGATGTGCTGATTAACAATAAAACAAATATTGACAAATTTTCGATGAAAAAGACCAAATCAGAACGAGAGATCTGCTCGTACTGCGGTAAATTGTTCCTATTTCTGAGTCAGCACATCAGATCCATGCATACGGGAACGATGTCAAACCAAAAACGATTCTCTTGTGGCCTATGCTTTGAAAAATTTTCAGAACGGTACGACAGCCAAGATTTGAATGTTACGTTTTCATACACGAGACATTTGTCTACTTTTAGATCCCTGCTGAAATTACATATCGACAGCACTCATGACGGAAAAATGTACCAATGTGATATCTGCGGTAAAAAGGACAAAAGTCTGGGCGGCCTCACCAGACATATTCGATCCCATTCGAAAGTCCGTCCATACAGTTGTGAACTGTGCGGTAAACTGTTCCGATATTCGAAACATTTATTTGAACATAAACTCCGGCACGCCAACAATCGCCGCTTCAAATGTGAGATATGTGAGAAGAGGTTCTTTACACACACCGAAATCAGTTCGCATAAGCTGATTCATGCTAGCGACCGGTCGTTTAAGTGTAAAGTGTGCGGAAAAGGTTTTAAGCGTCCAGGTAAGGGTGTCATTCTATTCGATGTAGTAGATTTGTGTAGTATGGTTTCGACTCAACAAAAGTACTTCGTGTACTCTATCATGGCTCTCAGTGAGAGAGCGAGCTGTCAAGTAAACAAATAAAAAATTTGAAGAAAAAAATTTTGTCTCTCACACGTAGTACCATTTTGATAAGTGAAAATCAAGCCTTAGTTTCAGTAATGCTTGAATTCCACTTACAGAAAAAGTATTCCGTGAGGGAGACAAAATTGAATTTTTAAAATTTTTGTGTTGCTTACCTGACAGCTCGTTCTGTTACGGAGGAATTTTTGTTGAGTGGAACCAATCTTAAGCCAGAAATTGCGCGAAGCATGTCTTTTGCGAGGTCTTTTGAGACTTAGGAATGGCTTTGGTCTGCGAAAGAATTGAAAGATAAAATTTCCCGTTTCAGATCATGTCCGGTCTCACATGCGCATACATTTAAAAGACAAGAGTTTCGCTTGTAAAATTTGCGACAAAGAATTCAGCTTCAAGCACAACATGGTTTTTCATATGAAGAATGTTCACGGCACCATGACCTGTAACAGTAAACAGTAAGTCATTTTTAAACTGTAAGTGAAATGCGCGACTGTGATTCAATAGTTTTTTAAATAGAGAAGACAAAAAAAAATATTTTGTGTCTTATCCTGTATGACTGTTGACCTGATGCATGAAGGGGTTGTTTTGCGCGACCTGGATAACTACTCACCTTTTTGAACAACTTAGGTATCGGGAAAATATTAGGTAAGTCAACGTAATGGTATGTGTTCAGTACTGAGTGTATTGACATCTCTGGTTTTATTATTGAGTAAAATGCCCATGTCCAGCAGCTATCAAATCTCAATGATTGAAACATGTTGATTAGACTCACTTCTTGTCTCTCGTCAAAATTTTTGTACGTCCATCCAATAACAATCATTTTAGAGCTCTTTCAAGGGCACCCGGAAACCCGGACGATGAAAAATCTTTTCCCCCGTCAATGATTCAAACAAAATCAAAATTCTAAAATTAAATTTTCTTTTATTCGAACATACTGCGACACACCTCTGATATATCCAAATCACGCACACTGGGCACCGTTTTCCGATAATGCAACATACGCACATGATTCGGGTCTTTTGCTATGACACACCGTCTCTTATCCGAACAGTCACAATAATTTTCAATTTTACACTCCTCCTCGACATCACTATCCAATTGTCCATCACTTTTGTGCAATGTGCAAAATTCACTAACCTCCCAGCCGGCAGTCGGATCAATGTCAACTCTTCGATCGCATAACTTTCCGGTTTTGAATTGGAATTTACATCGACGGATCGAATAATTGTCCCGGATTGTCGACACATGATCGACGTCGGCCGTAATGGATAGATTCAATGCGGGATAGATTAAAAATGCGAAAAACATCAATCCCATCATAACCACCATGGGCAGGAACATTGCAAAGTATTTGTCGGGAAGATAGGTCAATCCGAGACTGTTTTCCAAGAAGTCGTCCGGAACGAAGGCCCAGAACAGGTATAAGATGAGTAGCGTTTTGAATAGTAGAAATACGGCGAATCCATAGACAGCTCGGTGTGGTGTTGGTGCGGGTGTATGTTCTGGCATCTTATTGCTTAATAGAAATCGTACTTTTCTGTGGGCGAACCGAATTGATCCAACGTTTCGCAGCAAAGAATCAGTGATTCGAAGAACGATGTCATTCCAACGCGTACATTTTTTGCTTGCTCGCCGGAAAAGTATCTGAAAACGGGAAGGCTGAGGTAGTACAGCAGCAAAACGAAAATACATTCCCCCAACTTACACAATGAGTTTACTATCTTCGAGTGAAAGTGTTTTGAACACGGCACTCCGTCGCGGTTCCTCGTCCACGCGTAAAACGTCGTAGGCTACTTCGGCTTGTCGTCTCGTTGGAAATGGAATCTTTATTGATCTGAAAACGAGAAGTAAAAATGGATCACACGTTGTGTGTTTATGAACTTGATCTTAAGGATTACACTTCATATGGTGGTATGCTGGTCATTGCTTTGAATTGATTACAACAAATTATTTCGGCAGTTCAAAGTTTCGAGTCTGTTTTACCAAATGAAATAGTCTGACATTTTCGAACATTTGAACAGCTGTTGTTGTTTGTTCGATTTTCGAACACCTAGAGAAGCATGTTGTCCAGCAATTATTCGAAAAATATAAGTTCGTCTCAGCGTTTGTTGAGAGTAGAACTTTAAAGTCAATTCATGTCAAGTTTAGTCATTTGGACAGGACCTGGTTCATTGTCGTTTACATTTTCAGATCGAAATTTGCGTTGGAAATCACTGAAAAATTCTTGGGGCGAATTAAACTCCTGGTTTTTGTTGTTCTCATAGATTGTGCCATAGCACTGTAGCTCCAAGCATTAATACTCTTATTCCTGGAGTCAGAAAGACTTCAATTTTGATAAATGAAGGTTGAGTGTTCCAACTCACACCAAGATCAAGCAACGGGTACCTTTATAATGGTCCGTGTTATTTCATTAAGATCCCGTTTTTAGTACACTATATCTTCGAAAAATATACGAAAATTGAACGATTTCCCAGTTGACATTGACATTTCTCGCACTGAAAATAAATAAATAAAACAAAAATTGTTGTCGTTTCTCGTGCATTGTAAAGAAATAGAATTAATTAATCGAATTATGAATTCGGAGACGATAAAAGGACGGCTGAGTCAACACGTCAAAAGACGATTACAGAGTCAGGAATCAATCGAAAATAAAATACATCCGAATCAAATACAACCGAGCGCTGCAACAACAGTGATACGGAATCAAGTCATTATCAAGCAGGAAGACGAGTCTGAAAGTACGGTGAAATCGGTGAAAAAACGCAAAATGACCAAAAAATCCTCGTCGCACAGTGTTGAGTCGAATCCGGATGAAGATGAGAAATGTGACAATCGTAGTGACAAGGTGGACACCAGTTTAGACATTCTGACATTGATATTAAACCATAAAAAATCAGAGTTTTTGAGAAATCCTGAAATCGTTCAATTGTTATGTGATATCAATAAGAAGAAGAGTACGACACTAGATGATCTTATTCAGAGCCAATAAACTAAGCATTTTTATTTTTCATAAATTGGTTTTTTCTGTCTTCAATAAAGGGACAGCCATTTTAATGGTTAAGGGTTAAAATTCACCCGACCATTAAGACTGACGCATTACAACGGATATTTCCAATTAACCTGTCACATACGTCTATTCATCTGTTATCGATAACGACGACAAAAATAATGACAAGCTCTTGGTAATATGGTCCTTTATACAGTAAAATGAATGTAAAAAAAAATTGAAGTGCAAGATTTGAAATCAACCTATTAAAAATAACTTGATCGATCGAAGTAATAGACCGAATAGACCCGACAATAATACAGGTCATATGTTTGCCGTCTGTAACAGATTAAGAATAATGTGGGACTTGGGACTTGTCGTGGTTTCTTAAGACATAAATTTCGTGTAACAAGTTGCGTGCACGTGGCTACCAAAAAGGTAGAAAATACTATTTTCGAATTAAATCTAGATATTCATATGTTAAACCAAATTATACTCAAATAAATCGTCTTTCGCTTGACGCTCGAGTGATGAAGTACGAAATAAGAAAATATTTCTTAGGAATAAGAAACAAGAAATCATCTCCACAAGGAATATCAGCACATAAGCACACTAGTTCTTTTCCTAAAGCATCCTCGAGATGTCTAGGCCCAACAGCTAACTGGGGGACTCGTCAGTGCCGAAAGCTTTATGACTACATGCGTTCTACGGTTCAGGAAGGAATCCGCAGGTGACCTTGGGGTCATTGGGGTGTAACTCTATGCATACAAAACTCAATACATCACACGGAAAAGTTCTTTCGGACTTTGTCCTTGTGATGTAAATGACTAGTGAATAACTAAATGACTAGTTATTAACAACAACTTTCTGCTCTATCAAATTTTCCTAAATTTTATTTGATTTTCTTCCCTGCGAGAATTTGAGTGTCTTTCAAAACGTCATACAATTTTCTGTATTGTAAAATTCCTAACTTTTATGTTCAAGGATATGAGTTTGAGGATGAGTACAACGTGAGCGGAGCGAGCGGATGTTTTGTGCGCTAAAAATGTTTCACTTTTTGGGTTTGAGATTCGTCAAATGTACTGAAAAAAAAGTTTGTTCGAAAAAGAGGACAAAAGAACGAGACGAAAAAACTGGATGAATGGGAACCCTACTAAGGGGCTATTCAAATAAAGGGCACACCTTAAAATGAGGGCATCCTACTACGTTTTACACGTTTTTCGAAAAGTGATCACAAAATGTGTGTATCCAAAATTCAGATTACCAGATTACCAGATCTTGAAGAAATAATCGAATCGAAATAAAATATTTGCGAAAAGATTGCACACGCCAAGTACTCTTAAGTCAATCAAAAGTTGTATTTACGGCGAATTATACTTCATTTGTGATTTGACCTGAATGATATATCACCGAAATGCTTCGGCTTCGGCCTCATGCAACACTTTCAATTGCTAATCAAAATATGTCTCAATTAGTACAGGAAAACGAATTTCCCTCATTTTGTTGACCAAAGTTAAAGTGAACATCATCCCCTGAATTTCGAAGCGAAAAATAGTTTTTTTCGTATTTCGCATGAGTCACCTGCGCCCTCTACAGTGATCGCAAAAATCGATATATGTGTTTAGTATCAATAGAGAATTTGAAGGACAGACTGCAACTCTAATTTTCTCTTCGGTTTACGAAAAAATGATGCAATTTGATAAATTGCACAATTTAAGTCACCCATAACATTTACGTAGTCTACGAACATACAGTCAATATTTACCGAGTGTTGTGAACAGCTAGTGACAACATTGCCGATTGATACACACAAAACGTTAAACGAAGTTCTAACCTCAATAACAATACAAAACAACTAAAACGTGCAATCGAAACACCGACAGGATGGATGAGTTTTCAGACCTGTGGATGTGCAACTATGTTGATAATCAGAAGCAAAACCATGGTAAACAAATCCTTAACTGGCCACGTAGCCGAATAGTCATTTCATTTCTGTTCCATTAGCATTGCACCCCAATTTGCAACTTATTTGGAAGTGCAACTGGGAACATTTCATGCGACTGCCTGTGACGAGCAAACTGTTGCTGGATGTGACCAAGAATGCATCGAACGATGACGACTTCGAAATTATCGGTGCCAATCAGACCGAACTTCTTGCGATAGCAATATCAAGTCTGCAGCTGTTTGTGCAACAAAATTTTATCGGGCCAAACATTGAGTTCGTTTCGAAGGGCTTACCCTCGTCGAATGAACTCCGCGTTTTGCTTCAAGTCAACGGAGTCGAACTGAATGGCAATGTGGAGAAACCGGAGCTGTTACTGCTCAGCATGAAAATAGTCAAAAAATTGCTGAAATTGTCGCCGACATACTATGTACTGCAGTGGTGGTATCTACGGATTCTATACATTTATAATGAAGTTCTCGACGAACCATGCGAAGTCGTATACGATGACTTTTGTGTCTATTCGGAGGAATTATTGAAACAGTTGGACAATTTGCCTAGCATTGAGACGAGGGTGCTAGTGCTCTTAGAGATAAGCCAGCAATATTTGGCGTACAAACGTGTATTGAAATCGGAAGACCACTTGACGATGGCACGAAATCTGCTAAATGCTAAGCTTGACGTTACAGGTAAGACACGAAAGTTCATGGGCACTTGATGCAGGAGAATTGAATGACCTAATTCTGTCTTGCAGGTGCGCTTGGTATGCGAACGAAGTTCCAACAAAAACCGTTGCCCCTATTGTCGCTGAAAATCGAAGGGGATTTTGAAAAACTTGCATCGAACGACGTTACACACAGTGAGACGTTGCTACCGAAGCTGCTGAGGCATGACGATGATACCCGGCTGGAAAAGGTTCAATTTCAGTCAGAGGAAGATAACACAATCAAGGAGATTCCAAGCTTGATCCAGCTGTTGGTCTTAGCGACGGTGTAAGTTGGTTGGTTTCATTGCGAAATTACATCACGTAACCCACCATTTGATCTTAACACAGCCATCACATCCAAAAATCTCAGCCCAAAGATCGGCTTGCTAATGAGGAACTCGAACCGTACCTAATGACACTATTGTATCAAACGAAAGGACCGTGGTCGTCCCGAATTGCAACATTGTTAATGAACATTAACATGGAAGCTAGTCACAAACGAACGGTTGACCGAAGTCTTCGACAGTGCGAAGAAATTTCCAAAATAATCAGTGCGACCAGTGTACCGTCGAAGCAAAGGTAACATACGAAAGCAAACAGTTAGATGCACATTTTATTAACCGGCTGCATTTCATCAACAGGTTGTCCTTTGTGTACGCATCATTCACACGTCCGAGATGGTTCGTACAAGTTCAACTGGCTGATTTGATGCTCAGTCTTGGTTTGTTGAAGAGTGCCCTGGAGTGCTACCTGAAAATCCAGAAGTGGGAAGAAGTCATTGTCTGCTACACACTTCTCGAGCTGCGCCACAAAGCGGCTGATGTAATTCGACAAGAATTGGAAAAGAAACCGACAGTGGAATTGTACTGCTTGTTGGGCGATGCAACGGATGATCCACAATTTTACGAAGAGGCTTGGAGACTGTCGAAGGAAAAAAGCGGCCGCGTCCAAAGGCATTGGGGCGGATTCTATTTTGCTCGCAGGGACTACGAAAAATGCATTTCGCATCTGCAAAAGTCGTTGGAATTGAATAATTTGCAGGAAACTGTTTGGTCAAGACTGGGCTTTGCAGCAATCCAACTGGGAAAGTGGGAACTCGCGGCCAAGGCTTATCGAATGTATACGTTCATCGAACCGAACGGTTTCGAGGGGTGGAATAATCTGGCAAGAGCTTACACCCAATTGCACGACACAAAACGGGCGCACAAAGTGTTGCAGGAGGCAATCAAATGCAATTACGACAACTGTAAAGTCTGGGAAAACTTTCTCACCATCAGCATGATGACGGACAATTTTGAAGATATTTTGCGTTCGAACGAAAGATTAATTGATTTGAAGGGAAAATACTTCGACAGAGAGTCACTGCATCTTGTGGTCCATGCCATTGCTGAGAATGTTCCAGATGCGAATAACCTACCGACACTGCGACTGAAGAAAAGGGCACAGGATCTGTTGGGTCATCTGTGTACATTGCTGCCGAGTGAAGGAAAGTTATGGGAATTTTCGTCTGTATTGTGCATTGGCGAACCATTGGCTCAAGCACAAAAATTGCAAAGAGCCTTTCGATGTTACACGCAGGTAATTGGTTGCGGAAATAGTTGAATCGATCAAGTTGTTTGATAAAATTGTACCGTTGAATCAGGCTCAAAGTTTGTCCTGGTCTAATAATCCCAAGACCGCCCGGAAAGTGTTGGAAGTCTGTCAACAACTTTGTATAGCCAGTCTTGCCGGATTCGCCGACCATAAAAGCAGCGAACGATCATTGGCTTTGTCGCAATTGTCGTCAGCAAGGCTTAGCGCTCAGGTAAATTTGTTTTATCCAAATTTGTGTTCAACGCAAATGAACTCAAAAGTCCAATCTTCTACAGGGAAGTATACGCGCTCTCAGCGAACATAATTACTCTGAATGCTCCCAATTGACCGATGAGCTTAGTGGTTTGTTGGATCAAATCAAGGACGTGCTGCTGAAAAATCTTTAGTTGAACGGATCGTCTTTTTTGTATATCACATTTGTCATGTAGAGCCTAGCCTAAGTGGATGTCGTGAATATAATTCATTGTGTGCGGAAATAATTTATTCGTTGGCGTCTTACTTAGCATATTATTACCAGAAATATCTATTCGTTACTTTGAGAAGATCCAAATTTATTCAGCAGAGTCAGACAATGAATTTGTTAAAATTTGGCTGAATCTATTACTGGAATCGTCATTCATATTTTTGATAGTGTCGCCGCTTACTCAGGTCTGGCCACAAAGATCTGGCAGAAAATTTCTCGAATAAACCGCTTCTTATTGCTGGACATTTTGAAAATAATTTGAGGAATTTGACGATCTTTTATGGTCAGTCTTTCGATGACGGCTATAATTCAATAATTTACCGTCGACGTTAGCAAGGGCTTTGTTACTAGCCATTGCTAACCGTTGCTAACCATTTTAGAACGAATACTAAATTTGACTCATCAATGTCGAATATCATGTGTCAGCAGGACGTAGTGACTGACCATTAGTTGACTTGTTTCTTCCACATTTTTTTAAGAATTTTTCTCGTAATTTAGGTCCTTGGTATGAAAAGTTGTATCTGTTCTAGATGGTTGATTTGAGGCAATTTCGCGAGTTGTAGCCCTTCTTCTTCTTCTTCTTTTTCAGCCTGTTTCTATCCACTGCTGGATTTCATTTCATTTATTTCAGTTTAAATTAAAAAAAAAACATCTGCGTAGCTCTAGTGTGACGAAGTCAATTCGAAAGAGCTACGATTTTTTTTTTGTTAAATCAACTGAACAAAGTATAAAAATTCAAAACAACAAACGAATTGAAACAATAAAATTTAACTAAAGCAAAGGTGAGGGTGAAGGATGGATATTGCGAGATTCATAATTAAAATTGAAAAAAAAAACAATTAGGAAGTAAAAATTCACAATGCTCGCAATCAGTCGTAGTTAAAGTTTTTAATGGAAGTAATACACAATAATAATGGAATTAAGCTCTAACAAGGTCGGAAAATCAAAATTAAAAATTAAAATCGCTACGACCTAACAAATAGGTCTTGAGTTCACGTGAGAATTCTTCATATCGAGGCAAGTTTCTAAGGGTCAAAGGCAGAGCGTTGAACAATGTGGGACCCGCGTATTGTAAGCTACGCTTACCGTAATTAGACTGAACGGAGGGCTTCTTCAGAAGATACGAAAACTTCGTACTGTACCGGTTGTTATTGTCGGAAAAAATAGTCGAATGGTGCTTCACATCGTTCAAGCTGCAATACACATACTTGCAGACTGCAAACTCGTACATCTTAGAAACTGTGAGCATACGCGGAAACTCGGCACTAAACAGAAGCCTAGTCGGAAAGCGCAACGGAAGCTTGTGAGTAGCTTTAAGGGCTCTTTTGTGCAAGACCTCGAGCTCATCCATCATGCTCTTGTTAGCGGAACCCCACACACCGATACAGTACGTCAACGCAGTCGAGTAGTAGATAATTCTGAGGATCTTTCTCGGGAGAAAACGCAACCTCTTAATAACACCAGTGCCGCGCGAGACGGTGCTACTAACATTGACATAGTGCTCATTCCAACCGACATGCTCGTCCAGCACCAAACCCAGACACTTGACCGAGGAACACGTTTCGATCGTCACGCCATTAAACGTAATCGACCTTCACGGAAGTAAACCAGCTTAGTCTTACTCAAGTTCAAAGTCAACTTGTTGACGCGAAAATACTCGGAAACGACTTTGAGGTCATCCGAGAGATCTGCGATGTTGTCTACTGGATGTAGGCCTCTCCAACTTCTTTCCATTTCGTACGATCCATGGCCATTTGCAGCCAGTTTGTATCTGCAATATTCTTAATTCCGTTTGTCCATCTCTCTGATGTTCTACCTATAGCTCGTCTTTTATATAGTCGCCAGTTCATGATCGTTTTGGTCCAACGTTCGTCTGTCCTTCTTGCAATATGTCCCGCTCCATTTCAGAGATGCTATTCTTTCCATGACATCAACTATCCATTGATTCGTCATTCTGTCTCTGAGTGTTATTCCAAGCATACTCCGTTCCATGGCTCTTTGTGTCACTCTCAATTTATCTTCGGATGCTTTCGTTAAAGTTAACGTTTCCGCTCCATAAGTGAACACTGGAAGGACACAAGTGTCGAAAACTTTGCGTTTCAGACTATTATTCAATTTGCTTTCGAAAATTAGTCTGAGTTTTCCGAACCCATGCAAGACCAATCCTATGTCTTATTTCTGCAGTTTGGTTGTCCAGACCTAACTTATGTCCTAGATATACGTAGCTGCCGACTTGTTCAATGACAGTGTCACCAATTTTGATTTCTCTATCGCCCCCGATGTTGGTCATGACTTTTGTTTTCGATAAGTTCATCTTGAGGCCAACTTTGCTTGCCTCTTCACTTAACTGTTGTAGCATAAGCTGAGCCTGACCTAGATTCGCTGCTATCGGTACAATGTCATCAGCGAAGCAGAGACTGCTCATCAGGTACTCTCCATTTATCTTAATTCCCATTTTACTCCAGTTTAACTTCCTAAAAACACTCTGCAGAATCGCTGTGAATAATTTCGGTGAAATGGTGTCACCCTGCCTTACACCTCGGCCGATTCTGAATTTCTCCGTGCTCTTATGAAGTTTTATACATGAAGTACCATTTTTGTACACATATCGAATTGTGTTGGAGTACATTGAGTCTACTCTACATTAGTCTAATGCGTCCAATATCGACCATGTTTCCACTGAATCGAAAGCTTTTTCGAAGTCTATGAATAGCATGACTATGTCGATGTTGTATTCACGACACTTCTCAATAAGCGTTCTCATCACCTGCAAATGGTCGTTTGTGCTGAAACCAGATCTGAAAGCAGCTTGTTCAACAAGTTGTAGCCCGAACGTAATAATGTGTGTATGTCTTGGGCAGCGTGTTTTAGGCTTTTTCGCGTGTCCAAAAGAAATGACACAAGCGAAAATGCCTAAAAACTGCTGACCAGAACCCCCATTTTCATCCCCGACACATGAAAATAACTATTGTTACCTGCCCCACGCGAAAGTTGACCATTATAGAGCAGTTTGCCCGCTGTGAAAATGATCCATTACACAATAGCTATTTGCGTATCTGTTTGAGACAACGGATTTTAGCTGATTTTGCATGTTATACCCCGTTGAAAATGGTTAAAATCAATCGTCCAAAACAGACACTAAAAAAAATTCTTGTAAGGGGACGAGAACCCGAAAAGCCAATTAAAAATCCTTCGTTTTCGGCGACAAAACATTAAAAGAATGTTTTCGCTTAATTTTAGGTGAACTTCTGTGTTTAATCGACTATAGCATGGGGCAGCCAATGGGTTTGTTCGAAGGTTATTTGAGATGTCAAAGCGACATCCACATAGCTGTAGACTGCTATGTAATTCATTATTTTGGCAACAACTTTATGATACTCGCAAATTCAGTCGTGTGATTTTGAGCAACTTATGTCGGAAACTGCTTTTCGACAACTTTAAAGTTTGTATATCCGAGCCAAAGTAGAAGACAGTTAGTGAAGCAGGTTGCTCAAAACAAGGCTATAGACTGTTGGGAAGGTCACGCAGACTGTCATTTTATTAGATACGCGGGGACACACAAAAAATAATTCACCCCAAAGTTTACGCCTTGGCTCAAAACACACACTTGTCAGTTGGCTTTTATCACGTAAATAAAAATGTTTGCCTCATGTAATGAATTACTCTCGCAGCATCCAATGTAATCTACAACGACCAGAAAAGTCAGTTGTATCCGGATTTAAGACCGTCATTTTGTAAAACAATTTACTTTGGGAGGTTCGTTTGTTAACGATCGAATAGGATCAAATTCGCGTCAAGAAATGAATCCTGGGATGAACGGTACTTTTCGATTTCTGTTGACTTCACACTTTACTGATTCTTTTGAAAAGCGTTGGAAGGGTCTTGAACAAATTATTAATCAATTGTCTCGGAAAACCAATTTCCACTGAAAATCAACTGAATTCATTTGACTGAATTTCATCCCAATTTATTTTCAAATATACTCTTAGGTTCTGAAAGAACAGGTTTAAGATATCTACGGAGGCAGCTGATGGGCTTATTTGTAAAATTCAAAATAAAAGTTTCGATTTTCAATTTAAAATTATTGCGCAGACCGGCTCCTACTCAACCGACTACCAAGAAAAAAAATTGAAAAAAATGACTCACTAACTGAACCGTATCAACCGTATCGACTCAATATACTTCAAAAGTAATAAAATTTAGTAACAGTGCTGTGTATAGTTAGATTTTGATAAGATTGGTTCTCTCAAGTGCAATTATCATGCGTAAGTAAACGGGTGTGGTCGTCCTTTTACATCTATAAGAATGGATTTCGTTCGTTGTCCCGTATGCTTTGAAAATTTTTCGCTCGAAAAACGGCCAATGACCATTTGTGCAAATGGACATTCTCTGTGCGAACAATGTTCTACTACAATAAGATCGCGAGCTACAGCAACATGCTGTACATGTCGCGGTCGACTACTGCCGTCACCGATCCCTAATATCAGTGTGCTAAATATGATCGAACAGATTCACGATATTATGGTTGAAATACAAGTTATCGAAGCTAACGAACTGACTATTGAACCTACACCATTCGGATATGGTGGTAATGCTGATGTTTTCCGAGCTAAATGGAAAGGTGAAACTGTAGCCGTAAAACGGATCCGCACGGGAGTAAGTGATACACGACAAATGGCTCAATTAAAAGCCGAAATTGCGGTTCATGTCGGTTTGAGACATCCATGCATCATTTCGTTGTTTGGATTCACGGCCATCGGCGGTGGAAGGGAAATTGTAATGGAATACGCAGAAAGGGGTTCATTGAAGTGTAATTGGAGATCAGTGGAAGAAGCTCAACATATTGACTGGGGGTTGGATGTCGTTCATGGTTTGGAATTTTTGCATAGCCGGAAAATCGTTCATCGGTAAAAATTGATTTGATTACACCTGTTGCATATGTAGGTTCTGAAAGAAGAAGACATCTACGAAGGCAGCTGGTACCCGAATTTCAGTGAAAATTCGCTTCTAAGTTGGTGGAGGCGCCTCTAGAAAATTTGAGTATCACTGCCTTCGTGATCAATCTGTTCTTTCAGAACCTAGCATCATATCCCGACTAAATAAATTTCAATTCATTTTACACAGAGACTTGAAGCCAGAAAATATTTTAATCGCACAGGACAATCGTGCAAAAATTTGTGATTTTGGAATGGCAAGACTGTTGGCAACAATTCAACATAATACAGCCGGCGTAGGCACTCCGGTTAGTGAAAAAGAAGATTTAATCTTCCTTTTCGTTTTTGATTCATGGGTTTTTGTCATTTTTCTTTCCACAGAAATACACTGCTCCTGAGCTCGTGAATTCCAGAGCAACCTACAGCAAGGACGTTGATATATACAGTTTGGCGATGATTTTTTATGAAATGTTCTCCGGTCAGATTGCATTTGAAGATCAAGATCCGTTCCAACTTTTGACAACTATTTACCTGAACAGGGAGCGACCCACATTCAGCTCAACATTTCCGTCACACATGCTCAGGGCAAACATCGAGTCGGGATGGTCACAAGATGCCACGGATCGATGTGATCTTGACGATTTTCGAGAAACCTTGTTGGAAATGAAATTCTCGGAGGTATCACCGACGAATACCATCGCAACACGACAGACGGTCAGTGTGTCGATGGAAGAACAGGCAAGAAGTACGCAGCTGATTTTATTGGATTACTCGCGAACCATTGAAATGAATTGGCCGGCTCAAAGTGATGATACAACGAGGCGCATCGAGTGTATGATGGACAGTATGCGCAAATCATCGTCATTCCGTAATGTGTTCAACGATAACATACTCAATGCAACGTTACAGGTGCCGAAACATTTATTTTTCGATCTGGACGAATTCAAAAGACTAGCAGGCGTTGATGACGACAGTGTTTGTTTGGAACGAATTTACAGTTATGCTCAAGCACAACGGGTCAATCGAAATCAGAATATGAGTTCCACCGAGATCACATGCGCTCAATTGAGTTTGATTCCTCTGAATGCGGGCGATCGGGTGTTATTTATCGGCGCCAAGGGCGGTTACATTCAAACCATAGCCGCTCAGATTGTTGGACTGCAAGGTGAGATTTGGATATGTTCACAAGACCGTGACGGCATCAAGCATGTTGAGAACGTTCGTAAAACGCATATTCCGATCATTTTACGACAAATCATCAAATCCGTTCTGGTCAGTGATAGCCACGATATCGTGCAAATTCGAAGCGCATTAGAGTCGCACATCGAATCGATCGACGATTATTTCAATGCAATATTGATTTGTGGAACCATTTCTCAGGAAGTGCTGGAAAATTTCGAACAATTGTTAACAATAGATGGACAACTGTTGGCGCCTATTGAATTGGACGAAGATAGTCAAAAATTTTCAATTTTACATAAAACTCGTAACAATCGAACTGGCCAAGTCACTTCAAACGAACGCGTACTTAAGGACTGGGGTGTTCGGTTTCAGTCGGTGCAATAACCGCAGTAACACACAACACCGCGAACACACTTTATCCCAATTCCTCAGTTTATCGAGACTTCGTTGTGCATCCATTTTCATCTTCATGTTGCGCTGAGGCTTTTGTACGTTGTGTGTGTTAGAGACTCTAACATCCATGCGAATGACCAAACCCCCCTATTCTAAGAACAATATTGACTAACGTTTCGGACTTCCAAATGCGTTTCACAATCTACGGTAATGAAAAACACATTTTTTATAGAAAATTAAAAATTTTACTACCTCGACTTGATGAGAATAAACAGAAATTTATTTGAAAGATTCTGTGTTTGTATTCGACAAATGATTTTCAAATAAAATCTGAGCTAATTTTGTGTGTGGTTTTTTCTTATAAAAATTTGTCATTTCCCGCAACTCCCTATGGAAAATATGTAAAGAAATATTTAAATAATAGATGGAAATTGAAATAGGTCAACGTCAACGAGAATTGGAAGGTTGGAAATATCATTGAAACTCTTAGAGCTATGACATTAGGGCAAGGGAAGAACGATTTCAGTTCTATTTGTTGAATAAGAACGCTTTTGAAAGAAGTCTATGCTTCTAAATTATTCGATGAAAATGAAATAAGGTATCTTATCTATCTCTTTTATGGCATTTTAAAAATTATCAGAAAATATTATTCTAGGTAACTGGTCAGACATTCGTTGACAACATTACATTATTGGTGGTGTTTTGTGCTGTTAAAAGGTGATGAATGTGAGAAATTGATTATGGCAACGTACAATAATGAAGGACCTGCAATAACAGCTGAAACTATTTTGGGAAATGTGGATATCAGCTGCGTTTACAATAAAAAGTGAGTACTCTGTTTAAACATCAATAGAAACGCAACGATGGGCATGCAGCAGATACACAGCTGGAAAACATCTTATCACTTTGTTTGACAAAATTCAAAATTAAACACCGGCTGATAAGTTTGTATTCAATGGTTTCGTTATCATTAACAATTAATTCCAAGTAAATCAAAAAGTTAACAGTCTTATCGTTATCATTACCAACTAAAGACAAGGGGGTAAACAACGTTGACAAATCATGTCCCAAGTATTTCCAAGTAAATAATTGCATTTTTCTTCTTATACTACATAACAGTAATCTTCCTCCTACCACCCTTTTTTTACCAGAAAGTTTTGTCTCTCATTCCTTTCTTCCCATTCGTTTTCAGCTTAATTGATTTTTTTTTTTTTCATTTTATTAGCTCCATTCTGCTAACCGTTCCCGATCCGACTCCACAGTACATAAATTTTCGTGTTGAGCTGCCAGAATGTAATTTCACTGGAAGATTAAAAGAAATGGAAAAACTGGCCGAGCTTTCAGCGTCTACAAATGCGGTAAAAGTTGTCATGTCCGGCATGGGTGGCGTTGGAAAGACGCAAATAGCTAGAAAATTTATTGAAGAAAATCGATCGAAATACGCAAATGTTATTTGGATCAATTCCGAAACTGAACAAGCCATAATCGATGCGTTCAAGAAATTGTCCGAAGACACATTGCAACTGTCGACGATCAATGCAAATGGAAAGGAAAAGGATTTCAGCACCGTCATCGAGCAAGTGCTGCATAAACTATGCCAAAGAAAGACTTTGTTTGTCTACGACAATGTAGACTCAATGCAAAGTATGAACGTGGTACTGGCAATGGCACCACCGCCGACAGAACAAAAACCGCACGTATTTATTACGTCACGACTCCAGAGATGGCCTACAGGAATCACAGTCATGCTATTGGATTTTTGGAGCCCAGCTGAGGCTTTCCAGTTCATTTCGAAAGCGGTAAACGATCCTCACTACGACACCGACGATGATAGGAATCTATTGGCAAATACGATGCAATATTTTCCATTAGCACTGCGACAAGCAACTGCCTACATAAATCAACAACGAGTATTCGATCATTTTAAAATTTCCCAATACGTTTCCGAGTACATGCGTAACAGACGCCAAATGCTGCAATCGAAAATTTTTCAAACGGATTCAAACAGTCCCTATCAAAATACCACCTACTCAACGTGGAGCATCACAATTGATACAATTCGAAATGTTAATTTGAATGGACTTGGACAGTTGGCTATTAGAATTTTCAACATCATCGCCTATTTTCAACCTGATCTCCTTGAGAGAAAGTGGTTTTTCCATCTAAATTTTGACGACGAAAACCAACAAGCTGATCAGAAAGTGGAGGAACGGATTAAGTCGGCTGTTGACCTTCTTATTAAATACTGCATGATCGACAGTCAAGACAAGCAAGAGAGTTTCAACATACATCGCTTGGTTCAGGAAGTAACCAAATTCAATTTGAAAGAATTACACGAAGAGGAGTCGGTATTGAGGGATGCTCTTCAATTGATTTCAAATATTGATACAGATTATGTATTGTTTGCGATTCGTAGCCATGCCATTTCAGTTTTCATGGCTTCCTTGTCCCATCCTGACTTAATCAAAGAATTTTCGTCACTATCCCTTTTAATTTTACGGGATATGCTATTCTTCAACACTGACACAACAAAACAATTTGGAGAAGCAATTCTCGAACCGTTGACGAAAATTTTAGGAGCATATGACAGAGTCGTACTCAAATTACGTTATTATGTTGCACGGTCGTACATGGAAGAAGGATATTATCAACGGGCTCTGGAAACACATTTTGACGTTGTCGAGAAACAAAAGACTCAGTTTGGTGAACACGATCCGGACACTCTCCAAACTCAGTGTCAAATTGCCAATTTATATCATCGGCTAGGAAATGCCAATGCATCTCTGCGTTTGTATGAGGAAATCTTGGACATACAAAAACGATTTTTAGGTAATGACCATCCAGATACTCTTCAAACAGAAGCCGAAATAGCATTCCATAATAGCATCGTACAAGAAACCAGCTTTATCAGTGAGTTTATGCAAAGGGAAGGGTTACTTTAAGTTAATATTTATTTATGATTTGCAGTAGTGAAGTTCGAAATAAAAAATTTGAGAATTTTTTTGGCTTTTCGATTTTGTTTCCTAAATGTGATGAAACATCTCATCAAATCAAAATTTCGGACGTTTTGGACAAATGCGTTTCATCACAGCAGAGTAAAGTCAACTACTTTACTCTGCCGTGGTTTCATAATCTACGCTAATAAAAAAACCTTTTTTTTATAGAAAATTAAGAATTTAACTACTTCATAGGTGACACGCCTGCGTACTATATGGATTTGATGAGAATAGACGGAAGGGGCCTAGCAGGGTTAGCATGCCAAAAGCATGTCCCCCAACGGAACTAAGGCGAATGATACATCATTTGAAAGGCCTCTGCCTAGAACTGAGTAGAGTATGAAACTCCAAAGTAGTATGTAGTAGAATTATTGACGAAAATGAGATTTTCGTTGATTTCTCTTGAGTGTGTTGACGTAAAAATCTGAAAAAATTCTCAAACATTTTAGCCCACAAATCACTAAGGGCTAAGCTGATTTTTTTGTGTGCAATATTTTCCAATTTATTTTATAAAGAAATTATTCTAATTAGTTTTGATTTATAGCAAATCAAATATGTTTGAAACGGAATTAGCATCCTCATTTTCAAACGTTTTCAAAATTGATGCACAGTTTCCTCTCTGAATTTCTATTGAATATTGTTGTATCAAGAAATTACTGTATTACTACAAATATGAAAAGCAGCGATTGGTTCCCTATTAATAGAACTATAGATAGCTAATACAAAATATTGTGCAAAATGTATTGTAGAGCCAACTCCGTTATGGTTTGTCCGAAGTGAAATAGACCAAAGATAAATGAAGTAGGAAACAGATTTACACTCGCCTTCACAGCAAGAGTTTTTAAATTCAACCGCCAAACAATGAATGTCATAATCGGCATAATGGTTTATCGAACAATACCGACGGCTACGACCGAGGACTTTGACCTCTTTTTCGCCAGTGACAGTTGTGACATTTACAATCAGCTGATAAATGTGTGTGTTGTTTATTTCGTCAGTATTTTGATTTTGTAGTGTCATTCTCGCGTGTTTTCTTTCGTTTATTTGTTGACAGTGGTGCATTTTCTTTCCATCATGTACACCAAAAACCTTACCGCGATACATCGATTCAATGCCCTTCAGAAACTTTTGCTGTACATATCGCCACAGCGTAACTTAACCCGCGCTTTTAATGTTGACGGAACAGTGACCGTGGATGATGTAACAAAACCGATAAGACCACCAAAGAATCCGGAATTCGTACCGCAAAAATACGTGACCATTGGACCGGACGGTGACAGTATCGATATTTCACAAACCACTCTGCATCATCTCCGATGGATGTTACAGAAGGATCAGTTGGGTCAAGACATGTTCCTCTTAGGACGACCCGGTCCCTTAAGACGGTCAGTTGCAATGCAATTTCTGGAGTTAACACAACGTGAGTTGGAATACATTTCGCTGAGCCGAGACACAACAGAAAGTGATTTGAAGCAACGTAGAGAGATTCAAGGTGGGACTGCAGTTTATTTTGATCAGGTAATGCGATTCGAAATTCTTGAACTGTAACAGCAAATCTGACTTCAATTGTCATTGTAGAGTGCAGTGCGGGCAGCTGTTGAAGGACGAATTCTTGTTATCGAAGGAGTTGAGAAAGCTGAGCGGAACGTCCTGCCTGTTCTAAATAATTTGCTAGAAAATCGTGAAATGCATTTGGAAGATGGTCGGTTTCTTATTCCATCGGATCGATACGACAAACTGTTGCAGGTATTACATTGATAAATACGAGACAAAGCATTCCTGAGTTAATCAAGACATCTAATTCGTTTTAGCAACATAACAAATCCGAACTGGATCGCTGGGGTCTGGTTCGTGTATCAGAAGACTTCCGTGTGATTGCTCTCGGATTGCCTGTACCGAAATATCGCGGTGCTCCATTGGATCCGCCATTAAGATCACGGTTTCAAGCGAGAGACGTTACAACGCTGTCGTACAATGTGAGTACGCTTTTTGATTACTAAGTTTCATAAGTTGTTCTGATGTTGATGTGACTAAAGTGTTAAATCGAGGTCAATGTTCTCCGGCAATCAATCACCCACATTACATAATTTGTAATGTTTAAGTGGCTGTCGGTTTTGCCTTTCTATCAACATAGAGACGATGGCTGTGTATGGTTACACAATCTATAAATTAGTGTACTAGGAAAGAGCGTACGAACGTTACTTTCATTGTTATCTTAAATGACAAATTAATTGGCATAATCGTTAGCGCTGCAATATGTTGATTGTTGATTAGATAACTCGAAGACAGACAAATAAATGGCACAATATCACAGTTTCTGTACTTATATGCATAACAAATTTTTATTAGCTTAGATGAGGTTACACAAATCGTTTTCTGTTTATAGTTTCTTCAAATCAGTGTAGCTTGAGACAATTTTTTATTGTTTGTAGTCTTCGCGAAATTTATGGTTCTCTTTACACGAAGTTGTTTGTTTTCGACGATTCTGTTTGATTGATTTCTTGTAAAAAAATCGCTTTACATTTGTCGGTGTTGTTGGATACAAAATCTTCTACTTCATTAGTTGAAGCATACGTTTTGTTATATAAGAGAACGTTAGCCTAGGCTAATCGCTTATTTTGTTGCTGTGTTTTTAACAGATGAGTTTTGCAACAATTTTTCTTGTCGTTTTGATATTCTTATTCCATTGACTGAAAGTCAAGGGTCGTATACCAGAAAATACCCTAAAATACACTATGTTTGAAAATGTATGAAATCTTATGAAAAACTTCATTGTTTGTAACCATTTTTTCTTTGTCACGACGATAACTTGAGTAATTCATAACCGATTTTGATAAAATTTGTTTTAATCGACGAGGTTAATTGCGAAGATGGGCCATGTGGGCCTAAGGATCTGGAAACTATTCAAGATAAACAGTAGTTTACACTCTTGATAAATGATATTGATAATAAGGGTCATACAGCAGAAAATAGTGAAAAATGTAGGTACCCAAAATTATCTATTTGATATTTGGAAAAATTCGGTTTTTTTTAATACGTTGAAGGAAATCCTTCAAATTAGACAAGTATGCGATGAGTGTGAAGTCTGCGGCCAGAGCAAATCTAACATTAGACAACTTCGACCAGTCGTGGTATCTTATTGCAATATTAGAAAGGTCGTACGAGTGAAAAGATTGACACAAGCCGCGGTATCTTATTGCAAAATAAGAAAGCTCGAACGAGTGAGAAGTTTGCGGCCAGAGCCGCATTGTATGATGTGATGTTTGAGTCCAAAGACGTTTTTTGAGGTCAAAATATTGTCATTTGCTTAGACTTCAGAATTTGTCCATTTCCAACAAGATGAAAAAATCAGTTAAAACAATTTAAGATAATTAAACCAGTGTAATCAATTTGATTAGGAAGTTTACCAATGACGAAATAACAACAATATTTTGGGAAAATTATCAGTCAAGGGCCCTGGCCCACCCAAATGGAGGAACCAAGTATGCATAGAATTCTGATAAATAAAGCTGTTCGGAAAGCCTAAGAAAAAGTACAACTCTGCCACAAAATTCTGTGCTATTATTCTTCAAAATTGACTAAAAATGTTCACTATTTTAACCAAATTGAAAACTTAACTGTCACCTACCAACATTATGATAAGTGCCTGTTGAAAGATTTTATTCGTCATCGAATTATGGTCCAGTCAACTAGTCAATAATTTTCTTTATCGCATACGCGGTGTGATTCCCCGAAAAAATTATTCACCTAGGACATATAAACAAACATTATACTTCTGTAAATTGTCAAAGTGTCATTCGCATATCTTGTTGTCTCGTTTTCGCTTATGCGATAAAAAAGAATATGCACGTATGACAAGCCGTCTCGGCAAGCCTCGACCGCTTTTTCATACGTGCATAATATTTATTATCTGTCTAGAACGATAATCTCGAACTTATCCCTCTAGGGAGTTTTTGTTTATCTCGATATATCTGTTCTCGACAGATAATATATATTACACACTTGTCACGAAGAAGTAGGGAAAGGAAAACCGGAACGTTTTGACGAAACCGGTTTTCGGTAATACCGGACCATGTAATACCGGTAATTTCGGTATTTCATATAATCTTACTTTCTTCATAAAATTTCACTATATACCCACTAAGACTTAATTATGTGATTCAAAAAGACATAAGATCACATAAATGTTGTGATCACAACCATACTAGGCACACGAGGAGGCGCATTTTGAAGACCCAGAGGACCTCTCGAAGCAGGATCTTAGCTTTTTCATTCACCACATTAATTTGTCAAAAACTTTTTCTTGGCTGAATTTGCATTGCTGTTTTGAAGTACCGCTACCGAAAATATGCCAAGTTTAGGGTCGTGCAATGGTTCATAGATCAGAACAGAATGAGTCCACAAAAATTCATAACTTCCCGAGGTGACGACTATTCTTTTTCATTTATTTATGTTTATCTTGTACAAATTCACTGAAGTTACTTCATACTGGTATCTCCTGCATCTATCGGGCTCATCTAAAAAATTGGAAATTTCGAAATTGTTGTCACCTGAAAATTTTCACAATGTACTTTTAGTGGATCGCCAAAATTCAGTCGATTTTAAACCAAGGATTTTTCTCGATTTTCACTCATATCATATGGACTGGAATTCTTTGGAATTGGAGTAGTAATTCAGAAGAGATATTTCGAAAATGACGCTGAATTTTCTGCATTGTGTTTCTACAAGTGTTTGTATTGTTTAAAATAATTTAATTTGTGCTACTCTAACTCTAACGTGGAAATCAAGGGTTTAAAGAAAAAATTCATAAGTCATTAGGAGATTTATCTCACTCCTCAGTCGTTGGGATTTAGAAGGTCAGTCAGTTTTAAGTTTTAACCCGAGCCTTTTATGTAACTGCAAAGACTAAATAAGGTTTAAGTTCCAATTTGATGCCGATTTATTCCAAACATTCTAAAATTTCTTGAAATTTTACTATTTCCTTTATTTATTCCCAAAGTTTTTGATGTAAAATACTACAATTTTCAAATAATTTTAAACTTTAGTAAAAACCGGTATTCAAAATTCTAAAACCGGTATTCGGTATCCCGGTATTACCGGGATTACCGAAACCGTTTATACCGAAATCCCTTCCCTACGAAGAAGTCGAGGCTTGCCAAGACTGATAGTGACAAGTGTGTACTCTATTTTATCACATAAGCGAAAACGAGACAACAACATAGAACTGAAGTGTAATCTTTGAATTAAACTTCTAGTTAAGTAATTCTGACATCCGAACACCGCATTTATTATCGCATAAGCGGAAACGAGACAACAAGATATGCGAATGACACCTTGACAATTTACAGAAGTATAATGTTTGTTTATATATCCTAAGTGAATAATTTTTTCGGGGAATCACACCGCGTATGCGATAAAATATGATATGCACCTATTGCCAGACTGTTACTTTGACGTGTAGGCATTATGGCCCACGCCTTCGGCTAGGGCAATAATGTCCTACACGTCAAAATACCAATCTTGGCAACAGGTGCATAATATATATTATTGCATTCGAGTGATGTTGTGACAGAAAAATTACTTACCTAGAGTTCTAAATCATAAATTAATCGTTAGCTGTCATTCACGCTCATGTTGTTGTCTCGTTTTCTCTCATGCAATAAAGCATTGTATTTCAACCAGCGTTACAATAGTTTCACTTTTTCTAGTTCCACAAAAAAAGTGGAACTAAAAGAGTGAAACTATTGTAACGCTGGTTGTATTTCATATGGAGTGGGATCTTCGAGCGACAGCGATAAAGTACTATTCTTCATTAAATACCTAAAAGTTGCTAAAGGGTACACTTTGCCAACCTTGTTCGTAGTTGAGTAGAACAGACGATTTTAGACATATTACATGTTCTCTTCTTACCACGTTGAATAATAACAACTATCCTTTATCTTATCTCTGATGGATTATCTTCAATAAAAAACGTAAAAGAATATTTTATATAGAATTCACGCAAACAGAAGGTATGATTCCGGAATCCCTAGATTTCATAGTTATGTGAGGCACATCTCGAGTGAGAATTTACACAGGACAATATCGTTTGCTTAAAAAAAGCATTTATTACCGAATTGCATCCATCGTTTTTCTCAGAAATACCAACGATAGTTTTACTGTTCGTAACTAAGTTGAGAATAGTGATTTATGCCAGACAGCATCATAATATGCAAAATTTGCAAACTTTAAATGCCTCTGTGGCATAAAACGTTGTATGCAACTCGATGTAAAGTACTTTATTAGGCTCACGATGTGTATTGTGACTTTGCACATCAGTTGCATAAATTACTATTGTGCAACAAGCTGCAAAAAGTGGTTGTTTCTATCATAAGATGTAAAAGTTATCAAACGAGCGAAGCGATCACCTTCCAGTCGTTGATCACGGAATTTCGTCGCAAAATCACTGTTTCATCCCGAGGCGAAGCCGAGGTTGACAACACATCGTATGCTCAAAATTCCAGTTTAGGCACAAGTTAGCAACAAGATTTTATGTACGGCAGCACGCAAAATGAATTTATGCGTACTACAGTGCATAAATATAATTATTCATTACACTTGCTCAGCAAGTATAACATAAAATAAATGGATTCATATAGTCTTGTTTCAAAATTGAATTCATCCCTCAAGCATACGAAAAGTTGTATATAATTCCCGGAATCATAGTTTTCTTTGCGTGTTAAATGTTGCGTCGAGAGGTTCATGTCGTTTTTCAGTCATAAGTGTATATTTTTCGTAAGGTTTATTTGATTTAGCATAGATCATCTTCAAGATACGATACTTTCACACGTAACCTGACTTAAGTTTCGTTAAATCTTTCGTTCATTGATTCATTTGTATGAGATTTTTTAACATGGATGGCATTTCTTATCGTGGATGACATTTCAAACGGCCTTGAAGATGATCTATAGTCCGACCTTCAATTCTTCTGATCCTTTCTTATTTTTCTTTTTCTTTTGCAAAAAGTTAACGAAACAGTGAAAATCCAGCTGGCAGATAATTTTGGTTCACAATTTTCTTTTATTTAAACCATAACAATGAGTCTGAAGAAAGGCAGTTTATGAATCAAACAATATTTTCTCTGATTTTTTACAGATCGCCAATTGTCTTAAATACAATTATGTTTAAGTCGCTCAAATTTTTTGTCTCACAGGCTGTTGAACATTCATTTTTATTGACCATTGAACAATATTTGTTTAGGCACTTTTGGTTTCGAGTGTTAGAATGGACCTAACATGGGTCACATTAGTGTATATCTCAATCAGAATACATCTATACATATAAATCTGAACATCGGCGCACCACGACGCCCCTTGGCGCACCTCGGAGCACCTCGGAGCACCTGGGGGCACCCAGCCTCCGAGAAGTCAGCCGGTCAGTCCTGCGAGGCCATTTTTTGAAATCGACCTCTGAGGGGTCGGCCGGTCAGCCCTCCGAGGTCGTTTTTCAAAATCGACCTCCGACAGATCAGCCGGTCAGCCCTACGAGGTCTTTTTTCAAAATAGACGTCCAACGGATCAGCCGGTCAGCCTTCCGAGGCCGTTTTTTAAAATCGACATCTGACGGACCAGCCGGACAGCCCTACGAGGTCGTTTTTCAAAATAGACGTCCGACGGATCAGCCGGTCAGCCTTCCAAGGCCGTTTTTTTTAAATCGACTTCCGATGTATCACCGATCAACCCTCCGAGACCGTTTTCCAAAATCAGAGAATTCAACCGGTCAGCCCTCCGAAGCCGTTTTTTAAAAACGGTCTCCGAGGGCACACCTTGTGACGCCGTCGAGGACGATTTTGAAAAACGCTCTCCAATGCCATTTTTCGAACCTCATCTGGACCTCATTCGGTTTGTCAAAATTGACCTCAAATAAATTAGCTGGCAAGACCTCAGAATGCGTTTTTCAAAAAGTTTTCAGGACATAAATTTCTTTTCTCCAAAGTGTTCTTCATACAGTGATAAATTACTAAAACTCTATCAAACATTAAAATTCAATTCAAAGTAACTGAATAAAACGAACCTTAAAAATCAAATTCTTAAGCTGTGAATCATTGTGTGCATCTCTTACCACGGTGGGGCTGAACAACTTTATTTTGCGAAGGTCGTGAACATGGGATATTTTTATTAAAAATGATAGAGGGATATGCTACGAGTAATTAGCAAGCAAAATTGAAATCCTTTTGCAGGGATAGCATATAAATTGTCCAACTATTAACTCTTTCATAGGACACATGGGATACAGAAACTAATCTAATGGATTTTTAAGAATCCAATTAAGTTCCAAACAAATTTTTTTTTATTTTTCTTTGATGCAGAACATTATTATAAGATACTTTGCTTCGTATTATATGCCAAAAAAATGTTTACTTTTTTTTATAAACCATTTTGAAAACCCAAAAAATAACGAAAAAAACGAATTGACGAAACGAAATACACTCCGGAGTGTATTCCGATTCGAATTTTCATGATTTTTTGCGTGTTCAAAGTGTTCTATAAAAAAAAATTAAACATTTTTCTATACATATAAATCTGAACATCGGCGCACCACGACGCCCCTTGGCGCACCTCGGAGCACCTCGGAGCACCTGGGGGCACCCAGCCTCCGAGAAGTCAGCCGGTCAGTCCTGCGAGGCCATTTTTTGAAATCGACCTCTGAGGGGTCGGCCGGTCAGCCCTCCGAGGTCGTTTTTCAAAATCGACCTCCGACAGATCAGCCGGTCAGCCCTACGAGGTCTTTTTTCAAAATAGACGTCCAACGGATCAGCCGGTCAGCCTTCCGAGGCCGTTTTTTAAAATCGACATCTGACGGACCAGCCGGACAGCCCTACGAGGTCGTTTTTCAAAATAGACGTCCGACGGATCAGCCGGTCAGCCTTCCAAGGCCGTTTTTTTTAAATCGACTTCCGATGTATCACCGATCAACCCTCCGAGACCGTTTTCCAAAATCAGAGAATTCAACCGGTCAGCCCTCCGAAGCCGTTTTTTAAAAACGGTCTCCGAGGGCACACCTTGTGACGCCGTCGAGGACGATTTTGAAAAACGCTCTCCAATGCCATTTTTCGAACCTCATCTGGACCTCATTCGGTTTGTCAAAATTGACCTCAAATAAATTAGCTGGCAAGACCTCAGAATGCGTTTTTCAAAAAGTTTTCAGGACATAAATTTCTTTTCTCCAAAGTGTTCTTCATACAGTGATAAATTACTAAAACTCTATCAAACATTAAAATTCAATTCAAAGTAACTGAATAAAACGAACCTTAAAAATCAAATTCTTAAGCTGTGAATCATTGTGTGCATCTCTTACCACGGTGGGGCTGAACAACTTTATTTTGCGAAGGTCGTGAACATGGGATATTTTTATTAAAAATGATAGAGGGATATGCTACGAGTAATTAGCAAGCAAAATTGAAATCCTTTTGCAGGGATAGCATATAAATTGTCCAACTATTAACTCTTTCATAGGACACATGGGATACAGAAACTAATCTAATGGATTTTTAAGAATCCAATTAAGTTCCAAACAAATTTTTTTTTTATTTTTCTTTGATGCAGAACATTATTATAAGATACTTTGCTTCGTATTATATGCCAAAAAAATGTTTACTTTTTTTTATAAACCATTTTGAAAACCCAAAAAATAACGAAAAAAACGAATTGACGAAACGAAATACACTCCGGAGTGTATTCCGATTCGAATTTTCATGATTTTTTGCGTGTTCAAAGTGTTCTATAAAAAAAAATTAAACATTTTTTTGGCATATAATACGAAGCAAAGTATCTTATAATAATGTTCTGCATCGAAGAAAAATAAAAAAAAAATTTGTTTGGAACTTAATTTCCTCCTTTTTTTGCAGCAATTTCAGTATTAACCAAAAAACCGCAATATTTACATTTATTTAACGTTTTTTCCATAATTTTTCTCTTTAAATAAAAAAATAATAAACCGAGATCAGCTCATCATTTGAGTTTTCTTAAGAATCAAAAGAATTTATATCAAAAACAGCTTTTAATAAACAGTCTCAATATTCTTTGTGTGGAGGGTCCACCTGACAGTTTTTCCAGTACGATTTGAACTCGTGATGGATAGACTCCATAGCCTGATCATTGTAAAAACCGTAAGATTTATTATATTTTCTGCAAATTTGTTTGACGAATTAATTAAACCTTGACGTAAAAGTTTTTCTTATGTTTTTGAACGAAAAATTAGAATTTTTGAAGAACAAATGTAAAGTGCCTCGAGGTGATATCGAATCTTCTCAAATTGAATTTCGTTTGACCAAATGGTTGTGTATTGGGTCTCAAATGAATGAATGGAGCTTCTTTCATTCAAATACCACCAATTGGATTCTTAAAAATCCATTAGATTAGTTTCTGTATCCCATGTGTCCCATGAGAGAGTTAATACTTGGAAATTTTATATGCTATCCCTGCAAAAGGATTTCAATTTCGCTTGCTAATTACTCGTAGCATATCCCTCTATCATCTTCAATAAAAATATACCATGTTCACGACCTTCGCAAAATAAAGTTGTTCAGCCCCACCGTGTTACCCTTGAGTATTAATTTATTACAGAATTTTCGGAAATTTTGTCTGAAAGAGTGAGGAGAAGTAAGATGAAGGACGTCGTCTTTTCGTGAAAAATTTCTTGACCCGAGGATTAGTCGAAGTCAAAAATCAAAAAATAACTTACGATGAGTTTTATAACAGATTTATATGCTTCGCCTCGGTACGTAAAGTTCGAAAAACAGCATACGTAATTCTCGCACGCGTCAAAACAAAATCTGAAATTATTGCTAAATGTTTGTCCAACGTCAGATATTACTATAAGTAATAAAAATATTTAAGCATTTTAAGGGGTCATTCAAATAGTGCGCAAACTGTAAAGGCCCCTTATGTAATGATTGTCTTGAATTGAACGTTGTTTTCGGTTAAGCTTTGACACATTTAGGTATGAATATTTAAATGAAATTATGGCGCTTATTTGTAGCGCCCGATTGAAGGATTTAAATCATGTCAAAGATACCTTCAAAGATACACGTCCCGTCTTAAAAAATCTTTGTTTAAAACTTTTATTGAGGCAACATTCTATGCAGAAAACCAACAATCTCTGCAAATTATTACATAAGAAAAAATAACTTAAAGACGAAAAAGTAAACTAAATCAGTTTTCAGAAAAAGTGTACAATTTTTTGAACAATTTCATGTAGACATTGATTGATGATTTTGGTATCAGTAAAATTACGAATAACAGAACGATTACTGGTAATTATAGGAATCGGAATGTTAACGCTACCTAAAGTATTAGTACTATTTTAAATACCAGTTCAGTTATATCAAAATAAATACGGTTGAAACAGTGCATATCCCAAGCGAGAAAACAGTGGAGTACGACGCGGCCGAAGGCCGGGAAACTAGAGGATGTAATGCGGATAATTGTCAGATATAAGAGGTGAAAAGGAAAGCCGATGTGAGGGAAAAAGTTTTATTTCATTTTATGGCAAATGCAATCGATGAAACTTTGTTTAGTCTAGAATTTACTTAAAGAAACGATTGTTGATAATTTTCGTTTGTGTGATTAAAAAGAGCAAAAAAGAAAGTAAGAGAGTGATAATTAATGAAAATTATGATTTTGAAAGAGAAACGAAATTAAGGATTGAGATTATGATTACATTAAAAATGTATAATTCAAATTCGAAGTTTGGAAAACTGGAAGCGTAGAGTTGAATTTCTGAATGCAAGAACTTTGAGTTGAATCCCGGAAAGCTGGAAGTGTAGAGTTAAATATCGAAACACGATAAGCGTAGAATTAAATTTCGGAACGCGAAGCCAGAATTGTAATGATAATTTTAAAATACGACATGTAGGGTTGATAACCAAGTAAGGAAACTTTATTTTGATAAATAACCCTGGGAACAGTACGACCCGGCCGAAGGCCGGGAAACAGTGCTAGTGGTACATAAACCAAATCAATGTTAGATAATACCTTCAATAATTAGTGTTTCATGGAGATTTCAATTTAACAGCACATTTTATTAAAAGGTCTATCATTCAGCTGAACTCAAATTATAAACTCTCCCTGCATGAAAATCCTTTATTTTTGAATTTTGTTCTTCATATTTCGCTATAAACTTCGTTTTGACCCTAATAGGGTCTTATATCATGATTTGGAACGCTTTTTAATTTGGAACGTTTGGTAAACGTTCTAAGTTTTGCCTAAATATCTGAATTTTCTAATTGAATATCAATAAAGAATATTATAAACATCACATAAAAATTGGATTTATAATTTATAATACAAATTCTTGATAGACAAGTCAGTGATAATTTAAAATAAATAGAATTAAGCTGAATCGCTGCAACTGCACTTAATTGGTATAAATTTCAGCCGGTTTTGAGTCCGATTTTCGAAGCCTCGGAATTATGTCATGCTATTTCCTAGCAACAAAACGATAAACGAACATCTCGTTTTCGATAAAAATGATTTGTATTATTGTTTTAAATGCAAATAATCCCGTTATAATCAATTTTTCCTACACTCGATTTCCGTTTTTAATTTCGAACGAAAAAATCATGATTTCGATCGCAGATAGCTGGAAAAAATTTCACGGCTACCAACGTAAAAATTTATAAAATTTTATACCAACCAATGTAGCTTATTTCAAATTTTTAAAATTTTGAAAGTTAAGAAACCAACAAAATCTCAGTAAATTTCTGTATTTATTATTGGAGAAGCAGGTAAAACTTAAAGTTCGAGCTTTTTACAAATGAAATGAACATTTTTTACGAATTATTCGCCTTCAGGTTAATTTTTTCCGTCGTCTCACCGGTTTATAATCTCATAATTTTGGAAATACTGTGAGTGAACCCACATAATTATGGATTCTGCAATCAATTCGGATGAGCTGGACGTTGTTTACGTAGGAAGAGGGCAGTATTACCAGTACGCAAAAGATAGAGTTCAAGAAGCAGTTGACAAAATCCAGAAAAATGAAATGAGTTATGGCGAGGCAAGTCGATTCTATGGGGTGCCGAAAACAACGCTTTATAACAAAATGAAAAACAGCCACAACAGTCCTCGGGGAGCAACAACAACACTAACAAAAGATCAAGAGGACGAACTTGCTGAATGGGTGTTAAAGCATCAAGAATACGGTGATCCGAGAACTAAACATGACATCATGAATACAGCTCGCGAAATTGCAGAGCTTGACGATAATTCGTCCAACCATTTCAAAAACGGATTACCAACAACAGGCTGGGTTGAAGGGTTTCTAAAACGATACCCTCACATTGTGTTCCGCAAACCAGAAACGATCAGTAAGGCCGCTGCAGTCAACACAAAGGAAGATTTTTCGAAATTGTGGCGAAACATATACGACTTCCTGGAAAAAACCGATCAGCTTGATCTCCTTCACAAGCCAGAGCACTGGTGGAATGCCGACGAGACAAGCTTTCCTCTCGATCCTGTTCCCAGGAAAGTATTGGCAAGAAAGGGAAGTAAAAATGTTCATCGGCGTGAACAAGGGCCACCGAAAGCAAATACGACGTTCACGTATGCGTTTTCTGCTTCTGGCGACTACATTGAACCGTTGATAACATTAAAAGACTCAGCAACAAACATAGCAGATATTGCTTTCGCTTGCGGATGTAAGTCCAAGCAATTGTTTCGTAATTATTTTGATTTAACGATCACATTTTGCAGCCGTCGGTGCGAATTTTGCGATAAACCAAACGGATTCAGGATGGGCTAAGGAGGATTCTTTTTACCACTACGTAACGAAGCATCTATACAAGCAATGGGAACTTAAAGGAAGCCCAAAACCGAGAATTTTGATCATCGATGGATATCGCGCCCATCTGTCTGTTCGCCTCCTCCGTTGGGGAAAACTTTACGATTGCATAATAATTGTTTTATATCCGAATGGGACACCATATCTTCAAATGTGCGACACTACAATGTTTAAGCCGATGAAAGAAAAACACACAGAATTATACCAACAGTGGCGGTTGAAAAATCCATTCGGAAACAGTAACGATGTGGTGCTTGTCAAATTGGTTAAAATGGTCAACGATGCTGTCATTCGAAAGGAGAGTATTATTAATGGATGGAGAGCAACGGGTCTTCAACCATTTAATTTCAATAATCTCAAATGTGACGATCTACTGAGCAAATCTCCAGATTTCATTTACGACTTTAAAGGACACCACACTGAATCATCCACGACTGCAGCTGGTAGAGATGAAGGTACGCTCTTTAAACTTAAAACTTGTCGCATCAATTGTAGCATTCAACTTATAGATCGTACGTTGATAATGGATTTGGAGCGAACCGAGGACTATGAGAGATTTCAAAGAATTTCCTTCGCCTTTCCTGCACAATTAGAACAATCGGCCGCTCAGTTGTGTACCAATTTATCGACTGTCAACCAGTCAGTGACAGATCATGTAGATCCCGAGAATTCCAGTACTATATTCAGCGCGTACACTGGAGAGTGTTCTACGATTCATGAAGTTCCTATTATAAATTCTAATGACCTGCTGAGCACAAACGTTGCTTTTAACGACATTGAGTACATAGGAGAAAATGACGACGTAGATTGTGCATCACCGCACCAAACTCTTCACATTGAACATCAGAATGAATCTCGATTGTCAAATGTTGCTGTGACGTTTTCTGAATTGAGTGGTCGAGATCGAATTTTTCGTTCAAATGTGGATACTGATTTTGATATGTTTGATTTTGGTATATCCGACCAAATTCCGACATCACAAAGTTTGCAAAATCAAAGTAAACTAACCAAGCTGACCCAAAAAATACGACGTGATATAAGAGAACTAGGATTGTTATGTGCTGCCACTGACAAGAAGAAATTGATCAACATACTTGTCATCAACCAGCAGTTAAATGCGATTGACCCTCCTGAGACTTGCTCAGAAATGCCATTAGAACCTTTAAGCGAAACGCGAACGATCAAAACAATTTTGGTACCGCCGACAATGCCACAACGAGTTAAAGCTAAGACACACAGAAATGTAAAGGTTGGTTACGGGGTTGCAACTGCTGAAGAGGTCTTGGATCATATAGCTGAACGAGAGATATTGGATGGCCAGTTGGAAATAGAGCAGGAAGAAAATGAAATAGAAAAGAGAGCACGCGAGCAGAAAATTGAAGATGTGGAGAATCAACTGCAAGAAACTCGGCAAGCTCTAACGACATTGAGAGCGGAAAATGCATCCAATGTAAAAGAAGCAGCTCAGCAGAAAAAGTCCAAGAAACGTGGAAGCAATAGTAATCTCGACGAAACTATTCTGCAGAACAAAACAAAAATCGAGACCAAAAATTCGGAACTTAAAGTTCTTCGAGAACAACTAAAGTCGTTGAAAGCAGATCATATAACGGCGAATAAGGCAGCGGCTACCAAACGCAGAAATGATCTTCAACAAAAGAAAGAAAGAGGTAACGTTGTAATACCCCAACCAGCAAGTGCTAACTAATTTGTTATTAGCGAAATGTAGCAAAAGAATGAGTGAATAAAGATCTGTTTTGTAAGAAAAAATAATTTGAGTGTGAATTTCGAACCAAATAAACCAGTTGAAAGTATGGGGTAAGTATGCGTCCACACATGAGAAGAAACAAGAAACACATTAACGTGAGACAAATGCAAGATTTTTTGAATCTGTACAATCAAATTATACGATTATGCAAATATTTGTGCTGTCAATTTGGTCAGATTGGTCGAATGATTCGACTACTAATTGTCGTTCCAAAATCGTTCCAAATTACAATTATCCGTTCGAACATTACATTGCCACTTTCTTTTTATTCTCATTTAAATATAAAAAGAATTCATTCTAATCTCATAGCTAAATTTAATTAAAGAATGATAAAGCTATCTGTTAGAGCAACAGCAAAAAAAAACAATTTGGAGTGACTCATGCTCACGATGATTTCTGTCGAATTTTTGTGAATCGTTCCAAATCATGATACAAGACCCTATTTGGTTCATTTAAGGTGTAAACTGGTTGAAATATACGAGTAGCAGTGTCAAACTGTGGCAATCTCATTACGTCTCTCCAAGCGCTCGAAAATTGCTGTAACACTTTTTTTTAATTAGAGTTACAGTCTTAATACGGAAGGGGACATGTTGAACTAGCGAATTATAAGCAAAATGAAATTTCATAGATCTAACTTCGTTTCGAATATTCTGACGAGATCAATGGAAGTTTTTGATACTTCAGAAGAAAAAACGTCGTCAGTCTATTGAATGATGATAAATTTATGAAGTTTCATTTTGCTTATAATTCGCTAATTGGACGTGTTCCCTTTCTTAATTTATGAGCGAATGTATATGGACTCTGATTATATGAATTTAAATTTAATAATGAAGAAACTTGCATTTCAAAATTTCGACAAGCTTTCATCATTAACGTTATTCACTGTTTGTGAAAATCACATCACTTATTCATTTAAAATTCGAAAACTGACTACTCATTGCCGTACTAAGCGTGCTCTCACAATCGTCGACATTATTCGTAAGCAATAATTTCTTTTTTGGCAGATTTGGCATAAAAATATGAAGTTGGCGCTTAGCGAATTGTGTGTTACATGAATTTTCTAAAATTTGTCTCTGTATCATGGCTCTGTACTGAATCTCGATGCCGTTGTACTCTTCCTTCTTCGATTTGTTGCGTTTCGTTTTCTCCGGCTCCACATGCCGGTCGGCCTTACTTGAAGCGGCTGATGTAATTTTTGGCTGCACACCTTGCTGTCGACTGGCTAGAAATTTTCGGGAACAGCGATAAGTCGTGGTGAATAGGTCGCCAAAGTTTAGCGCTTTTTCCTTGTCCATCATGTACGGGTTGTTTCTCGTATGGGACAAGTACGAATCGTCTTCGTTGAAGGTTAGTGAGAGATGGTGAATTGAGTCGGATCGTCTGACTACTGGTGGTTGAGTTGTAGCTATGAGTGGCTTTTTTATTGATTCCGTTGTGCAAACACGCCGCTTTGATAGTTTTTTGTTAACGGTTTCATTTTCAGGCTTCACTAACGTATTTCTACCAGCTAAGTCCAACCAATTTAACACTCGTTCTGTTAACTGATTCTTACGAAAATTAATTTCGTCCATATCTTCCGATTTCTCCTTAATTTGTACATCACCACCGAAATCCGATTGCTGTTTCTGACATTCTCTGATCGACATTTGATTGCTCAATTGCTTCTTTATCAAATTCAAATTGTTTCGATTTTGTCTCATGAATCGTCTACAATTTCTGACATCAATTTCATCCGACCCAATTGATAATCGTCTTTCATTTTTAATATCCGACATGCAATCAAGCTTCAAACTTTCCATGTCGTCTTCGATAACATCACACGATATTGCTTTTCTCGTCGCACCACTTTGATAGTTTTTCCGTTTTTTATTGATATCGTGATCGAGTATAAAATGTCGATAACCTGCCCCTTCCACCCATACACATTTCGGATACAGTGGCCGGCTGGATGCTTCCCATATCGGTTGCCTTTCCATTTTGCGAGTCATTTTTAACAATATTGGGACATGTTCAACGAGGGAAACATTTTTTTCTGTTTTTTTTTTATTTGTGTGTTTAAAATTGCCAAACTAACTCGTATAAAACGTACAACACTAAAAGTGGTGTATGAACTAAATGAGAAAAAGCACAATGTTCATTTTCAGCTGTTGAAAATGTTACATGGTATAGCACTGGTGGATGCACGGCGAGATATTTTTTTTTCGCAACATGTCTAGTCCCATTTTTGTGTTGTAATATAATATCCCATTCAACGAAAAACAAAGTTTTTTAATTATTTATTTTGTTGGTGTCGCCTCGTTTGCCGTTTCAAAATCACAAATTCAATTTAAACTATTTCATTTTTTTAGTATACTATGCGGCGCGTATTTTTTTCCGTCCTTTCTTTTCGTTCAACTTCAGAAATGAATTTAATTTAAAAAGCACCACCAACGAACAAGGTAAAAAAAACGGAGAAAATTATTTCAAGACACAAAAAGTTTGCATGTCTTTCGTTCGTTCGTTCTTCAAAAAAAAGAAGAAATTTTTTACTTATGTGTAACGACTACTTTCAACTCGGTTGTGCGACTGTTGGTGGTTAGGTTTCCAAACCGACTATATATAAATGTATTTCCATTTTCCATACACTTTATACGTACGAAACTATAAAAAGCTAAACTATTACCCCGCAGAAAATAGAAATTTTCTCTTTCATTTGCAGTAAATGTCTTTCCACAAGTTTTTCCCAAACACACAAAGAGATCGGGAGCTTACTTTTCATAACTACAACAACAACGAAGGGAAAAAAAAGTTGTAATATTTTCGCGACGCGACTATAAGCTTCTCGGCTTATGCAAAGGCATTCCAAATATTTTCCATGTTTTATTGGCACAACGTGTATTATATATGACGATTTTTATGGAAATATAAATAAAATGAGGGTAGGTAAATAAAATGTGAAAAAATGGAAGGAAAAGGAATGGTATGTATCTGAGTATCAGGAATGGCAAAGGGAACGAACATTTGTAGATAGGGATACCGCAAAAAACATTCATATAAACAGAAAAATCGGTGAAAAAGGCAGTAATTCCCATGGGTGGAAATGGTGTGTGTGTGGGAGAGAGGTTTCTGTTTTTTTTTATTCTCGTTTGGTTTGGGTTGAAAATTTCGGTGTACGGTTGATTAGATGTAACTTTGAATGGAATGTAGACGGTATCGAAAAGCACCCTCAGGGCACATTTTCCGATTGGTGTGGGGTATGGTAACACAAACACGGTGCGTAAATATTGAGAATATCAAATGGGAGACTTTATTTCATGTTTCAAATTTAAAGAAACATTTTCTTTATTCGGGCTTTTGCGGGGATTTTATTATATTTTTATTAAGAGCAGCAGTGCATTCGGAGTGCGGAGTTTGTCTGCCGTCCCACAAAGATAGGTTTAATATTATGCTGTGCGGTGCGACAACTTTCAATCGATTTTTATTGGGGGGACCTTTACAATTCCCAATTTCAGCTTATGGATGTGAGAATGTGCGTAAATTTATTCATTTTTTTGAATGGATTTTTATGTGGCTTATATTTCATGGATTTCTAACATGTTTTTTATGGTCTGTCACTGACAGAGTGTGGGAGTTATTGCTTCTGCGGTGCCAAGCACTTTCTATTTCGTATGTGTCGTGATTTGTGTTATTCATCATAAATGTGAGCTTTGTCAGTTCACACCTTACGATGGGGACAATTGCTGACTTCGTTTCTTACTTTGACTCTGTATCTCTGATGGGAGATGACCTGTGTGCAAGTAGGAAGATAATATTTTAATCGAACGTCTTGCACATTGTTCGAATAGCCAAAGTATTTTAAAACGCCTCAGTGGTATTGTTGATAACAAGAACTCTCGCCTTAAATTCTACTGACTTTCAGGCGGTAAACTTCTAATTTATACATACTGAGATCTCCCAGCTTTTTTTCTTTATTAAACATTTATTCATTGCTTTTTACTAAACTACGCGACATTTCCACATCGTTATTTTTCAACCGTTTGCCTTTACCAACGTATTCCAAGAACATGCAGTGGCTTATACCAACATAGAAAACTGAATTGATTTGAAAATTTTGGACTGTTGCGCCGTTTAAGCCCTTATTTAAATCCTGTTCTTGGAATGCCTTTGCATTGACCAATTAAATTGATTGAGCGATGTTAATACCTAGACTCAACCATACGTTGTGCATCCTCTCTCGTTTTAAACACGAAGAAATCAATCTCGACCGTACCCAGAACGTCATGTTCATCAACCACAACATCATATACATTCTTAAAAAAACCATTTGTATGTGGTCCTTCCATAAAAGCACCTCCCTCTATGCTAACTCCCGAAACAACATCACCACTTCCAACCGACACGTTCATGGAACTCGCTTCACTGTCGAGTTGATAGGATTTTCCGTTCTGTTTGTACGAAATAAGTCTCCACGCTGTCACGGTCAAGCGACGATGTCCCACAGATTGTTGTCTTCGAATGTCCAGGTCTTTAAACGAAACGATCTGAATGGCATCTCCCGTCTTTCCATACATAGACAGACGAACTGAGCTAGATGTTGCATATGCCGATTCGATAATGGGATCTCCTTCTCTCGGTGTTATGCTGAATGCGAATCCTTTATGCTTTTTTGAAGATATCTCGAAACCTATTGCTGTCTCCTTTTCACACAGAACAACGTTGCTAAAATTCGATTTGTTATTATCTTTGTTGGCCAGTCTCACATTTGCCATCATCACGGGTTGAAATTTGGCCGGCGTAATATTACAATTCAGTGTGACTTTGACCTCAATATCCCCCGCTGATAGATAATCCACACCGACACCAATTAGATCAGGCTTTGCACGTTTAATATTGACCATACGCACTTTGTTGCCGCCATAAAGGAACTCTTTGACCGTAATGAAGTTTTCACTTGCATCTATTCCAGCTATTGCTTCCGACAAGTCACCATCCAAATTATCCACAGTTGGTGATATGAATCGCCAAGCTTGTTTGTTATCATCAACGGAAATGTAACGTTCTTTGACCAAAACGTTTCGTAAATCACTAAGTTTAGCAGATACATCGAAAGTAACATATTCCCGAACTGGCCCAGCAAACACTTCAATTACTGATAAATTTCCTCCCATTTTTAACGATTTATTGAAACCTTGAAAATTCTATTCAATCAATTTTGTCAGCTTAAACTTTTCGCTCGTATAATTGCACAAACTGCGAACTGCAAACGTTGACAGTCATTTACGTTCTAATGAAAATAGCCAAATGTATCAGTTATTATAGAAATTTTATGTTTTCATCCAAGCATTTACATGCATGCATAATTCACATTCTTTCGATCATTCGTCAGAGTAGACAATAGACCTGTATGCCGGCACCGCTGAAGAAAAGCACTGACAAAAAATAGTTGAAAATCTTACCTGTTGCAGGTAACTTTGTCTTCAGGTAATCTATGTTATCTGCTACTGCTGTATTAGCAGTTAACATTTTCAACTCTTTTCTGTCAGTGGCTACGAACACGACACTAATAAACCAGACTAAATGTAGTAATCTGAGCTAATTCATAGTTTCGCTTTGATTTTGGGATGTGAGCGTATTGAATACGCCGTATTCGTTGACATGAAAAAATAATATGCCTCCAGCTGCCGACTTGTTAGTTAGCTGATTACTGTATGCAGGTCAATAGTAGATTACAGTGGATCTCCTTTGCTACTGAAACCTGACAGTGGACCGATGCATTGTCAAATATAAGGTGACGCCAAAAAATGTTAATCGGCACACTTGTCTAGACCACAGAAAATGAGGAGTAATGAAGAGATTATAGTACATTTTCTACCTTGGTGTATATTTCGAGAATAACTTCGTATGTACAATTGTATATAACGAGCGCCAGCGAGTGTATATACAATTGTACATAAGACGTGATTCGAGAAATATACACCAAGGTAGAACAATGTTTTATCTCCTGCAAGCTGATATTTCATACATTAGCGAAATAACCACAAAAATTTGGATTTAAAATTAATTAATTAAGCATGTTGTTTTAAAACGCATTCACAACAAAAAAAAACATCATACAGAGAATCCTTTATTTACTTACTCACACACATATACTATCCACCTCAACATTTCGTTCAAATCACATCATTCCGACTACTCTGATTATTTGATCGATGTAGAAGTGACTAACGAACCACTACCGACACCAATTGCATCTCGTTATGTGATTTGTTGGCGTAGTGGTCAGCATGTTTGGTTGATATGCTGCTGGTCCCGTGTTCGCTTCCGCTGTTCGGCGTTTTTTTTTTTTTTTTAAATATGTCGATGGAAAGTAAATTTACCCTAGGTGGGTTATGTGTGAATTATCCAATCGTATAGGCTGTGGTTATGTATGTGTTTGTGTTTATATGCAGAAACGCGTAATGTATGAAATATCAGCTTGCAGGAGATAAAAAAAAAAATCAGTTCACATAAACTCTCTCTGAACTTATCACTATAAATATATTTGAAAGCTCACACTTCCAGGAAGCTGATTATACAAAAATCATTTTTGTTCTAACAATATTCTTCCAAAAATGTTGTGAATGATTCAACCCAACTGCGTTAGACACTTAACATGTTTGTAATGTTTATTTTGACGATTTGGCTTATTAACCACGCTTTCGGCTCGGTATACAACTTCTAAATCGTCAAAATACATATTTCAGACATAATCTACTATTATTATAATAAGGGAAACATGAGATGGGGCTTGACAAACAGGATTAAGATTGGTAGTAAAATTGTACCATTCGCAATCACATCTTCAACTAAAAAACAATAAGAAAACACCGAATCAGTCACCTGCAAATTTATTGTGACTCAGCACAACATAGGAAATTTCGTATTTTTTCTCTTTCCTATGTTTAAATAAAATTGGACAGGTAGCGAGTACTTGTTTCATCACCTATATTATATTCCATTACGACTTATTTTCTGTTGCCAAATGACTCACAAAAAAATATAGAAATCATAAGCGACATGACAAAGAACAGAAACCTATCCGAGCCCTACAATACATAAATTTGGTTGAATTCATGACGTAGTCAATTGTCTAATAATAATCATTAAGCAACAATCGTGAACATCATTTATTATCCATTTTCTAAAGTTGTCATTTATATCGATGAGACAGAGCCACAGGTAATAGTCATTTGTGTACCTGTTTTGGACGATTGATTTTAGGCAATTTCGCGGATTGTAGGCCGAACGAAGTGAGGCTTACAAGCGAAAGTGTCTTAAATCAACCGTCCCAAACAGGTGCACATGTGAGTTTTCATGCAGAGGGCCGGAAACCCGAGAAAATTCGAAAAATTGCCCTCATTTTCGGCCCTGAAGCATGAAAAAATGTTAAATGCTCACACACATACTTGCTACAATGCATTATCGGCTAGAAAAAAAGCGCTAACAATTAAGAATACAATTCGTCATATGAAAAGAATGTTGTGGTATACGACTAATGAACTTTTGGTTTCAATTTGCATCATGGGATATACTTAACAAACGCACCATTAATATTACATTGAATGACAAGGGGCGAAAGTAAAAAAAATCAACCGTGTGCGAGAGTTGGAGCCCGCGCCGAAGGCAAGGGCTCTAATCGCACAGGTTGAATTTTTTTACTTTTGGCCCGAGTCGTTCATACTATTTTTTTTGATACCAACATTGAAAATTGATACGTATCGCAAACATCGCAACAAAATGTTGAAATAAAAAGGCATTTAGCCAGAAAATGCGGGGGTCCAGGGGGCGGCAGCCCCCTGGTATATGAAAAATTTAATAATTTAGCCATCACAACAATAACACACACAAAAATTAAGATATAACTAACAAATCATTCAGTAACAAAAAGTATCAACTTTGTATGCTAATTTCAATAAGAACACTGGCGCACAGTGTTTTACAATTTTGATCAAAGTATTCTGCATAATATGAGCGGATTTTGTTGACAACTCGACTCATTTCTCTCATTTTCTGTGACGTCAGTCACTTTCGCTGTTCGTTCAGTTGCGTTCGCTCTTCGTTAAGTACTTTCTCCCCGTGGGATGCATTTTTTTACTTTCGCCCCTCATATGCGGGGCGAAAGTATCATTTTTCAATGTTGGTATCAAAAAATAGTTATTTACGTATCTGTTGTGGACGGTATATTTTAGGCAATTTCGCGAGTTGTAGCCCGAACGAAGTGAGGGCGACAAGCGAAAGTGCCTAAAATAAACCGTCCACAACAGATGCGTATACAACTTTTCATGCCGAGGGCCCAAATTACGAGAAAAATTCCGTAATTTTTGCCCAAGGCATGAAAAAGAATCTCCGTGCACCACAAATAGAAGTCAATTTGTGTTATGAGCAACACTGGATCACTGTGAATCGATCTTGGTCAAGTATATTTTCGAAGGATAATTTCTCCTCTAACTAAAACAAGCTAATTTCGTTGCAAATGTAGTTGTACAAAAATTTGGTAACATAGCAGCAACCAGCAACAACATTCATATTTTCCTTTAAATTGAGGGAACCATATGGTCCATTTCCCATTTTCTGATCATTTGATCAGAACAGTTGAACTTCAAAAAAGTGTTAGCGATTGGAACCTTATTGGATTCTACAAGATAAAGAGTGATATCGCCAAAACTTCAGGTGATTTTTGTAACTTTGGGAACAAGCGGTCTCCGATTTTAATGAGTGATAGCTCGTTGGATTCGCCTTTTAATTCTAGGAAACACGTATCTTTCACTTTTTCGAAAAAAAATTTACTTTCTGTGAAAAGTGTTCAAAAGTGAACACATGTCAGAGGGTACCGAAAACAGTTTTTCGACAATAACTCAAGAAAAAATTATTTTAAATTATTGTAATGTTGTACGAATGTCGGCCTTGGAAAGACCTACAGGTAGAATATACGCACGGCTTGGTGCGAGTAGATGCGCGAGATTTATTATTAAAAATATAGTGAATGATCAGAGAGTCCGCCTTCTCTGCAGCTTCGATGTTCCGCGGAACTGAGTATGGGGTGTTGTAGCTGGCCTCACCCACTATCGTCCCACATATAAATGAAACCAGTACTTTTGTGCTGCAAACCTACCGAAGTCTTGTAAAAAAAGTTGGTGCCAAAATGCAGATTTTTTCCTTCTTTCTGTACGCCCAACTGCTGAAACAGCGTCTGGAACGCTTCTACGGGAATAATTTCATATAGTCTACCATTCTGTTTCCTTAAACGCTTCGCTATGTCGCGAACATAGATCGTTACAACATATCCAGTGTTAGTAATTCGAGTGAAAAATTATTAAATTTTTCTAAGCGGATTTTAGTCAAATAAAGTGTTAGCGTATAGCGCATGATCTTAGGACTCCGGAACAGTAATTAGTTTTTCAACCGGACCAATATTTGCTACGGGATGGAAGTTTTGAAAAACGATATGATCAACTGAGAGCAAATGGTTTTCCGAACTCCCATCCCGTAGCAAATATTGTTCCACATAAAAATCTAATTATTGTTCCGGAGTCCTGAGATCATGCCCTATACGCTAACACTTTATTTGAGTAAAATCCGCCGAGAAAAATTTAATAATTTTTCTCTTGATATTACTAACACTGGATATTTTGTAACGATATATGTTCGCGACATAGCGAAGCGTACAAGGTAACAGAATAGTAGATCATATGAAATTACTCCCGTAGAAGCGTTCCAGACGCTGTTCCAGCAGTTGGGCCCACAGAAAGAAGGAAAAATCTGCATTTTGGCACCAACTTTTTTTACAAGACTTCGGTAGGCTTGCAGCACAAAAGTACTGGTTTCATTTTTATGTGCGGCGATAGTGGGTGAGGCCAGCTACAACAAACCATACTCAGTTCCGAGGAAAATAGAAGCTGCAGAGAAGGCGGACTCTCCGAACATTCACTATATTTTTAGTAATAACTCTCGCCGATATACTCGCACCAAGCTGTGCGTATACTCTACCTGTAGGTCTTTCCAAGGCCGACATTCGTACATCATTACAATAATTTAAAATAATTGTTTCTAGAGTTATTGCCAAAAAACTGTTTTCATTACCCTCTGACATGTCCTCACTTTTGAACCTTTTTCACAGAAAGTAATTTTTTTTCAAAAAAATGGCAGATACGTGTTCGCTAGAATTAAACGACGAATCGAATGAGCTATCACTCATTAAAATCGGAGACCGCTTGTTCCCCAATCACCTGAAGTCTTGGCGATATCACTCTTAAAGTTTCAGGATAGACCAAACACAAAATTACTTTATTCAGTGGGATATGAATTAGAAGTGAACAAAATTTAGGCTAAGCTGATCGAAAGTAGTAATTCAGTTTTCTTTGTTAAAGTACCGTTGAGTGAATTGCTCATACTCAACAAAAAGCTACAGAAAGTATATTCTCTTCATAATCATCGTTTACTTGCAAGAACGATGACAGTTATTCTGATGATTCGCTAGGCTAATTTTATCAACACTGGTACTATTGTCATATACCTCTTATCCAATGTTAAACGTTCAAATCAATGCAATCAGTAATTCAGTAAAAGTCCAGAAATTAAAAGTTAAGTCTTCGATGCAGACAATTTTAGGGTAGCAGAGTGAATTGATGTGAGGTATGTTGGGTAAGAAGTAATGGAACGATTATTTTTTTTTTAAACGGAGCAAGAATAAATGGTAACTGATTACAAGATCTTTGGACCTGACCGAAAGGGTCAGGTGTGAAGGTGTATTTAGTCATAAAAGTGGTTTTTGTAAATATTTAAGGAAAAAACCGCCTTTAAAGATGAGGAGCGCTTTAAGCTATGAAGACAGTACTTTGCCAAAATGTGGCCTATTTTTCAGTTGATTTTACTTTCTACAGATTTCATTATTTCGATTACAACGAATGAAAAAATAAGTGAAAAATGTGTGAAAAAACGTATAGTCATGATCTCAAATCTGTTGTCCCTTGACAAGTGCTCATAGGATTGTCGAGCATTTGATACTTTCATTTCTAATGATTTTGTTCTATGAATAGTCTTACACTCTCACACTGGAACGGCATTCAAATTTCTAAAAACGTTTCAAAACTGAAGTTTTGTTTTCTAAAATTTATACTCAATGTTATCATGAAACTATGAGAATATGTCGCCAGTCAGTGCAACAGTGTGTGAAACCGGTCAAATTATTAGTTTTTTCCAATTTCAAAGACTCCAATTTTGTGAACATTGTACAGTACAGATACAGATTTTATTTAAATAGAAGAGAAGACCAAAAGAGACAGTACACCGTTACTAAAGGTGTGTTAGAAATAGAAGCACTGTTCAGAAAAGAAACCGAACTGGATATAAGAACATAACTAACGACGACCCGTACGAAACACCTATTAGTATCATAAGCCTTTACTGTGAAACCCTTCATTTCTTTTACTTCATTCTCTACTGAAAAGCTATTCGCCCTTTAAAATCACTTACATTATCTTTCTTTGCCTTGTTATCATATACAAATAAATTGCCGGAGGCAATATAGACAGCCCCGTACAAAGTCAACTTTCATAAATTCCTATTTAAACAGCTATGTACCGCTATATTTACCTATATTTTCCTATAAATAAACATTTCACAGATGAATATGTTATTATATAGCTGTATATGCCTGTATATAGCTCAATATTGGTGAATATAGATATATATAGATGTCCATATATGCCTGAAACACCCCACACACATAACAAATTATTTCCATGTTAACAGAAACCATTTTTCCCAATATATATTACTTTTATTAAAATCCAATATGGCCGCCGGCAGCCATTTTGTTAGGAGACCGGAAATTTTACCGACGCTTTACATTCGTTAATACCTTTCAAACAAATAAAAATTCATGAGATTCGGTCAAAATTTACTCAAGATATTGACAAAATACTCCATGTTCACTGTACGGCCGAGTAGCCAGATAAGAGCTCACTCCAAAAAATTTTCCCTGATTGGTACGGTCAATACCTATCTAATAAAGCTAAAACAGAAATATATGTTCAAATGTGGCCGACCTACAAGCAAAAACTGCTTGCCGCCCTGTGCCTGTTTCACACCAAGAACTCTAATCACGAGTCGGTCATCCGATTTCCAAAAACTTTTTTTTTGTCGATCGGTATTGTAAATACCTTTTATTTGACGTATCGCTTACAAGTGTAACGTTTAAATGTCCGGAGATATCTTCGAAAAACCGTAAAGCACTTATTGGGCCACAGCTCGGGAGGGGTCGATCCAAAATCACTCATTTTCGAACTTAGCCTGTCCTTTGACATTACCAAACGGGGAAAAAAAAATCAAAATCGTATGCGTTTTACTCAAGGTATCGTGCAGACAGACGGACAGACGGACTTTTTTTCACTGATTTGGCATCTCTAGACAACCACAATAGGTTTCCCCTTACTCAGGGAGTCCAATTCGACGTGTTACAAGCGTATGCGTAAACCTATAAGACCCCAGTACTTCGTACGGGTCTAATAACCCGAGGTGAAAATGATATACCCAATTTGTCGAAATAAGATGTCTTAGGTCTTAAATTGTAGTGCCGTTGATGCGTGAAACTTCTCATATAGACATGTAGAGTCTTTCATGTCTATGAAAGAAAAGATCGTTTTTTACTGGTTGCGCATTGCAGTCTTTTTTTCGCTTTCATATTCCCTACAAGAAAGCAGATTTTTCTTTATCAAATATCTATTGTTTCAAAAATGAATTTACATCAGATCGTTCCGTGTTTTTAACTAAACAACATGACCGACCTGTAAATCGGTTCCCATTACCGGGCATAGATCGGTTCAACTCTCGAGTCAATCATAAGTTGTGCATCTTCTTTCGTTTTAAATACGAAGAAATCAATATTGACCTCACCAAAAACGTCATTTTGATCTTCCACAACATCACCTATAATACCCATTTTGCCATTTGTTTGTTTTCCTTCACTGAAACCACCTCCTTCTATACTATCTCCCGAAACCACATCAACGCCGCCTTTGTTAACCACGAACATGGACCTCGTTTCATCGCTGAGGTTATAGGATTGTCCGTTGTTAGTGTACGAGGCAAGCTTCCACGCCTTTACGGTTATGCGACGATGTCCGATTGATTGTTGTGTTGGTATGTTCAAGTTACTAAACGAATCGACCAGGATAGCATTTCCCGTGTTCTCATACATAGAAAGACCAACCGTGGGAGACGTTGCACATGCCCATTCAACAATGGAATCTCCTTCTCTTGGCTTAATACTGAATACGAATCCTTTATGCTTTTTTGAGGTGACGACAAATCCTACTGCTGTCTTCTTTTCACACAGAACTACGTTGTCAAAATTCGACCTGTTGTCATCTTTGTTGGATGGCCTTACATTTGCCATCATCACGGGTTGAAATTTGTCCGGCGTAACATCAGTATTCAGTGAGACTTGAACCTCAAGATCCCTATCTGATAAATAATCCACACTAACACCAATTAAATCGGGCCGTTTGCGTCTGATATTGGTCAAACGAACTTTGTTGACGCCATGAAGAAAATCTTTGACCGCGATGTACCTTTCACTTCCATCCAATCCAACTATTGCTTCAGACAAGTCACCACTCGGATTATCTACAGTTGGTGATACGAATCGCCAAGCTTGTGTGTCGTCGTCAACTTTAATTTGACCTGATGCGAGCAAAACGTTCCGTAAATCACGAAGTTTTTTATTAATATCGAAGTCGACATATGCCGCGACTGAGCCGGCGAACACTTGAATTGATTTCACATCTGGTTCCATTTTTAATGAGTTATTTGAACTTTAAAAATTATATTCAATCGATTTTGTCAGGTTAAACTTAAAAATTGAACTGTAAACGTTGTGACACAGGTGTGGTGTGGTCTACGGTCTGAATGAAAACAGCTAAAAATCAGATCTTTTATACAGAAATTTTTCGTTTTAACTACCCACCAAACTTAAACATTTTCGATTATCTCCATTAAAGCAGGAACCAGTAACATGCTTGCATTATTCACATTTTTTCGATCTTTCGTCAGAATAGATTCGTGTGCTGGAGCAGCGCCGCCGAAGTAAAACTAAAAATACGAAAGTAGTGAATACTTCAGCTAATTCATTGAAAAAACATCAAACGAACATCAAAACTGTGAAGTGGTGTGCCTAAGAAACTTACAGTCAGAGTCAATGAAATTTTGGAGTGAATTTGCTTCAGCTGTTTTTCACCTAATCCACACATACAATCAAAGCTGTTTATACGATTGAAGATGCTGCACGCGCGTGGTAGTGGTATAAACAGTTTTGATTGTATGTGTGGTGGCTGAAAAACAGCTGAAGCAAATACTTGCTGAAATTTCATTTACTCTGACTGTATCTTCTCGAATTAGTCAGTTGAAAAACAGCTGAAGCAAATTCAATTGGTGAAATTTTATTTACGCTGACTGTAGTTTCTCGAACTAGAAGCTTCTTGTTCGAGAAGATACAGTCAGTGACAGTGAAATTTCAGCAATTGAATTTGCTTCAGAAGCACTACATTCACTTTACCGGCGAGTAGCCTGACTTACGCTCATCAGGCAGCTCCATCGTAACCTTTAACAAACAGCTATTCTGTTATCTGTTATCTGTTATCGATAACGACGACAAAAATAATGACAAGCTCTGGGTAATATGGTCCGTTATACAGTAAAATACATGTTAAAATAATTGAAGTACAAGATTTGAAATCAACCAAATTAAAATACTTTGATCGATGGAAGTAATAGACCCGATAATAATATTGGTCTTCTACTTGCCGTCTGTAACAGGTTAAAACTGTTTTCTATTGCATACTTCAGCAGATATATGCGGACAACATTGACCAGCCCACGAAAATAGTACAGATTCTATTTCTCGACCGTGTTTGCTTATCTTCATACTTAATTTTCTTTCTGGCCAATTAGTCAACCTCAAAAGATTTCTCCTTACTCATGTAGTATAAGACCCACGTATTTCGTATACGAATTAACAAATGTAGTTGGTGACGACAAAAACTGAAAGATCAACACTTTAAACGTTGATGTATACGAATAGTTAGGTATTATGTCATAGATGTCGTAAGGTAGAGTAGTACTGTCTTGATCATTTTTATTTTGATGAAGGTGAAGGTTGCAACACACGCCATAAAAAACTCTGTAATACTACCACAATCAGAACGTCCAAACAATCTCACAAAGTTTACAGCTGCAGCCGGTAAAATATTAACCGGCGCACGTGTCTACACCACACTAAATTACCAACAAAGAAAAGATTGTCTACTGGCCTTCGAAGAATGAAGAAAATTCCCAGAACTCTGAACTTATCACTATATGAACCTAAACTTAGTACAATAAACTAATGAGCATACAATCATCAATAATATTTCCGGAAAATAGATTATGTCATAGCATAGTACGTTATGCTATAGCCGGGGTCAATGTTAATAGAAACTGCATAAAACTAGTTTATCTATACATAGAATTCTGATAGTCTCATGTCGTTCTAATGCATTATTGGGTTTCTTTGGATTGGGAACCTTCAATTATTTTTTTAAACATAAGTTTTTGTCCGAATTTTCCTTTTTTCCAACTAAATTGGAGACTTTTTTTAGGGGTTGGTTTTAAATTTAAAGTTAAAGTTAAAAATCTCTTAAAAAATATTGTCTCTTTGAATTATTGTTTTGTATTTGCCAAAACTTTACTGAAGAAACCGCATTTCGATGTTCCGAAACGAACTCTTAAAACGATCCCGTGCGGGTCAGCGTAGCCTATGTTTGACCATAATATTGAATCGATGTTTCACCAATTATATTGAATCGAAAAAATTTCTAACGTTACTGACGTGGCATGTTCGTAGGTTTTTCGTTGAAATTTCCATAATTATTTGAATATGTTAAATTTAAAATAGAAGAATGCATTTCTTGGACATGTAATTTATTGCTGCAACAGACGAAAGATAATCTTTAGTTGGTTATCTCTCAACGGAGTTGCGGGAAATAATCAAAATTAAGCAGCAAAATTAACATGAACTTCATCATTATTAATCAATTTATTATTATCAATTAACATTTCATTCTTCCTCAACATTAATGAAGCTTATATCATTTAGTATGTAGGATCATTCAGGAATGTCTACTTGCCGAGTGATATAGTTGAAGACGTTTCCTAATAATTGGTTGACGTTTTCAGCCATAATTGATAAAATTTGTTGTTTTCAAAGAAAATACATGTGGAAATTCGCTCAATAACAGCTGATTTATATTGCACCTTGTAGTACCAATTATAATTACATCCGTTTTAAATCAGATCAGAAATAAATCAAGGATCTGTGAGATTTGAGAAAAAAAAATATTCGCATCTGCACAACAAGCATTGTTACCTGTCTCAGACAGACTGTCTGTTAATTATTTTCTGGTTATTTTCCTCCACTGTACTGCTAAAAATATTGTGTTTAGTGCAAAGCATATGTGTTCGTCAAAGGTAATCTTAAGACAAATTCCCGCAGCACCCAGGAAATACATAGATAACAAACAAAATATGAAATGATAGTTTGTGCATCTCTTTTCGATTGTCCGAAAATATGCTGTAAGATTTGGTAGTAGGAGCATGAACTTTGGACTTGAATTTAATATTAAACATGGGATATTACTAACCTGACAAAAAAAATATCTTCGGCTAAAGTAAGTCAATTTCTATAACAAAAAGACTGAAAATTAGGCTTTTTTTTCATATCAGTGAATCGCACGAAAATATAGAATTAAAATTACACCTTCAGAATTCGCGTAAAATCTGCAGAATTCTACTTTTGACTGTAGAGAGTTCTAGGTGACGTTCCAGGAAAACCACAAATCGATCTCATTATCGATATTTGATAATTACATTCCAATGTCAATTGTACTATTTTCGTGGGCTGGTCAAGGTTGTCCGCATATATCTGCTGAAGTATGTAATAGAAAACAGTTTTCACCGGTTACAGACGGCAAGCATGGGACCAGTATTATTATCGGGTCGATTACTTCCATCGATCAAAGTATTTTAATTTGGTTGATTTCAAATCTTGTACTTCAATTGTTTTAACATGTATTTTACTACGTACCATATTACCCAGAGCTTGTCATTATTTTTGTCGTCGCTATCGATAACAGATGAATAGCTGTATGTGAAATGTTACGATTGGGCTCCCGTGATAAGCGTGAGTCAGGCTACTCGCCGGTAAAGTAATTATATTGTGTTTCTGAAGCAAATTCAATTGCTGAAATTTCACTGTCACTGACTGTATCTTCTCGAATAAGAAGCTTATAATTCGAGAAACTACAGTCAATGTAAATGAAATTTCACCAATTGAATTTGCTTCAGCTGTTTTTCAGCTGATCCACACATACAATCAAAACTGTTTCGACCACTACCACGCGCGTGTAGGGTGTAGCAGCTGAAGCAAATTCACTCCGAAATTTCACTGACTCTGACTGTAAGTTTCTTAGGCACACCACTTCACAGTTTTGATGTTCGTACCAAATATTTAAATTGAACGATTCTTGCCGATCTTACTGCTGAAATAAATAGTATTTTTTAACATTTCAACTTATTTCCCAAAATCAAAGTCTTATTAATTAGCTCAAGAATTCACTACTTTCGTGTGCTGGTGTGCTGGAGCAGCGCCGCCGAAAGACGAAAGATCAAAAAAATGTGAATAATATCAGTGAATCGCACGAAAATATAGAATTAAAATTACACCTTCAGTATTCGCGTAAGATCTGCGGAATTCTACTTTTGAGAGTAGAGATTTCTTGGTGACGTTCCAGGAAAACCACAAATCTATCTCATTATCGATATTTGATAATTACATTCCAATGTCAATTACAATGTCTTTTAGAAACTCCGCACTCCTATTCGTATATCTGTTTCCGAAGTTAATCAATTCTTTATAGATTCAGTGTTCTTTGCGAGGTTTACTGAAATCAATTCTGAGATTTCAAAAAACGAATTCTTTTTCCTGTAGATATTGAAAATTCAATTAAGCAAAATTAAGAAAATTGGCAGCAGTTTGTTCTCCTTGGTTGCAAAACCATCTCTTATTTATCTAATAATTATTTTTGTTAACGAAATTGAATCAAAAAAAATATTTTGTATGTGGAAGAAAACAGATTTTCTTGATGGAAGGTCTGTCGCATGCCAATGTCATTAAGCATATAGTTGCATTCAACTGGTTATACTACCAATATGTTGTTATATTGTATACGTACATTGTCCATACATAATTTCTGAGATAATGTGCGACAAATTTCTATATAAAATCCGACCATGGGCCCTATAACCCACAGTGTCTAGTTTGCGCTACGAGTAACTGAAAGTTATTTGTGTTGTCTCGTTAACATTTAAAAGTTTGTGTTCCGAAAAAAAAAACAGAATAAAAAATGTCAACACCAATCCTCAACGGTAGACTAGTCACCGTGAAAAACTCAGATGGAAAATCTTTATCGGGTTTTTTCGACCTGGACGCTAATCTTGCATCAATTCGTGAGGAGATCACCAAATTAGGCGTTATGAAAGCAACCGATGCTTTTGTATTCAACGGGTCTGCATTGGAAGTCAGCCACGAAGCGATGATCACGCTCAGTGCCTTATTGAAAGATGGAGACGTGTTGCAAATTGGTGTTCCTGGCACTCTTTCTAAAGACGCAGTCGATTATGCAACGATGGATTATAATGAGAAAATTGCGTTTCTGGGCAGCGGAATTTCGAATATAAATGTGTTTAACGGCTTGACCGTCGAAAGTGATATATCAGACAGAGTGCGGTTTGTGCGAAAATTCCACACTCTATACAGATTTGAAAATGGATACTATCCAACCGAAGTGAAGCCCGAAGTGCTCTTTGACTTTGAGTCTTTGTTGACATTCTCCCAAGAAGGACATTCGATGCAAACCAGTGGAGTAAGCAAAACATCGATTTCACTGACAACACCATGGGTCAGCGCTGAGGCAAGTTACGAACAAGCCAGGAAGGAAACAACTTCGACTAAAAAAGTGCAATCATTCTTTACGGAACGTCATGTTTGCAATAAAATTGATTTATCTATCGATCCGTCGAGGCTAGTTCCTGACTACGATTTTATTAAGAACGTCAAGGCTGCCGTTACCGATAAAGAGCAAGGCGTTGATAAGTATCAGGCATTGGTTGAAGTTCTGAATACATGGGGCTGGTACATCCCGGTTGAATTCACATTGGGCAGTGCTCTTTATGCTACCAAGAGCGAAGAAGTGGACAGCTACAAACACGCTACGGAAGAGAGCACCAAATTCGATGTCAGTTTCAAGGCGGCATTTAATGGAATCGGAGCAGGCGCTGGTCACAGTGAGGAGCATGGACATGGTAGTGAGGATGATGAAGAGCATAAAAAGGAGCAAATCGTTTTCTACCAAATTGGTGGTTCGGTCATTGGTAAAGATGATTTCCCCAGCTGGGTTGAGTCGCTCAAAGACGCAAAATCTTGGAATATTATCAGCTACACAAAACTGTATCCAAGTTTGATGTTACTGCCTAGCAGTGAAAATGCAACATTCAGCGAATGTTCGCGTGTATTGAGAGTATTTAACAGTTATAAATATGTGAAAGACCTTCAGAAATACATCAGTGTCAAAGACTATGAGTATGAAATGGCCAAGCTTGTGGATCCATATTCTTACTAAATCACACAATGAAATGCAACGTTACACGAAAACGAACTTTTTTCATCAAAAATATCAAGAGAAAAATTGTAAACAAAATGTTAAAATAAATTTTTTGATCTTCACAACTGTTATCGCACCATTTTTGATGAGTCTATGTGTTCATTTTGCAAGGTGAAATTACGGTGAAGTTTCAATCAAAAATTGGTCGATTTAATATTCGACTGGCCCAACATCAAAAACCTGGCGACAATCATCTCTCTGAGTAGGTACAAACATCAATTAGTCAGAAAACCCTCAAGGATATAGGTGTCTGAGTGTAGGTGGTTAAATTTTCTTGAAGGTGCTGCAGTTTCCTCAACATCTTGTAACGTATTTTTTTTTCTAAATTTTCTACAGTCAACAATATCTCAAATGTTTCATATCTTATGATTTCACGTTTTCAATGAATTCCACACACAGCTCACACTCTGTATCAGTATGATCCGCTGTGGTTGCCAAGGTTGTATATTATTAAGAGATTGCGCCGACAGCCTTTTTTCGTGGTGATATTAAATCAAAAATAAATGGTCGCTGGAGTATTGTGTTTCAAGTAAGTTGAATTCTTCGTTGTGACATTAACGCAAAAAAGAAGTGACAGCTGCGAGGAATTCACCTAAATACAAATAATACCACAGTTGCGGTCATTTCTTTTTCTCGTTTACTGCGACAGTGAATCGCGCAACCATCTAATTAACGAGCCGTCAGAACAGTCGGAGCGTTTGCTGCGACTGAGCCACGTACAAACCCGTACATCCATTGCGCACGTGACCCTAGTTCGTCCGTCGCCCTACTCTTACCGTAAGTCTACTGCGGCCGTAAACGTCGGTAAAGTAAAATTCTTATGAAATGTGCATGTCTTAAAAATTGCGCATAGCGCAATTACGAAGCCCCGTACGACGTTCCTTTCAAATGTAACACAAACTACACTTCTCACTGATCAGTGACTTTGTAATTATCATTTTCATCGATTTATATTGTTTTTACAAAAATCCAAAATGGCGGCCGAAGGCCATTTGTTAGGAGGTGGAATAGTTCGGCTGCTTTACATTCGTTAGTACCTTTCAAACAAAAAAAAATTCATGAAATTCGGTCAAATTTTACTCGAGATATTAACAAAAAACCACCACCTTCACTGTACGGCCGAGTAGCCACATATAAGCTCACTCCAAGAGACCTAGCTCACGCTCCGGTAAACCGAATTTCATAAACGTCTTTTTCCTGGATTGGTACGGTCAATACGTATCTAATAAAGCAAAATCTATCTAAATCCGTTCAAATTTGGCCAGCCTACAAGCAAAAACGGCTTGCCGCCCTGTACCTAGTTCACACCAAGGGGTCTAACTCACGAGTCGGTCATCCAATTTCCATAAACTTTCTTTTGTCGATCGGTATTGTAAATACCTTTCATTTGACGTATCACTTACAAGTGTAGCATTTAAATGGCCAGAGATATCTTCGGAAAACGTTAAATCACTTATGGGGCCCCAGCTCGGGTGGGGTCGACCCAAAATCGCCCATCTTCGAACTTAGCCTCACTATTTTGACTATCTTTCAGGGATTTTTTTTTGAAATCGGATTTGATTTACTCAAGATATCGACGTGACAGACGGACGGACAGACGGACAAAATTTTTATTGCGGATTCGTCATCTATGAACATAGGCAAACACTTTGCCCTTACCGTCTGCTTCGAATTCCATCAATTACACACGGCATCGTAATCCTATAAGCCCCTTCGTACTTCGTACGGGGCTAAAAATCTAAGTCGATGCGGTAATTTATTTGGTTTCATTAGACGTCACACGACAATCCTATAGGTTTATTCCGAGGCCATATGATTGTCGAATTTCATCTATAGAGATACAACCTCATCGCGCGCCAACTCGAAAATTGAGTAATCAAAGAAAGTACAGTTTTCATTTTCATAAATTTGCATAAATATCATAAATATGAATGAAAGAAGCTCTTAACATTCATTTGAGACCCAATACACAACCATTTGGTCAAACGAAATTCAATCTGAGAAGATTCGATATCATCTATAAAAAATGAAAAATAAAGTTGTTCATCCCCACCGTATACGCCCTAACGTCCGTTCAACTTTTTTTTTAACTTTCGCGCACAATCATAAGTTGTAAATGACACATTTACCGTTCTTTTTAATACATAAAATCAATCATATCATTACATTGATAGAAAATTGTCTCCAGTGTAAATTATTCGTTCGACAACTTTCTACCGCATTAAATTTTTTTTTTCATCAATTTTTTTCCGTTTATTGAATTAACATGCCTCAGGTTCAATGTCAAACCGCAGAATATTTTGTTGGTCGCTATAAATAGGCTGTAGTTTATAGGGGTGCTGTACGGCAGTAACAATAAACTAAACGACGAAATGTAATAAATTCTATTAAAAACAGGAACATAAAATTCCACCGCACAATCAATAAGCGAACGTGTGTGAGACACGGTAATGGATCAGCCAAATAAGACAATCAGTTTGTGCATTTATAATGTTCTATTCCATGTTGTTTCAATTATATTCATTGATATCATCATCACCATTGTATAGAATACATTTTCATTGTTAAATATTAAATTCTTTTTCGCCAAATTGAATGCTTATTACCGCATGAAGCACGAAAATAGACAACAAAAAGAAAAATTCAATGCCAGTTTCACTGAAAGTTTTTCTTTTTTTTTTGTACATTGAATAATGTCGAAGGATGAGAAGCGAAACAAGCGAAAAAAAAATAAAATTCACAGCTCCAACACACGCGACACATGAACGATATTACATTACATATCAATATTCCGGTCGCCCGATAAACTACTTATAGATGTCTAAAGATGTCCACACGTTTAGTGCGTATTTGTCATAACATAAATATATAAATTCCATATTTTATTGGATGAGTCAATTTATTTTCGAAAATAATGCTCTGAAATAAATTCGAAGAAAGTGGAAAGGAGCAAAAAAAAACGGATATCTCATTTTAGGATTTACAGGGGAGAAAAAAAGTAGCAAACTTGAAAACAAAAAATTGAAAACGAGAATGGGAAAATACAAAAAAAAGGAAGAAAAGAAAAAAGCCGAACTGGAAAACACATCAATGGACTTGACAACCGTATAATACGAATTATAATACGATTTATCATGTCTAAACACAGCTCGAACAAATAAATTTTCTATTCATAGGAAAATGTCTACCTTGAGCACGTGATTGGTATTCTTAAATGCATTTAGCATTTTATTATTTATGACATTAACTAATGCCCCGTTATTAAATAGCTATCATAATAGCAATGAATACGTTTCCTGCCTATTATATACGCCAGAAAAAAAAATCTTCTCGTTTTCATTTTCATTAATATCGCGCTGAATTTGTGATTTGCTCGCATTCAGGGATTAAATGATGAAGAAAGTAGCGGGTGATCTCGTAAAAAGTGTTGGTAAAATCATTTTGTCTTTTAATCGGATGCCAACACTGATACCCGAAGAGGTGGACATGCTTTTGGAAAATTCTCTTAACTAACCTATAAACCTACTTTTTAAGGTTCTCGCATTTTTGATTTATATTAATTTAATTTAGTTGAAGACCAGGCCTCCCACACCTCCTTATTTCCTTATTTTTCCTTATTTTTATAAAAACCTCCTTATTCCTCCTTATTTTATTAAAAAATCCTTATTTTCCTTATTTTTCGCAAATTTCATCGACGGAAATCAAAATTAAGAAAAAAAAATTCGCTGCGCGGCAAAAATAACTATTTTTATTATTTAACACCAAGACCTCTAATAAAAAAGGTGGTGTCGTAGCTCATGATCGTTCCAACATGACTGGCTTAACATATATTTTTGTGGTTTTACGCCGCTTCTCGGCTCGAGAGTCTCGAGTAGAACTATTAGATTTAACATGTAAATCACCCTTAACATTGTCTCAGACATGCGTCCTTATTACAAACAATTCAAGGTTTTAGCCTTATTTACACTTACTTAATTCAAATTTATACTTTTATACTTTCACCAATTTATCATTTTTTCGAAATTCGAACGGGATAACAAACAACAGCTTTTGCAGTTAACGAGATCAAAATGTAATCCAGCAAGTTTTTAAACTTGAGGGTGGGGTCAAGTAAGAATTCACGCCGTAAATACGTCTTAAATTTAAAAAATTTGGTCGCACCGAAAACTGATTGAAAATTGCCACTCACGATAGGTACGTCAAAATAAACAGTGATGCGTTTTATTTTGAATTTTGAAGCCCACATACGTATGGACAACGTATAGTGTCAAAATTGACATTAGAACAAAAGAATTCTGTCAATTTTGACACTATACGTCGCTCTCTAAATGGGCAGTTACAGTGATAATTGGTAAAGCTACGCTTTGCTAAGAATCTAATTCAAGCCTTAAACGCGCTCAAAATATTCAAATTTGCATCGTGATAAAAGTGAATTTTACGATGCAACTTTACAAAAACGATACGTCAAAATAAACAATAAAGCGTTTTATTTTATAGTTGAGGTGGACTTCCTGTTCAGACCAATCTGAACTTTTGTTTATCTTAATAGTTGGCACAGTCAATTAAGTTTCTAAATTATGTAATGTCAAGCATTGTACTGTGCAGTTTAGTTCATATTATAACGTTGATCTATAAACAACAGTCTTTTGATTCGACATAAAATAATTGAACCTGAGAAACCGATATTCCTTAAACATTTGGGGGCTCAACCGGGATGTCGGTTGCTCAACCGTTTGTTTATTTAATTCGCGTTGTAGTTGTGAGAGAAATCGGCTGTTTTTTTATCAAATTATCGGTCGATGAAAGTTTATGTTCCGACAAGTGCGAACAATCGCGTTCTAAGACAATAGACATTTTTGTGAATCATTCAAATTTGTATGTTTGTGAAAAGAATCAAATGGTTCTAGTTGTTTCATCGAAAAGATACGATTTAAAGAGTCAAGTGTTCAGCGAGTTGGAAGTTTTACGATTTGTGCCCATTCTCTCAATGTTCATTTGTGAGAAAAACGTGGATGGAAACAAAAGGTCGCTGGTTAACAAAAGATCCACGTTGTCTCAAATACACGCTTCGAAAATAATCATCGAATTGCAGTTTCATGTAGTGGCTCATGGATTGGCTTCGTGCTCTACTGTCTTTCAGTGTTCAATAATGACAGAGAAGCTGATTTTCGACTACAAATTGGTGCATTCGAGTATCACTATGCAATTAGTGTATGCCAGTACAGCTTGGTTGACGTCACCATTTCTTTGTTTCAAAGTTATCGTGTGCAATAATCGTCTACCAAAGACAATCAATGGAGTAGAGCAGTGGTCATTTTATGGTTTCAATTTTGGTCAACTGCAATCCGTACAGCGAAAACCGGAATTTACAATTTTGACTTTATGTGTTTCAATAGTCAAACATCATCGAGTATTCCACATTTCAATCGTTTGTTCGATTAAAGTTTCATTTCGAGCATTGGTTTCGGCGTCTCATAACGGATCAAGCAATCATTCCAGTTCGTCTTTAAGCGTGTCAAAGGCCGAACGAGTCGGAAGTTGCAAGGCTGACAGATCAGCTGGATTTATTCATCTTGCAGTAATTGTTCCAACTGCCGTTTCTTCGTATTATTGTGGTCAATTGCAGACAGTCAATGGAGTATCAATGTGTGAACAATTAGCGGAATGTTTCTCGACTTGTTTATGGAACATGAGTAGTCTTCAACATCGTTCGCTGGAGAATGAAGCGCTCCATGGTATCCGAAAACGATTATCCAAGAGATTCATCAGTCGTCGGGCAAAACCTGCCATTATGTACAACAAAAATGCTGCGAATTTTGTGGACTGGATAACAGAGCTTTCTAAGGCACAGCAGAGCGCACTGAGAGAACAAATGGACGAAATAGTCGCTTTATTTACCAACGACGGCGTCGATTGGGAATTCAATCCTACAACAGCAAGTAATTTCGGAGGAATTTGGGAAGCAGCAGTGCAATCAATGAAGTTTCACCTCAAACAAATTGTTGGGTCGTCACATCTCACGTTTAAGGAGCTGACAATTCTTTTTTGTCAAATCGAGTGCGCATTTATTTCGAGACCAATGTGCAGCCTGACCGATGAGGATTTGAATTTGAGTTTATTTTTGAGTAAATTTTTCCGTTTCATTCATTTTATCTTCCGAGCCAATTTCATTTCATTTTGAATTTTTTGTGTTAGTTTTATTTGAAGACGATTTATAATGTCTTGGCCGGGAGTATGTTCAGACCAATCTGAACTTTTGTTTATCTTAATAGTTGGCACAGTCAATTAAGTTTCTAAATTATGTAATGTCAAGCATTGTACTGTGCAGTTTAGTTCATATTATAACGTTGATCTATAAACAACAGTCTTTTGATTCGACATAAAATAATTGAACCTGAGAAACCGATATCCCCTAAACACTTCCGATGTTACTTGCTGTATCTTAGAATAATTTCGATTTTTATCGAAAAATTTCTCCTCATTTTTCCTTAATTTTATCTAACAATTTCCTTATTTCTCCTTATTTTTGTGCTAAAACCTCCTTAATTCCTTAATAAGGAGGCCAAATTTAGAGTGAGAGACCTGGTTGAAGACTGGAATGGGTTGACAGACAAATCATCTCTTAAAATTATCTATAGGTATAATATCAAAGAGAACCAATGTACGACTTTAGCAATTAGACCCGAGCAAATATTTAACTGATTCATAATCTCCTCTCTGAGCTAGTAAGTTCACGCATCAATTAAAACGTTTTGTAGACTGTAATGTAAAACGTAGAACCATATTCTCTAGCTTAAAACTTACATGTCAGTTTTAAATTTTGTTACGGAAAATTACGAAAAAATACTTCAGTCGGCCTTTTCAGAAAAAGTTGGTAAATTCCTTAATTTTGTTCTGACTCATTAGGGGCACATCCAAAGCTAACACGATTTCGTAAGCTTTTCCATTTTATATGAAGTTTGTAAAAATAATTCTACGAAATGTCACACGAATTTACGAAATCTTGTATATCAATGAGTTTCGACTTCCCAGGCCAAAACAGAAGACTCAAAAGTTCGAATATAGACAATAGACTTAAGACCCTGAGTGAGTATACCTTTTCCAAACTTTTGACGCGGTTGTTTAGAGCTTCTATTATTAGGTATGTACCGGACCGTTTAAGCCTGTCACACATACGGCTATTCATCTGTTATCGATAACGACGACTAAAATAATGACAGACTCTGGGTACTATGGTCTTTTTTAGAGTAAAATAAATGTTAAAAAAATTGAAGTACAAGATTTGAAATCAATCGATTAAAAATACTTTGGGCGATAGAAGTAATAGACGCGATAGTAATACTAGTCATATGCTTGCCGTCTGTAACAGGTTAAACATTCAGCATGCAACTGGGGTGTTCTCAGTAAGAAGAACTATCCTAATTTGAAGTGATCACTTTTTACACTTTTCTTCCCTGTACACTCGCTGTAGAACAAGGCGTGGGAGCGAATAGGTTGAGAGTATGTTATTGCTGGAATCAACGGTAAATAGGTCATTGATGAAAGATCGGTTGCGTGATAAACTTAATTTTACGGCGTTCTCGGGCTATTGGCATCCCGTTATAGGCCTAACCTTTAAAATCGAGTTTTTTTTTCACATACTTGCTATCACAGAGCCAAAAGTAGTAAAAATAAAAATATAGTTTCTTCGACAATTATTCATTCAATTCTGAACAAAAGTCTTAGGACTAGTTGAAAATTCTATGCCGGTTAAGTTATATCCTCATTAGGAATCTCTCATAGCTTAAAAACGAAATGTTTTTCGTATCACGCACTGTAATGTAATAACATTGCATGGGTTTTAGAATGTGGCCTTATGAGGAATGGATATGCTCTCTCGGTCTATACGTCTACCATTACATATGTTCAATGTTCAATGCCATTAAAAACGTTCATCATTGTAAATCCACGATCATCAAACTAAATGAATTTAAATTTGCATACAAATCGAGACACAAATGCTGTGTCGTCGCTGGGAAATATAAATCAAGAAACAAACAAACTCCAAACATTTTGATATTTCTGTAAGAATTTTAGCATTTAAATTAAATTCAAATTTATTTTCCTTTCTTAAACGACAATCTTCCGATATTGCTTGAAGCGTCTAAAGCTTCGTGCCTGAAACCGAAAACATTCATCTATAAATAAAACATACCAGCCAGTCAATATTTCGAAAATGAAACCTTCTATAATGGAAGTTCTATTCTCTATGTGCCATATTATTACGTGTATTCATTACAGCATTGCTTTTTACTCCCCTTTTTTTCATCGAACAGATAATGCACGTTATACGGTTCATGTATGTATGTTCGAACAGAAACTGAAGTGAGGTCGAATTTAATTGAAAAACATTTCAATTTAGCTTCCTACTTCATTTAACGTACTTTTCCACAAAAACTTCATTACCTAAAAATGCTTGCAATTTACACGCAACCAATCTTCAATATTTGAAATATTGTTAATTTCATGCTATCCTACAACTACCAGTAAATAAACTCGGCATTTTTTTGTGTGTTCCGTTCGGTAAAGGGAGCATTAGGGTCTAGTTTAACGGTTGAACATCATGTTGTAGTATACATAGAGTACGTTTTAATGGAACAAATCAGACCATTTAAACCGCATAGGTATTTATAATGTTTATGTCAGTTTTGATTAATTTAATTGCTGTTGAAATTGCGAGCTTTCCTTTATTGGAGAATTTAAACCGCGAGTAACAGGCAACATTTTTGTTTAATTGATTCGTTAACTTTTTTCGCAACAAATGATCGATGTTGGTTGATGATGAAATGATTTGGTAATTTTTGTAGGCAGCCAGTGTAATTATCGAGTCTATTACTTCAGTTGATTTAACAATTTTCACCAAATCGAAACAATAGTGTATTTGGTACTAAATGATGAGAAGTTGACTTGTTTAGGGCTAGTTGAAACTTTGAATGCCTTTGTTGTGGAAAATTAAACCCGGACAAAAAAAAAGAAATTTTCCTCTTTTTTCTTAATGTTAAAAATAACTGTTCGGTCGCAAATATTAAGCTGGGACCATAGTCTCCGGGACGAATAATGTAGAATTTTCAGGCGCAAGATTTGTTTATTTGTTTATTTGTTTGATTACTGTTTGATTAATTGCACCATTCACACATGAAAAATGTTGCGTTTTGCTCGTAGGAAAATTAGGAAGTTCCAACTCGAGAGTTTCGCAATCCCCGCTTCGCTCTGACCGCAAAACTTCGCTACTGTTGGTATTCCCAATTTTCTCTCTTCAGTAAAAAATAGTTTTATTCAGTCACTGAGGGTTTAGATTTCGAACATTTTTTTATTACAATGCCTTTCAAAGTTTCAGTTGAGGGCAGAAACTGATCATTTTCTCGCACTGGTCTTAAAAATAACGCAGTTGTGAAAATACACTTTCTCACTTCAGCTGCAACTTCGGATGCCTTCAGGGCCCATTTCTGGAAAATAATTTTTCTAAATGTCCCTGATTAGCCAAAAGTTTCCAAAAATTCCTAAAATTTTCTTAAATTTGGTCGTAAAGGAAATTTTGAAAAACGTAAGAAAATTGTTTAGGAAATTACTTTCTCAAAAATGTGCCCTGACTTTGTTGTGATAAATTATGTTTTAACATCGGAAAAAGAAAAGAAATTTCTCATTTTCTCGGTAGCTCTAGTTAAGTTCTGGTCGAATTAAAATTCCAACTTTTTTCCCCAGCCTAAACACCAAACACTGGAAAAATCTATTGCTTCATCAGTTGTGGTATTAGCTGCTTTAAATTTTTACATTTTTAAGACTACGCTCAAAGTTTTCTTTACAACAACACCAACATTTTCATGAGAACTTAAGGAAGCGAACATTGAAGAATTCTTCGATCATGTAAACCCAATCGGAGTAGAAATCGTCAAACGCTTTACTAATTAAGTTTTATTTAGTTGACATATTCGCATGATTAGAATAATTCTTAGATTTTGTAAGATCTACTTCAGATGTTACTGAAGATGTATGAGACGAGACATACTTAAAACGAAAATGCTATTTGCAGTTCCTGCAAATAGTTGTTCATGTAGACTATTCGCAGGAACTGTAAATAGTGCTTCATGGAGACCATTTGCAGTAACTGCAAGTAGTTTCTCATTGAGACTATTCGCAGAACATCTTTCTTAAAAATGGAGAAATTCGAGTTCCTTAAAAATGGTTGAAAATGACTGAAAATTAGAATACAATCGAGAATCCACTACCTGAAAAAGTCTGTAGAATTCCAGTCCACAGTTACCAATTTATACTTTAAATTAAAGTCTTTAATGGTATTCAAACTCTACGCTGTTGGTAATTATGTTTCACCAAAGTTATCAATAGCAGTATTAGACGAATGACATAACAAATACGTTGTTTCATTTTGCGCCGCGCAAAATGATACAACGTATTTGTTATGCCATTCGTCTTAACTGCGAATAGTGTTGCATGGACACTATCCGCAGTTACTGCGAATAGTCTCCATGAAACACTATTTGCAGGAACTGCGAATAGTCTTCATGAAGCACTATTTGCAGGAAATGCAAATAGCGTCGGTCTACTTAAAACGACCTTATATCCACGTTTAACTGAACATATCAAATATCTTTCCAATAACGATTAGCTCAACAATTGGTGTAGCCCAATACTAGTGTTCATTGAGTATGAACAACCTCTCATTTCAAAGTTTTTATTCAAATTCCTTAGTCTAATCATCTGTATTAATCCGTTGGCATACCAAATTATTAAACTCATTTTCTCTTCCATTCCAGGAATTACTACAAAGTGCAATTGATATCGCTCCGAACGCTTCGTTAAACAACCTAAAGCAAATCGTATCATTCGGTTGTGCTGTTCTCTCGCCCGACTCTGCCTATCCCGATTTTCCAGTGGACAGCCTCGACAACATTGCACGAATAATCAACAACAATCCCAATATTCCGGTACACAATGCCATTTATCGACTTTATCCATATCGAACATTCCTCGCAAATGACGGCATACAAGGAATTTATACGCTGCTGAATACATTGAATATACCGGTGCCGACAGAGGAGGGAAGTAGCCATCGAGTCATTGATATTCAACCATCGGAATTAAATAAATGTGTTGGTGGGTTAAATTTCACTTTTATCTTATTTGATGGAGAAAAAAACGAAATTTTTTTACATTTAAATGGAAAATTATGCAAAGAATTTTTTTCCTCTTCTCTTTCCGTTGTGATGTAACAGTGAAAATGAACATTGATGCCAAGAATGTTGAAGTGGAGGTTCCGCACGGTACGTCTCGTTTGGCAGGTAGCGAAAATGGAAATCGTTTCGTTGAAACGGAATATCAAAGTAAATTGTTGACGGAAATTATACAAACCTTTGCGGTGGGTGAAGTGTGTCTAGTCGGTAAGGTTTGGTTTGGTTTTTTTTATTAGAATTTTCTTCTCCGAACTTGTTTTCCGAAATGAGATTTTCTGTAATGTCAATCACAGGACCGAAGGGATGTGGAAAATCTGTTTTGGTATTCGAATTGGCGCGACTGTTGAATCAAACCATCGAACCGATGGTACTGTATCAAGACATGACGGCTAGAGATTTGATTCAACAACGTACGACCAAAATTAATGGCGATACGATTTGGCGTGATTCTCCTCTGGTTCGAGCGGCTAAAAATGGAACTATCGCTGTACTGGACGGAATACATCGCATCCATAACAGTACCATTTCTATACTGCATAGGTTAGTGTGTCGATTGTGCTGTGGCACTTGAGTTGATCCTTTGACCATTTTGACCAAAAACATTCGACAGATTGATCCACGACCGTGAAGTGCAATTGTATGATGGAACTCGATTACTTCGGCACGATAGATATGATCAGCTGTTAGCCAATGGTAGTACAGTGGAGGCGTTGAATAGTAAAGGAGTTGTCAGGATTCATCCGTCGTTCAGAATTATTGCTCTTGCTGAGCCCCCAAATGGTAAGGCGATTTCTGTTTCAGGCTTCGTTCATAAAGTGTGTCACGTCAATCATGCGAAAGAGATGAAAGATATGGTTGAAAATATGAATGGAATAGATGCAGATAGTCGGGATGCGTGACATACTTCATGAATGGTAACCTTATGATGATTTCATTGTTGTGTCAACTAAGACCTTCTGTGATGACCTAACATTTCTGTTCAGTTGAGACTGGTGCGAACTGGTTGACCCCAGAAATGTTGAGCTTGTTCATGTTCCATGAAGTCCGAAATTTGAGCAAAAGGGAAGAGCTTCACATTATTCAGGAGTTGGTAAATATTTGCATTTAATTCGTCAAACGAACCGTTCGATTCACACTGCTTTCATTATTTAACAGTACGGAACGGTTGGCCCATCATTCGATAAAATAATTAATTTGGCCCATCTGATGAGGTCGGCCAAAGATCCGCTACTGAAGAATCTGTCAGCAACATTGTCTACCAGGCAATTACTTCGCATCGCACATAGAATGGCCGTCTACTCTCCAGAAAATGTAAATTTCTTTAAAAGATCTCGTCCAGCACTCGTATCGAAATGAATTGTCATCTCTTTTAGGAACAATCGTTAAATCAAGAATTGAATTCGGCGTACAACACAATTCAACGAGCATTTTTGGCCAAATTCCTTCCAGCACTACCGAGAGCCGCTTTAGAGAATGCCATCCGGAATGTTGGTATTGAGCGCTTGCGTCCAGCGACTGGTCAAATCGAATCATCGATATCGGTGCAGAATAATAACCTACGGATTGGCACCACAACCACTGCTTTGTATAACACAGAAGCTGTAACAAAAGTTCCGGACATTCTGTTCTACGATGTGCCGCAACATGTTCGACTTTTGGAGCATCTGTTGCAGGTAAAGTGTTTGTACTGAAGCTGCTCTGGTGTGAACAAGTGGTAAAATGTTGTGTCCTCTTAACAGGATTTCCTAATTGGCAACCATTTGCTTCTGGTTGGTAACCAAGGGGTCGGTAAAAATAAAATTGCCGACAAATTGCTGCAACTGATGAATAGACCCAGAGAGTACATTCAGTTGCACCGGGACACAACAGTTCAGACGTTAACATTGCAACCAACGGTCAGAGATGGTATAGTTATCTACGAGGACTCACCGCTCGTCAAGGTACAATTCAATGTTCTCATTTTGAGCTCACTAGCAAAAAAATTTCTTTTCTGTTTGATCAATAGGCGGTCAAGCATGGCTACATTTTAGTCGTTGATGAGGCAGACAAGGCTCCAACCCATGTCACATGTATCCTAAAAACTCTAGTAGAAAATGGGGAAATGATTCTCTCAGACGGTCGAAAGATTTTGCCATACTCACCTTCCAATCAGTCACTGCCGCCAGAATACTTCATTCAAACGCATCCAGATTTCCGTATGATCGTCCTAGCAAATCGTCCCGGTTTTCCATTCTTGGGAAATGATTTCTTTGCTGCCCTCGGTGACCTATTCAGTTGTCATGCGGTAGACAATCCATCGACCGATTCTGAAATATTCCTTCTACAGCAATACGGGCCGAACGTGCCCAAAGCAACGCTAATGAAGCTTGTCAGCGCTTTCGCTGAATTGCGTTCAATGGCCGACGTTGGACAGTTAAGTTATCCGTACAGTACGCGTGAAGTGGTCAATATCGTGCGGCACTTGGAAAAATTCCCGAACGAAGATCTATCCGAGCTTATTGGTAATGTGCTAGATTTCGATCGGTACACTCCGGAATCGTTGGAACAAGTGACTGATGTTTTGCAGAAGCATGGCCTGGAAATTGGATCTTATGCCAAAGATGAATTGGCGTTGTTACGTCGGAAGCGTGAGATTCAATTGACTATTCAACATTCCAATCAAAAAAGTGTGTCGATGCCCAAGCATGGCAAAGAAGATCCGGAGAATAAGCCTCATGTTGGTGGAAATACGTGGGCCGGTTAGTTAATCTTTTGCTGTTGACTGAGGAAGTGTCACTAATTTCCTTATTAATTTAAAGGTGGCAGTGGCGGACGTGATACAGCAGGACTTGGTGGCAGAGGCGGTCCATATCGATTAGATAAGGGACACAATGTACATCAACTATCGGACGCGGACAAGGACGACATTCCTGAACATGTTAAAGAGGCAGCTAAAGCAATGAATCGCAAAGCATTCGAGGAGAAACTGAAAGAGATTAAAATGTCGGTGTACGACCATAGTGTCTACGAGCAATTCCGGGTACCTGTTAAAAATCAAATACAACAGTTGAGGATTGTGTTGACTGCACTGCAAGCGAAAAGCAAAGAACGCCATTGGCAAAAGCATCAAACATCGGGCGAGCTAGACGACAATAAACTTATCGAAGGTATAACCGGTGAACGGACAATATATCGGAAAAGGGCGAATCAAGATCCTGAACCAGGCCAACCGCAAGAGAAACCGAAGAGATTGAAATTGGTGGTTGATGTTTCTGGATCAATGTATCGGTATGTAGCTATGCTAAGCGTACATTTGTGAGTCGCGTCTGAACGAATATTATTGAAACAGTTTTAACGGCTACGATCACCGATTGGACCGTCAATTGGAAGCCGTTGTGATGGTAATGGAAGCGTTCGAAGGGTTCGAGCAGCGTGTGCAGTACGATATTGTTGGACACAGTGGCGAAGCGGAGCAGATTCAATTTGTTGATCACAAAAATCCACCGAAAGATGACAAATTGCGTCTGGAAACCATCAAGGTACGTTGATCCCGAAATGCTACTTATCTTCCGTCCATAAACATTTTCATTCTAGACCATGCACGCCCATTCGCAATTTTGTTGGTCTGGTGATAACACTGTAAATGCGACGAAAATAGCTGTTGATTCATTGGCGAAGGAGGAAGACGATTGTGATGAGGCGATCGTTATCATCCTTAGTGACGCTAATTTGTCACGTTACGGCATTTCGCCTCAGAGGCTAGCGCAGACATTGACGTCACAGGAGCCAAAGGTGCAGGCGTACACCATATTCATTGGAAGCTTGGACAACGAAGCTGAAATGTGAGTATTGAAGTGCATCAAACTGTGTTCTCTTTTCTCATCAAATCCAAACTTTTCAGAATAACAAAGAGCATGCCGGCGGGAAGAAGTTTCATCTGCATGGATTTGAAGGAGCTTCCTCAGATCCTCAAACAAATTTTCGCTTCATCGGTTTTGCATCAAAGTAAATTGTAAAAATTTGTTAGTTAAATCAATGAAACAGGGGAAAAATGAATAGATTTTTGTGAATAAAACTTTGTTATGGTACAATGAGTGCATTTTTACCATGTACGTGTACCAAACCACTATCGAAGAACTTAAGAATCTCGTCACTAGGAAAATGGAATTGTAAAAAATTGGAATCTGAACTAATGTCGCTGTGACAACGTTTCCGTCGTAGATGAACATAAAGGTCAGAAACCTTACGTCTCATTGGAGTCTTTCTCCTCATATCGTATTTTCTGAAATACAACTCGGATCCAAGATCTAAGATAATAACATATTGGATTGAACTGATGGACCAAATACTTACAACGACACTGCCTATTTCTGCACGGTAGGGGATTGTCCATAAATGACGTCAACATGTCACGGTGTGGTTGAATGGAGTTTAATTAAACATGTCGTCGCAAATTTGATATTTTTGGATATTCTTAGTCTGCTTGTGGCCCTGAACAACGTTCCACAAAATTTTTTTGATTTTCATCCGTGCAGTCCGGAGCACCCTTACCAAGGATCCCTAGACCCTAGAGTGCTCTGTGGGTGCGATAGAGCTGATTGGGGTTGCAATCGATAGGGTATGGAATTCTAATGGTCATAATACAAAAAATTTGTCGCATGGATGCAAGGTGGACAGGTGGCGACTCATTGAAGTTGAAAAATGACGATCTTTGAAAGGTTCTACAGGCGTGGATACTTGAGTCACAGAGGTGGTAATTATTTGTACAAGTATCGGGACATTAGCTCTACCAATATCCAAAAAATTACTTTTCCAATTTTTCTACATAGCAACTTTATAGTGGTTCAAAATTTTTCTCACTTTTTTGGCCATCGTGGTGAAACTCAGCAACACCTAAGTCACACTCATGATAGTTTTTCGCAGCCAAACTGCTTACATTTGTTTTGCTGTTAGTCTCAGCTTTCCAACAACACCCCACTTGCTATATTATTAAACTACAGAAAAACAGCAAAATATTACTGATATTTGGCCTCTATTACCGTTTTCTGAAATCATGCTTAAAATTTCGTTGTAGATGGATTACCTCACTTAGGCACTCAATAGAACGGCACTGTTGACCAGAGATATAGCAAGTGAGATGTTGTTGGAAAGCTGAGACTCTGACTCTGGTCGTATATAACAAAAAGCATGTTCAAAACAAATGAAGTAAAAGATTTTTGAAATCAATTTCAGAAAATCTTCGATCAAACGAAGTAATAGTTTGAGCAGTAAAACTGTTAGTATGCTTGCCGTCTATGACAGGTTCGTATTGACTCTGATAAGAAAACTCCGAAAATTTCAAGAAAACTCCAAAATCCCACTCTTTAAGCCATGTAATCGAACTGTCCTCTAACAGTCTATTGATAGTTATTGGCGTCTATTGACGGCTATTGGCCCAGTATTTTCCCGCGTAGCTCTTTTAGGTGTTTTATACTTCTGCGATTTTCAGTAGTTTCCGAAACTAATACTTCGCATGGGTCCACAAATACTTCGCATCAAAATTTCATGAGAAATTTAAACAAACAAAAACCCAAAGTGATCCCCTACTATAACACCATGTAAACATTCCTGACTTCATTCATGGCACATACGAAAACTTTTAAAGCTGAATGAATGTCCAAACTTGAAATTACCCTTACATACATCACCAACCACCACCAAAAAATGTTTGAACTTGTTTCGCCTTTACGAACTGACCTAACACGAAAGCAATGACGTTGAATCGTAATGAGAGGTCAACAAACCCCGTCCCAAACGGAATATATTCATGATGTGTTCCACTTTACGAATACCATCTCAACAATTATTGTGGAACCTAAACAAATAGCATGGTAATGGAAATGGTCGTTACTATGCCAACAAAATGATATCGACAAACAACGACACCACCGAAGTCGCAACCATTCGATCAAATGTTTTAAAAATATAATTTGGCCAATAACCCTTAGGTCTTTTCTGTGTATTATTCTGCAGAATGTGACGGTATTTCAGTGGTTCCGGATGTGTTTTAGACATGTTTGTTCGCTGATTGTTGTTCTTTGTTGAAGTGTCTTGCACCGAACCATTTGGATGTGAATGTTAAACAATGATTTATCCTTCCAATCGTGAAATTTCTTTGGTGGAACAGAAGAAGCTCCAGTGGGCAAAGGAAAAAGGTTCGCAATTTGTGTTCAGAAAAAAAAGTTTTTGGTTTTTTCACTGTGCCACAGCTAATGTTGCTTTCCATTTATTGATCAAACAGAAGAACTGTCCAAATTAAACGAATCGCTTTCACCATTCTCCTCAACAACATCTCGAAAAATTGAACGCACATCGATAAGGTGAAGAAAAAATGCGATGGAGAGACGGAAAGAACGAAATTTGTGATACCGCCAATCAATTTATTTATTTTTTTCGTAGAACATTCTACTCGAACGTCGATCTATCACATAAATATCGTTCGGAGGGAGACAGTTCGCTACTATCGACGCCACATCACTATGGTGATTCCAGAGACGATTACTACAGTCACTATGAAGATTTGAACGAACGAGTTCGTAGTCCCAGCCTACCGCCCATAGACCGGGGAGGAAAGAATAGGTAAACTATGGGAAACGATGGAATGGTTTATGTTCAATTCATCAATTCATAGATATATCCGAATAGCAGTTCGTATATCAAGTAAATTGCCAGTAATTTATTTATCTCACGTCTATGTCATCAAGTATTTAGTGTACACACAGGATGCATGACGGTAAACCTTCAGATTCAAGTACAAGAATGGTATCGATTTTATTTCATTAATTTCGTTTCTTTTCTTTTTGTTTGTGCGGTGTTTTTTTCTTCCTCGTTGATTTCGTTTTTTGGGGTGGTTTATTGTGTCTACAACACACATAACTATATACATATGTATCGAGTACAACATAAATATGTTTATTCTAGTATAAAGTGCCAGAGCCCCGCATATTTCTAAATAAAGTGAAGCTCTATGTACACGTATACCTAAATGGAAGCTTTATTTAGCGAAGCTTTTGTGTATCCAAAACACTATAGCGTACAGTGGCACTGTTTCATTCTGTTTGGATCGTTTCTATTTTTTCTGTGTAATACACACTGATGCATTCAAGCAAAGATTGAAGAAATTCAAGGGTTCGTAAAAACACTGTTTTGATGGTTATACGTATATTATATAAATGATGGTGTTAGCGGTATGGAATATATCGGTTATGTAAGGGTGGGCGATGATGAAGAAAAAGAAAGAACACAGAAGAAGCAAAAGAAAAAAAATAAAGAAACAAAATCTTATGGTTTGGTACACATCGAATTACGTATATACATACATATCGAGTGAGTATCTCCGCTGAGAATTCGTTAGCCACATTTTCTTTTGCACACCCTTGCAGTTAATTCAAACACATTTACAAGCCAAGACGGTTTTCTGTTTCTTGATGGGATTTCTTCCATTCTTTGACTAATGTTTCCTGATAATTTTTCTTAATCGAATTGAGTGGAAGGAAAGACAATGGGGTGGGTTCTCTTTCCGAGATAGAGAAAGAGGGGATAATAAATTAATAAATAAGAAATGACTTTTCGTAAACTTTTTGCTGTCGTTCAGCTTTGGTACTGTTAGTTAGTTTTATTGGGAAAAGGAACTTTCAGGGCAATCTGCTTTTTGAATGGAAATGGATTTTTGATTGGATTGTCATTTCGTTTATCGTTGAAAGAAATAAACTTGGGAAAAGTAATTGTGTGACGACGTGACTGTTTATGCGGTTGTTGTTTGTTTTTTTTCCTAGGCGTTCAAAACAACCCATTCCTAGCGCTGACGAGGATACATCCGGTTATTTGAGTGATTCAGCGAATCAATGTGAGAGTCCAGATGTGACGTTGTCCCACACAAGTAAGTAATCAAAGCATTTAGCATTTTAGGCTTATTAGGCTCAGTGCCATGTTACTTCGAACATGGATCCATTAAGTCCCAAACTTGGGCAGTATAGCTTATTTTCTCGGACATTTTTAACTTTACTTCCGATGTTTTTCATTCAAGCAATCGGTCTGCCTAATTTCAGAGACTTCAGAGGCAACGTGGGATGGTAAATGAATGTCCTCGTTTCGACGTACTTCTCATGGAACTCACGTACTTTGCATCCGCAAATGTTACATTTATACGTTCATTTCCTTTTCGTGTAGGCCTGACTTGATATCATGGTATATAATGTTCACATTGAGCATATTCTGTGTCTTGTTGAACACATGAAAATTGAATCTTCCGAATCGACTTTTCTCGCAGCCTGTACTAATGGTCCCGGTTCAGGTTTCCAATCGATTTCGTTCCGATTAAGGTCAACATGATCAAAACCAAGTACGTTCACATTATCGTCCACGTCTTGTCCTACAGGATTCTCTTCATACCTTCTTCTTCTATTGGGTCATCACTATTGTCGTTAACCTGTTACAGATGGCAAGCATATGACCGGTACTAATATCTATTACTTCAATCGATTAAAGTATTTTTAATCGATTGATTTCAAATCTTTTACTTCAATTTTTTTAACATATTTTTTACTGTATAAAAGCCCATATTACCCAGAGCTTGTCATTATTTTTGTCTTCGTTATCGATTCGATAACAGATGAATAGCTGTATGTGATAGGTTAATGATGGAAAACATGTTCGCATATTGGTGAATTACATCGTGTAGATTGTCTAATGGCGCTGATGTTTCAAAAGTTTCTTGTGAAACAAATCTGGATTGTTCAATTTCAAAATTCTTGATAAATTCTAGATATTTGGCGAAACACTGAACGCCAAGGAAGACCAAGAATGCGTTTACCCACCGAACATCGCAAATCCAACGAGAATGGAAAAAGTTTGGACAAAAATCCACGTCACCGGTCCATACAGAAACAATACAAAAGTGAACCTCAATCCATACAATTCAACAATAAAAACCACGAAATTGTAAAAACGTACAGGGGTCGAAGAAGTCTGGACGACGAAACCGATATTGAACCGGAAACGGACGTTAGCGTTCCAAAGTATGTCGTTTAACTCGTCTGAATTTGTCGTGTATCTTCATTTTGTCACTAATGTTTCAGTTGTTATGGCATCTCATCATCGAATTCGTCAGATATCAGTCGGGATTTTTCAGTTTCCCCGGCATACGGTAACTCAATGTATAACAAAAGTCGAGACGAAAGAGCCAAATGGGGTGACAGAGGTGTAACGATTGGACATTTTTACGATCCGGTTAGCAAAGACAGTGAAAAGCCGGAACCAGTGTGGCTTGAAAGGGGATTGCATGACACTCGGGACAGCGGTGATGAATCTGTGACGTAATTACTTTTTTCGTTCAATGAGTGATCCGCTTGTGATTGTAAATTTTGCTTGTCTAGATCGTACTCTTTCATTAGAGGACAAAATGCTCCGATAGATCCAAATACCTTAGCAGAACGAGCCACGAAGCGACTTAAAGCTCTTGAATTTCAAAATGCTATCAAGGAACAGTTAGCTGAACGAGAAATTCAACGAAGACGTGAATTGGAGAATCGTCGCAACGATGAACGACGACAAGAGGAATTGTTGAAACATCAATTAGAACTGGAAAGTAGACAAGCCGAACAGGAACAACGAAAGCAACGCGAAAAAATGGAAAAAGAAAATAGAAAACGTGAGATTTTAGTGCAAGCACTGGAACGTGCTGCAGAAGAAGCGAAAAGAGAAAAGGAAAGACGACGAAGAGAGCGAGGAATAATTACTCCGTGTCCAGATAGCGACCAAAGTGATGAACAGAAATTGCATTCAGAAAATATCGTCGACGAGAATAAAGCCCAGCAGAAGGCGGATACGACGGATCAATGCTCCAAACAGGAGACTGTCAAAATTGTCGGTGGTTGCTCGGCAGAATATTCAGCAAAGAATGACGAAGAGAAGATTCTGATTGGTTCACCAATTCGACTGAGGAAAAAAAATGTTCCACTAAAACCTAAGCGACCCACCAATCCTGTGAAGGAAGAACCAACCAGTACGGAAAATGAGAAAGATAATTTGGATGGAGTGGCTCTACTCATACAGCCATATCAACCATTTGTGCCTATTGCTATCAAAGATACCATTGAATATCCGAATCTACAATTTGCAGTGATGCTTGCACATCAGTTTCCTCAGTTCGCTCCAATAAATTTGAATCTGTTAAACATGGAGAATTATCAGGCAGCTCCTTCCACAGCCCCAGCAAAGATCACCAACAATTTCGAACAGCAGAGAGATTCTCCAGAAGTCCAGAATGAGTATGTGAAATGTGACATTTGTGGAAAAAACCAAAGACCGGAAGCAGACGATGATGACCATCACGACGAGGAACCAACAAAAGAACCGAAAGATATATTTGTTCTGCCTCATGATGGTACCTTCACTAAAGAATCCAGCGAGATTGATAATTTGTCACACACAACGAAAGACACAATTGACGTATCAACGCAAACGGAACATGCAGTATGTGATCTTTGCTCTGTTCGCACTCCTGTATTGACCTCAGAAGAGTCCAAATTTCAAATCGTCGCTGAGAAGGACGACGATTGCAGTGAAATTGAGAAAGAGGAAACAACAACGACCACGACCACCACCACCACAACAACCACAATGATTCGATCGAAGAGCAAAGACCAAAAATTGGCAACACGTCCAAAATGGGGTGTGAATAGACCGGCAAATCAATATGTCAAAGCCAGCGAACGCGATCCATTCTATCTCAGGAACAAGCGAAACAGATTCAAGAAACGCTCTCAAACCGAGTCAGAACTGATGAACATCACCGACAATTCCAGTCGATCGACTAGTCCCAGCATAGCCTCACCTCCAGCATCGTCGAAAAACAAATCAACCTTAAACCAGAAACTGTCACGCAATGTCTGCACTGAAATTCTTCCGATCAAGACGGATGTTAACGGGAAAATATTTTTGAACTTTCGAGAAGCCAGTGTCGTGATGACTGAAGATGAAATAAAACAAAATTTGAGACAGAGATATTGTCGGATGGAACGTATCATGAACAGACGGAAAACTTCCAACGAAATAATGGACGACTTGAACGGTAAATTGGCGCAGAAAGAACACGATACATTCAATCGTAAAAGTGTTCCCAACGGGAGAGTTGAAATGCCAGTTCTGAAGAAGAGTGAATCGTTTAAAGTTCTTTCTAAACGAGGCAGTGCCGATATGGACATAGAGAGTTATTAAGGAAGAATTACTCGTAGGATTTTCGATCGAACCATTTTTTTAAACTGCACATTTCGAATAAGAAATTTTTAATGAGCACAACGACATTATGCAACTGAATCGTTTAAATAAAGATGCAAATTTAACATAAAAGTTAACTGATTTTCGTCTGTTTATTTGTCGTTCATAAAATATGATAATCAGCAGATTGAATCTATAATTCAAGACCTGAAATCAAATGATCAGATTCTGATCTAAGCTGAACTCTATATCAGACAACTGAAAAAGTTTGTCAATCCTTTAGTGAATTCGCCGAAAATATCACTAAGCGTATTAGCTATAACCACAACACTACCAGATAAAATATGAATCTGCTACTTCTGTTCTGTAAATTTTATTGTTGATTTACGAAATCTTTTACTTCATTCGTTTTAACATAAATTTCACTATGTAAAGAAACAGTAGAAGTCCACATTGCTTATTTTTGTCGTCGATGTCGACTATTCGATCAATTTGCCTTAGACGAATTGTATAAAATCAACGCACTTCAGGCAAACGTACTTCAAATGACGGCTGCCATTATTATTATTGTGTATGAAAATTTGTTCCAAATTTTTTTACAGTGTAAAAAATTGTTCGATACACTGTCGAGTTTCAGTACTCCATTTAGAGTACCACTCAAGCTTGAAGTGCGCTGATAAAATGCATATTTAAATCAAATCAAACAAAATACATGTAGGAGGCGTTGACATATTAACTAGTTGATAACTTAGCTTTTAGCAATGGATTTTCAATTACTGCGAATGTAAAGATTTGCTTTTAATATTCGGGACAAATTATCATAATTTTTTGTTAAAACACGGTTAGAAGAGCAGACGTCTGAATTTTCAAGTGTTTTTTTGTTTGTTACACTCGCGGAATTTTGAAAATCGACACATTTTCTGTTTCTGCGTTTTACTTGAGTTTCTGATTTCTTCATATAAAAATCAGTAAACCAAGATACAGAAAATGTGTCGGTTTTCAAAATTCCGCGAGTGTAATTACATATATCAAAAGTGTGTGTCTTCCAAAATATTATTTTCACGATAAGTTATCGGTTGCGTATTTATTAATCTATTGTAGTGATACTTCCGGTCCTTGAAAGTTTCCTCCTTCATCGTCAAGGTAAGCGTTCCCATATTTTCATTTTTATAAATTCAAAAGTTTTGTGTGATAAACAAATTCAAATTATTCACGTTAATCAACCATTTCGTATTTAACGGACACATGTTGGTAATTTCCCGTTCTATAGACAGAAGCAATTTCGGAACAACTAATACCAGAAACTACAGGGAGAGAAAAGTGAAAAGTTTTTTTTTGTTTTGTTTTGGGCTTTGTTGTGGTTTGTAATTGATTCCACACGTAATATGTTTAACAAATGAAAAGCCAGATTTTTTATTTTAGTTACCTAGCCGAAATTCAGAAAACGAAAATCTTGATTTTTATTTGTTCAACGAAATTCTCGTGAAATCAATTACAAACCACAATAACTCCCAAAGTAGAAAACATGTCGAATTTTGCTTTTCTCATACAGTAGTATCTAGAATTGAAATTCTAGAAAATGCGTAAAATTTCTCGAAAGTTCTTGAATTTCTCGAAATCAAGAAATTTCGAACATTTCCAAGAAATCTCAAAAAGAATCATAAAACTTACTGACATATTTCTGGCCAAGACATTTTTAGCCCCGTACGAAGTACGAAGGGGCTTATAGGATTACGGTGCCGTGTGTAATTGATGGAATTCGAAGCAGGCGGTAAGGGCAAAGTGTTTGCCTATGTTCATAGATGACGAATCCGCAATAAACATTTTGTCTGTCCGTCTGTCCTTCTGTCCGTCTGTCACGTCCATATCTTGAGTAAATCAAATCCTTTTTCAATTTTTTTTTCCCTGAAAGGTAGTTGAAATTGTGAGGCTAAGTTCGAAGATGGGCGATTTTGGGTCGACCTCTCTCGAGTTGGGCCCCATAAGTGCTTTAACGTTTTCCAAAGATTTCTCTGGCCATTTAAAGGCTACACTGGTAAGTGATACATCAAATGAAAGGTATTTACAATACCTATCGACGAAAAGTTTATGGAAATTGGATGACCGACTCGTGAGTTAGACCCCTTGGTGTGAACTAGGTACAGGGCGGCAAGCCGTTTTTGATTGTAGGTTGGCCAAATTTGAACGGATTTTGATGGATTTTGCTTTATTAGATAGGCATTGACCGTACCAATCAGGAAAAAAAAGTTTATGAATATAGGTTGACCGGAGCGTGAGCTAGGTCCCTTGGAGTGAGCTCATATCCGGCTACTCGTACAGTGAAGGTGGTGTTTTTTTTATTAATATCTCGAGTAAACTTTGACCGAATTTCATGATTTTTTTTTTGTTTGAAAGGTACTAACGAATGTAAAGCAGCCGTACTACTTTCCACCTCCTAACAAAATGGCCGTCGGCCGCCATTTTGGATTTTTGTAAAAACAATATAAATCGATGAAAATAATTCTTATAAAGTTATTGATCAGTGGGAAGTGATTGGATGTGTGTGTGGTGTTTCAAGGATCCCAAATATGGATATCTATATATAAATATATATAGCTATATTGAGCTATATAACGGTATAGATAGTTATTTTGAGCTATATACTAGCATATCTATCAGTAAATTGTTTATTCCCTTGACTGAAAGTCAAGGGTCTTATGCCAGAAAATACCCTAAAATGTTAGTAACCATACAGTGTATGAAAAATTATCAAAACTTTAAATGTTTGAAATATTTTTTTTTTGTCACGACGATAACTTGAGTAATTCTTAACCGATTTTGATGATTTTTTTTTTAATCGACGAGGAATGAAATTCCTGAGGTTAAGTTCGAAGATGAGCCATGTCGGGATAAGGTTCTGGAAACTATTCCAGAAAAACATGATTTTATTGATAATTTTAATTGTTGATAATTGTAATTGATAATACAGTGCTGATAATTGATATTTTGATAATTTAATGTGTTGTGGTGATATTATTATATAAAATGTAACTGTAATAACTGATTGGTAATAATAATATTGTTCCCTTGGCTGAAATTCAAGGGTCTTACGCCAGAAAATACCATAAAATGTTTGTAACCTAACAATGTATGAAATGTGAAGGAAAACGTAATTGTTTGTAACCTATTTTTTTTGTAACTTGATTAATTCATAACCGATTTTTATGATTTTTTTTTAATCGACGAGGAATGGGATTCCTGAGGTTAATTTCAAAGATGGGCCATGTCGGGATAAGGTTCTGGAAACTATTCCAGAAAAACATGATTTTACTCTGTTGATAATTGATAATACATGTTAATTGAAAATTAATATTGATAATTTAATGTGTTGTGACATTTTATGAAATGTTATGAGAAACGTAATTGTTTGTAATCTATTTGTCACGACTTGAGATGACTTGAGTCATTCTTAACCGATTTTAATAAAATTTGTTTTAATCGACGAGGAATGGAATTCAAAGATGGGCCATGTCGGGCCTAAGGATCTGAAAGCTATTCCAGAAAAATTCATTTTACGCTGCTTATAATTGATAATTGATAATTATTGGTAATTGATAATTCCCTTCACTGAAATGTTTGTAACCACACAAAGATAGTTGGAAGATAGGTCATGTGGGCCTAAGTATCTGGAAACTATTCCAGAAAAACAGGATTTTACTCTGTTGACAATTGATAATTTAATGTCTTATTCCCTTGACTGGCAGAAAATAGTGAGAAATTTTGGTTCCTAAAATTATACATCTGACATTTGGAAGGTTAAGTTCGACGATAAGCTATGTGTGATCAACGCTTCGGAAGTTACCCCAAAAAATAAAAATGCAATGTAATAAATGAACAATATCATTGATATTCGATTATTGGTATTTGATAATTGATAGTTGATTTTAATATTTGATAATTAACAAGCAGCATATATCTATACAGTGAGTATATAGTATTACAAAAGTCAAGCAATTCTAACATTAGGCAACTTCGACGAGTGTGAAGCTTACGGCCCGAGCGAAGCGAGGGTCGTAATTCACACGAGTTGCGGTATCATATTGCAATATTAGACAGCTCGGCCTTGCGAGAAGTTTGCGATTAGACCAAACCTAATATTAGACAACTGACGAGTGTGAAGTTTGCGGCCCGAGCGAAGCGAGGGTCGTAATTCACACGAGTTTCGGTATCGTATTGCAATATTAGACAGCTCGGACAAGCGAGAAGTTTGCGATTAGACCAAACCTAATATTAGACAACTCTGACGAGTGTGAAGTTTGCGGCCCGAGCGAAGCGAGGGTCGTAATTCACACGAGTTGCGGTATCGTATTGCAATATTAGACAGCTCGGACGAGCGAGCAGTTTGCGCCAAAGTATCAAGCAGAGTAATAGAAAAAAATAAAGCAGTTAATTTTGGCGGTGTCAAATGTCATTTTGATTTGGTAAGATTTTTACACTCGTAAAATTGCGATGAGAGCCAACGTATATTTGAAAAATAGGCACGAACGTTCTTTCAATGAAAATGTGATCACTGAAAAAGGCTTTCAAACACAATAGAATTTCATTGTGTCTTTATCGGATGCGCTTCTTTGTCACGTTGTAGACGATTAATCTGATATGAGATGAAAAAATCAGTTAAAATAAATTAAGATATTTATAATAGTGTAATATAATTGGTTAATTATTTTGGAAAAATTATCAGTCAAGGGACCCGACCCGCCCAACAGGTGGGACCTAGTTTATAGGTAAATATAGGTTAATATAGGACTGAGGAAATACGTCAATTTTAAATTTGTGTTACGTTTGGAAGGAACATCGTACAGGGCTTCGTAATTTTTAAGACGTACAAATTCCATAAGAATTTTACTTAACCGACGTTTACGGGCGCAGTAGACTTACGGTAAGAGTAGGGCGATGGACGAACTAGGGTCACGTGCGCAATAGATGTACGGGTTCGTACGGGGTTCAGTGGCAGCAAACGCTCCGACTGTTCTGACGGCTCGTTTTAATCGATTTTTCACCATGAAGCCATGATGGCTCATTTTCGGTCAAATGGAGGAAAATGTAGACCACAACCAGATCATGGTGAAAAATCGATTAAAAGAATGTCTTGGCCAGAAATATGTCAGTAAGTTTTAAAATTCTTTCTCAAAAAAATTCTCAAAATTCTCTTCATGACTTATTTTTGGTAATTTAAGATCCGGAAAATTCTGAAAGAAATTTCTCAATTTTTTCAAAACTATTCGGAATTCATTTTTCAGAATTTTTTCGGAAATGAAATTCCCAAGATAAGCCCTATTTACTGTGTCCTGAAGAGATACTGAACAGATCGAATGACCGACCTATGACCCCAACGACGCCTTTGCCTGTCCGCTTATTTACGTTTATCTGTAATTTGTAGTCTGAATACATTTCCACTCTGAAAATGCATCGTCATCCGTTCACATTTTTCGGCATTCTTTCTGCTGGTTATAAATAAATGTCTTTCGAACCAACAAAAAAAAAACCCAGACAGGACATCACAGATGAACAAACAGACCGAAATAACGGAAAATATTTAATATACATAAGAGTTTAAGAACTTTGAAAATTTAACGTTCAAAGCACGTACTTTACTACTCCCCAAATTCTAATTTTCTAGTTTACAAATTGTGTGCGTGCAAGCAATTTTCCCCTTCAGATTTATATCTCTATGTGGAAGAAGCGATACACAAAAAAAAGGTCGCTGACCGCATCAACAAACTTCTTGAACAGCAAAAAAAACCGAAAGACTTAGATAAATAAAAGCAAGCAATTTTATGCAGTTTTCTATTTATATGGGGATGAAATGGCTGATGTATACGTAAAACGGATTCCCTTCACCCAAAAACATGTCACGACAGACAAAAAAAAACGAACAAACTCATCACTAAAATGTAAGAAAAGACATTTTTCTTATTCTTATTTCATTATCGTTGAAAGAAATCTAAATACATGCTTTTCAGACGACTCACTGTGTTGTATTCCAGCTAGCTATATGTGTATCACCCTTCACAAAAAGGGATCGATGACTTTTCAGCAGCAACAGAGAGAAAAAATCCTCTTATGTTCAGCATGTTTTTTTCCGTCTTCCTTATCTCCCCAAATCGATCTTGCTTAAGGACACAATTTATTATTGTTAAAGCGAAACGTTTATCCGCGTTTAAATTGTCAACCTATTTCGAATTGGATGTGCTGGTGCTTGGGAAAAGCATCTACACCGAAAAACGGTCCTTTTTCCAATAGGTTAACCAGGAGGTTGAATTGCCATTCTCATTACTCTTTTATCAAAATACCTATTAAAAACTGATTTCCAGGCAAAAGTGTTGTGTACACGCATATATAGTATAGTATATACCCATACCCAACCCATCCGCATATATACATTCCAAACTACAGTCGGCGTATAATTCAAAAATTTGTCTCTTATCTAACGGCAGAAGTTTCGGTGTATGGAAAAAGCATGTGAGTGATGATATGGTTCGTTCGGAATGTCATTTATATGGCGTTGAAATGGCTTTTCGAGACGATAAATGGAATTGAGATTGAGGGTATGTGTGTGATGAAAATTGCCTTTTCGATTTCATCGTTCTGGTGTCGTATCCTCTCCATCCCTGTGTGCTTATATCATCATCTTAACATAAACAGGTTCTGTTGTGTACGCAATTTTAGTCATCCTTTTCGTGGAGGTACATTTTATGAGCACATAAGTTAGGATATGTACCATTTTAAGGGATATTATTCACTACCCCATGAGATGATATACCCATACATAACAATAAAAGGTGCTTACAGTAGATTTCATTTTGGAAATGACTTCCGATTTTCATTGTTTACGAGCGCAAATGGAAACCGATGAAGATTATCGTATATCATCATAGGCATATGGTAACGTCCATTGAAAGTAAATTGCGTTCTTGTTGATTCTCCACTTTGGGGCTCCCTCTATTCATGACAAAATAATAGTCGATGTACGATAATTGGATCAATATTGCCTTCAAGCGCCCGAAACAGCAACCCTTTTTCTATTATCTTGCCAACAAAAGTTTTACCGAAAATCTTAGCATGAAATCTAGACTCGTGTGGCTTTAAACGGCAAAACATGTCCTTTCGGCCTAATCACAGTTATAACTTGACTTTTGTACAATTTATTGTAGATTATGTCAAAAGACGAGGAAACGTTATAATTTCTAAAGAATGTAAGAATGTTAAAAACACCTCTCACAGTCGCAATGTTGGAAAACTTTTCCATGCAATTACTATAAAATATTCCGAAAACTTTGTGCAATATTTTATACCAAACTTTATATGTATACCAAACCAACCCCTTCTTTTAATTCGTTCTTAAAACGAAGACATTCTTAGCATGGCTGGCTATGTACATGGAAATCATTTAAGAATTACTACAACATTCATAATGCGTTAGCTTCTCCCGTTTTGGTAGGCAAATTATTGTCACATTAAATATTGTTGTGGAAAACGGCAACGAAGTTTTAGACTTTCCAAATGTACGTACGTATATACATTCTGTTTTAATGCTAAAATTCAAGTTATTATAATATTCACATGCTGATTATACTGTGTGCCGCACAGACATGTAAGTCTTAAGTGTATAGGATGGTTCGAAAAACAATTCCAAAATGAGGTATGAAAGAACCAATTGAAATCGCTTGAAATAAAAATAAAAATCCAATAAAAACGACATGTCTGTAGACCTAAGCTAAGATTGTGAGAAACGACTATCATTCAAATCTAGTCTTTCTATTTTCGCCAATGGCAAATGCTTTTTGTTCCCGTATCCTGTCCGCGTCGAAAGTGTGTCAAGACCTAGGAATCATTTCATTTAAAAAAAAAACCCGACTGATTTGTCGACCTTCATGATGAAAGCATGAAACGGGTCAGGGTTATCTGAATCTGGACTTTGATTTAGCTATTAGGGATTGACATGAAATCTGACCGTTTACCTGATGCGATCATGGTTTTTTTTCTAAAGTTAACGTACCTGAACTTACAGACAATCCATTTTTCTATCGAAGACGACCTGCTCCGAGTTTCATTCGTCACAAACTTTCTAATAAACTTATGATCAGTTATGCGTCTTAAAATTTGTTAACACATCATTGAATCGGCACCTATATCGAACCGCAAATTTCACTCAATTACAGAGACAAGGCCTGTAAAATGAAACGAATACATAGATGCTAAATGACTCTTACAGAAATCGCAAGCTTGTTGTCCCGTTACCATTAAATCTGTTACTTCTATTGTTTTAAGTATATGTTCAAGTATTGGACACGAAATCTTTTACTTTATTCGTTTTAGCATGTATTTTGATATGTAAGAGGATTGTTGCCAGAACTCATCCCTTATTCGGTCATCATTATTGGTAACAGATGGCAAACATACAATTCAAAGCAGTCTATTATACCTTCGGTGAAAGTCAGGGGTTGTCACTTATTGTTGGTGTAAATCATAGAGGTACACTACCTAGATGAATTATGACCCGAAATTCATCGAAACTTATATCACACACACCACTAACACGAAAACGTCAACTTTGCTTCTTTTGACATTACTGTCTGTACACGAAGCGTCACACACACATTGAAATATATTATTTTTCATTTTAATTTGTCAGTTTGTTCTATTGAGAGGGCCCTTGGTGTAAATCTATTACTTCTGTTGATCTACGTATTGTTAAGAGATTATAAAAAAAAATCTTTAGTTTCTGCATGCTGTATTGTTTTACGAAGGAACGTTGAGAGTGAAATGTTTTACTTACATATACGAGCCACACCCGCCTAAAGTAGTTGCTAAAGTCATAAAGGGAACATTTTACCAAGGATTGGTTTGCAACAACTTTCACAACTTTTTCAAAAGGCTACGAGCCACCCTACTACATATTTGTATACACCGCTAGAACTCTTATCACATGTCTAATTTATCCCCACTACAGAGATAATAAAAGTTTTCGGATAATTTGACATCCTTAAAAATTACTTGAATCAAATTAACATTTTTATGGGTATGTTGACATGTCGCGTCTTTATACGACCCGAAAAAAAACGAACGACATGTAAGTTTTATGTCAAAGCATTTATAATTGAACTGAGCTGGGTTGATCGTCCTCTTCTGGGCAACGATACAACTGATAAAAGCACTCAAAATGATGAGGTTGAGACGAGTTTGATTTAAAGTTGTTGTTTCGATGTAAATAATTGATGGGTTTTCGCAGAACGAAATAATGGAAAATGACATACTGACACGGGCAAAGGTCATAAACCACGCGAGCATGCAATTTCCATTTTCATGCGTTAGTTGTGTAGAATTGGATTTGCTTCGGGGGGAAAATGTACTCTTCAAACATAATTATGTTGAAAACCCTCCGGCTGTATAGTTTGCATAATCGATTTACGTCATTCCATCATTCACAAAGTTGAGAATTTCATTCATTTCATACTCAAACGTAAAACGTTTGTGATGATAATTCGCTTATTCCATTCCCGATTTGATTTGATTCATTTTGTTTGCACTGGAGCATTTCGAGAATATCATATCCATTAATCAAACATGCTTCTGCTCCAGTATTTGGCCAGACAATCGTTCGAAAGCTTTAAAGTTCCTTAAAAATTCATTATTTCCCTTAAGCATTGGTTTGGACAAATAGTTTGCTGCGATGTTCGTTGCTGGTAAAATTACATTCGTAAATCATGCTCTCCAACTCTCCAGACTCCATCGTCATAACGAAAATATATCATTCGCCTTTCCTAACCATTTTGTACGGTGCATATCAGGAGATGAAGCTACGGTACACACAAGCAACTGTACTTGCCTGCATACAAATTCATTTTTTCCTTCTTTTCCAGTGAATAGAATTTGGATTTATGGAAAAGGTACACTTGCCACAGAGATTATATACTGCGACTGCAAATAAAACAGTACAAATATTTCAAAGTAAATATTCGTTTGAAATTCAAAGCACACCAACAGCAAGCACACAATATATATGGGAAACGTAGCAATAGTCGTCTAGTCGAAGTAAAAACAACGAAAACGTTTTTCTAATGCAAATGTAAAATGTGAAAATGCCATTTTTGAAAGGTAATAAATATTACCAATTCGGAAATGTTCAACCAATCTACGCAATGCCAATACAAAGTGCCTTTTTAACATATAACATCCTAAGCTCTGACACAAAATGATCGATTCATTTATGCATGCCATGGATTTGCGAAATTGTGTCGGAAGAAATTCTCTTTTCTTTTTACAGTCGTACAGCAAACGTATAACGTCAAATGTATTCTGTTTTAACCAATTTACATAAAAAAATCCTCAAATCTCTAACCTTTGGACGATCTGCCTTACGAGGGGTACTCTGGTTGGAAAAATGCTGAAAACATTTTCATTTAAAGCTTCTCGAAACAGTTTAAAGTTTCAACCTTTACAGTTCAATCCTGAAGCCTAGTTACCCCATCCCTCTAATATTTTTCATTTACACGAAATGTAGTTCAAGGGATTTCACAATGATAAAATTTCCAATTCCCAATAATAAACCCTGTTTCGTGTTAGTCCTGAAAGTCTAAAGCGTCATCGACAATGAGATCTTGGTGTGCTTGCGTAGCATTTTTCATTTTAGATGACAAAGTTCTGTTGGTAAGTATATTGACCTACAACTACGTGTCTAAATATATTCATAAACAAGAGCAATGAACAATAGAACGAAGAGCTGCGTGCATACTGCGCTGCTACTTACAACACCATGGTTTAACCGTTAAGAAACATCATACGTATGCGAATCGCGCTGAATCTTTAACTTCTTTTGTTCAAAGAACAAGTATTTGGCACAAAATCTTGTACTTCATTTGCTTTAACATTGATTTGACTAATATAAGACCGCTTTTACACCGTAGGTAACTGCATATTTCTTTCGTTGCTGTCGATAACAGATGGTTATCCGACGGGTAATCCGTGTTTGCTGCTATCACTTCAAAGATTTTTTTTTAAGCCGATTTAAGCTTAAAAATAAATTTTATATTGAAAGGTCTATCGTTGATGACAAGCTGAAAGATCAAGGTTCGGCACTCATAACCAAATTACGAAAGCAAACATTATAGACCGTGGATTGTATAGCTGTATGCACCGACACACGGAATGCTTTTAAAATGAGCTCAAGTTTTGAACAGATCCCACAATCTATTCGACTTCTATAGTGTAACAATATGTCATAGGTCTCATACAATGGCCGTATGGGGGAACTGTAAGCCAATCTATCTGAAACTATCGATTTTGAAAATACCAAGTCACAATTCGAAAGTGTAAAAAAAAACCTCTTCTCTGGCTGTGCATTCACAAATAAGATGGGATTACACTGACAAAAAAAAGGAAAATCTTTAAAACAAACGGTAAAATGTGTAGAACAAATGCGGTTCCGTTATTCGGATTAAAAACTTCACACAGCCACCATACTTGTCGACATAAAAATTTACCAGGAAGAAAAAAAATCTCAGCAAAAAACACATAATAATGTTTTCCAGCGAACATTCCAATCGCCGTTCGAATGCGATTTTATCGGTGTAACAAAATGTGAAACCGAATAAAAGAATCATTCGATGGTATGGCTGTGTTGTTTTTCGTTTTAAACCGAAATCCGACCATACATCTTCCACTTGTTTCTTATTCAATTTTTGATCCTTCAATTCATATCGGCGAACATCTAACACAAAACATTTATTTTTCTCTAACACATAATATATGGAAGGTTTTTTGATCATGACCTGCACACAACAGCTTTCACTGTGTTTTATGGTTATTTATATGTTTCTTAATAGCCCATTAAACCTTTGTACACACGTGAGCAATAAATTTCCACACCCTTGAATTTTGCTCTCGATAATGGAAAAGGAAAACGATTTTCAACTTTGCTTGACTATAAAATGTACACTTAAAAGGATATTTTCGACATTCGAGATATTATAGATACACAGTCGAAAGTGAGTGTTTCTGTGTGTGCGTTGGATATTTACATGTACCCAATAAACACGACTGCACATTTACATGTTACTTACACAGATAATAAATGGATGTGAAACTACGTGGAAAATTTTAATTACCCAACTAATAGTTGTTTGATTGCTCCAGCTCTCTATCCTCGACTAAACAATGTGTTTTCGTCATGCTTTGATGCGAATTTAATTTATTGTAAATACACAGGGCATACACATATACATGGCACATCATTACAAAAGAAAAAGAAATGGAGGAAAAATTGAAGATGAAGAAAGCAGAGAAAAAAAATGTTACAGAAACGGTGAGTCACTCAGTTGTATATGTTCAATCAATCAAGATCAAGACATAAGTCGACAGAACAGAGTTCCGTGTATGTCATTCATGTGTGTTGTACACACAATATAAACCTCTAATAGTGTGGCAGCTTTAATATGCACCACATAAATCTTCTATCGTTTTCCATTTGATGTCTCAACTTCTTACTCTTTTCCAAACATTCTAACCGTACAGCGTGTAGAGCTGCAGATAAGTAAACTCTTTGATGATTGAGAACTATGTTGACAACATAAGGTGTGAAGTTGAATAACCATCACAATGTGTATAAATACATACAAGTACTTATGGCACGTATAAAGACAAAATTCCATTCCTGTTTGTGCAACACACAGAGACGAGATATTGCCGGCGGTAAGTCATATCTTGAAATAACTTATCTCAGCTGTTGGATATTATAAATTCATTCATCAACAGTTTTAATGTTATACAGACAACAGTGAACAGCACAAGAAGATGCTTTTAAAATAAAAAATAAAAATGAGAGGAAGGATGACGATACAAACAGCTCAGATTCATATGCATGTCGTATATATGTACTTGTATATACAAACAACAAGCAGATTTTGAAATATTTATTTTAAATGCTCATTGATGTTCTACCCATTATGCATTTTGCATATGAATATATAACATATGAACTATGACCATGCACAACAAATTACATATCCGACCCAGCAAACACAAATTGAATTTTGTCCGAGTCTGAAACACTTCCACATCGCTGCGAATTGCACAGTCATTTTTGTTTGTCACATTCTAGACATGAATAAATTATGGCAAAAGTGCCTGGACAATCTTATCATGCACATCCACTATGGAAGTTCCACATGTGAGTCTAATATGATGCGTGATGTTAAGTAATGCAGATGGTGCGATTTTGCATTGACTTCGAAGAGGTCACGAAATGCATATAAAATTAAAATTGGATGCTTCTGTGAAGACAACCATGCTCGCCCATGAAAATGTTAATGTGTAATGGTCATCAAATTTTTCATCTTGCAGGTTTGTCTCACCAAAATTTTGACTTTATCTTTCAGAAAGACGTTTTTACGTTATGACATTTTTACTCAGCTCATCCTTTTTTGTTAAACAAAATTTTCTTGTGGTAGTAGAATCGTCCATTAATGTAGAGTGTTCACTATCACTTTGTATTTGTTATCGACAACGATGACGAAAATATGCGACTAGTCTTCCAAAATATTAGATAAAACCGGATGTCAAATTAATGAAGTAAAAGATTTTTGTAGCCCATATCTTTAACAGAAGAAGTAGTAGATTATAATGTTTGTACACCGATACGGTTGCCGTTTGTAATGGTATCAAACCACTGTAGAGGTCAGCGGGCTACCCGACGTTGGCCAAAAGCCCGGCCCGACCCGAGCCTGACCCGGCCCGAACCCGAACCCGATTCAATTTTAACGGGCTTCGGGTTGTCGGGTTTCAAAAATTTAGATCGGGTCGGGTTCGGGTTTTAAATTTAAAATCCAAAGCCGACCCGAACTTAAATTTTCTATGTAAAGTCATCGCGTCGAACACTTATAAGTGGAACTAGTTTAGGTAATTTGGTTTTACTTGGAAGAAATTCAAGAAACTGTTTCAAAATTAAATTATTTTTTTTGCGTTTTCTAAATATTTTCGAAGTTAGCGCGTTTCAATATCTTTCGGGTTAACGGGTTTCAGTATCTGTCGGGTTTCGGGTCATCGGGTTCGGGCCGGGTTTAAGTATCTGTCGAGTTTCGGGTTCTCAGGTTTTGAAAATCAATTCGGGCCCGCTCACCTCTATTGCACTAATCCAGGAAGAAACATTTCATCGAGAGCCCGTTTTTACATTCTACTACTTCAAAAATGTCGATTAATTAAATGTATCTGCGACAAATCCGAGAGCCTACAAATAGATTTACGTCCTAAATTTAAATCACGAACAAACAAAATTCTAGGTCATCAGGATCATTAGCTATTCCCATTTTAAGTTAAGTGGGAATTACATTGGTGTGAGCGAGGCAATTCGTCTCGCTCGCAACAATGTAATTCGTAGCCTATGTCAGGCAATCTCTGAGTGGTATGGAGTATTTCGTCAGTTCGTAACTGTCGAAGATTGAAAACTCTTGAGACACCGTTGCCCGAGGATAAGTACTTCTAGAATACCAATGACTCCCAGCTTGTCGAAAGAAGGGTTATTATGGAAACCGGGCACAGACACACACAGATATCTACACCGTTTCCATAAACTAACTACAGCTACTCAATAGTGAAATCGATGAAAATTTGAAGATGAATAAAGGAGAAGCAAAAAGAAAAACGTCTTTGACCGTAAATTGATTTCTCTAGCAGAAAACTGAGACGCTGACTTAAGAACATTAAATATTATAAAAAGTCAAGATTTTTTAAGTGTACGGAAATTGCCATAATCCCAACCAAGCTCTTACTTGTTTACCGGATACACACAACGTGACAGCAAAAAAAAAATTTCAACGAAGCACTCTCATTATTCAACTAGCATTAAAATATCAAATATCAAACGATTTTGTTCCCTTTACAACTTTTATGTTATATCGGGGAGCCAATTTACATATCACTTACAAAATGTGTGTCTCTCTGTATGTCACATGTCAAATTGTAATTTAATTGGTATGAGAAGATGGTTATTTTCATATTCTCTTTTTGGTTGTTGTTGTAATATTATGGACTATATATTACAATTGGGAGGGTTATATTTTCTGTTCATTAAAATGGCACGGCACACAGACGGTAAATAATATACACACAATCATATCGCATGCTTTTATGCCTCCATTGAGTAAATAGTAATCATTTTAAACGAAAGTTCAGTTCAGATGCTTTATAATTTTCAAATTAAAGCGTAATCGATAAATATCAAATGACATAGCGCAGCCGGTCTAATTTATGATATTGGATTTTAAAGAGGACATTGTTCGTATGTTGAACATAATGTACGTACACACAAAGGTGGACTGTATTATAGAAGTTGGTGGTACTGATTTTACAAGTAATAAAATGTGCACTGTGTGCATTTCGCCTATACAAAATCTATTTACCTTATGTCAACATACTGCTGCATCAACCGCGGTGCATACATGTAGGACTATAGCTGCAACATTGTTCTCTTTCAATTTTTTTTTGGTTTGTTTACATAAAATGTAAAACGATTGCTGGAATATTTATTCAGTTTCTGAACTGTGTAACATTATAATACGAGTTGTGTATACGAACATTTACATAGAATTAACATTACATTTACGTTGCACATTATTACACACGGCAACTAACGATCTAAATCTGTTGTTCTTTCACACTAGCTCTCATTCTCATTCTCTGATGTAGATGCAGCTGCAGTTTATTTTATAATTTGCATACAATTATGTTAACAATAGCATATTTTTCAGGGTTACTATCTGATTGTGAATCTCTCCGACACACACATTTATCTTTCGTACATTATAATAATAAATTTTCACTTCCTTTTTCCTGTATTTGCCGATTTGTCAGTGCTAACAATTGCTGGTAGGTTTTTTTTCTTCTTTTCTTCCGACTCTATTCTTTTTCTCTCTATGGGTCTTTTGATTTCATGAACTATAATTTACTGTGTACACACAGAGAAATGGATGATGATTTTTTTCTATCGTTCGTTCGTTTTCATTTCTTTTTTACTCGATTTGTATGCGCATTGCACATTAGACGATGCTTAAGAGATACGCTGTGTACATAATAAAAGAATGACAAATTTACTTTATTTACTTTGGTATAATGTGATAAATCACAAGTCTGAAATGACTTGAGGAAGTAAGATGAACTTAATAAACAGTAATGTTTGTTATAGCATCAGTAGTAAATTTGAAAACTTAAGATTGTTGAGCATGTAGGTCGTAGGGACACCAATTTTTGTTATTATACTCATCGCTGTGTAATTTCGTTGGAGGTAAAATTCCGAAGTATTGAATTGAATTTATTGACCCCGCCAAAAAAACTGGCTGAATATAAAAATGTACAAAATATACAAACGTAGATAACATAAATACCTAAGACTACTTCCGTCAAACACTAAAAACCAAGCTCCTCTAAAATTAAACTTTTAAACGTCGTTCTATTCTCACACCTAGTCACAACCGCTTTATGCTTATTAATAAGTCCAATCAGCCGAACGATCGGTTGTTCTGATAAATACACATTCGAAAACCGCGGCTTAACCAGCAATTTCATAGTAGTCTCTCGAAAACCGTAAACACTTTCACTTCGAACAAATCTAGGCGAGATAATATCATCAGTCACGTTTCATTTATACAAATCAAAAGCAAGCATTGTATCAGCTATTGTTCGACGAGTATCCAAACTTTGTAACTTCAGTTGCTTGCATCGATCCTCGTACGGAGCCAACCTGTATGTCGTTGTGTTGCTACGGCTTTCTAGCAAATAGATAACGAACTGTTTCTGTATAGATTCAATATCGTCTTTGTAGATTTGCGCTGCAGGATTCCAAATTGTTGATGCAAATTCCAGCCTTGGACGTACATAAGCCAAATAGAGTATACGTTGTGTCTCTTTGGTAAAATTGCCGTTGGAAAAATGTTTAATGCATCCAATCATCTGGCGACACTTCATTCCCATATGCTCAATGTGACTGCCCGAGTGAAACCACCTGTTGACCAAAAATCCCAAATCGTTCATTTCTTCGACTCTCTCTATGACGTGATCACCCATTGTGTAATCGGATTTGATGAACGATGATTCACTTCGGTAAATGCTGAATATGTAACATTTGTCCTTGTTGAATTGAAGACGATTCTCTGTGTTCCATCTATTAACATTATCGATATCTCGCTGCATTCGATGTATCTCACTGTGATCGAAGATAAAATGGACGCCAACTTGATGTCATCCGCAAATAGTAGAGGGCACACAAATTCAAGAACGTCGACTACATCATCGATAAACACTGTGAACATTTGTGGGCCAAGTGAACTTCCGGCCGGTACTTCAGATGTAGACTTGTACAATCTTGACTTAAAAATGCTGATTTGAACGTAATTTGTCCTCCCAACCAGATATTGACACATCCACCTTGCTGTTTTCTTCCCAATACCAAATCTCGCAAATTTCACAATTAACAAACGTATTATCACTTTGTCGAAGGCAGTTTTGTAATCACCGTAACACAAGTCGAGTTGACATGATCGTTCGAACGCATTGTGAGCCATAATTGATAGACCTAGCAGATTGGTATAATGTGATAAATCACAAGTCTGAAATGACTTGAGGAAGTAAGATGAACTTAATAAACAGTAATGTTTGTTACAGGATCAGTAGTAAATTTGAAAAACTTAAGATTGTTGAGCATGTAGGTCGTAGGGACACCAAGAAAATTTAGTTCACTTGATTTCAATCCAACACATTCTGTTAATTCCTGATATGATATCGACGTTAGGTACAGAATACAATCATGCGTTCTTCGACAATAGACCGTGTGCAGTGTAAAAAATTTATTTTTAATTAATGTAGATTATTATTCTGTAGAACAAAAGTGTAAACAGAATATTTGAAAAATGTCTGCTTGATTTTATATCTTACTTTAAAAGCTATAATTTGAATGAAACTAAAAGGATATCCGAACCATTCTAATTCATTCTAATTGGATTCTTAATAAGATTCTAATAAGTGGGATGGCATCGGGATGGCAACAATATTTTTCAATAATTTCTATAAAAATAATTAAATATTTTTTTCAATGGTTTTCATAGTAAATCTTCTTTTTATTGAAATATGAAACTTTTTTCTCAAAATCGCACACGGTCTATTCGATTGAAATCGAATACCAACGACTCACGTTGTGTTTTCCCAACAGAATTTATAGAGGAATACGTAATAATAATACGCCACGATAATAGAGCCAAGAACATAGACGTAGAATCTGCCGAACATTTTTTACGCAAATGTCCTGTCTACATCTCAGCCAGAGCAAAAAGCTTTGGAGCCTACATTCTCCCATACAACATAATCTGGAGCCTTCCGCCCAGTAAAGTTCTGGATTATCTAAATCGTATAAATAGTATTTAGGTAACCCTGTGGGTACGCACAACAGGCACATTAGAGGCTTAGGTGCTGAAGCTTTGCTTCACCCACTCGAACTAACTATAATATAACTACCTATAATCGGTGTGTGATTCTAGGTATTGAACAAAAAACTATTCGTCCTTGAAGTTTACCTGTCACTGCATTGATTTGAATTCAGTTCAATAAATGATGGAATTTGTTTATGTACTGTCCGTTTGACAAGAGGATCGCCACGGTTCAGCAGGGGGTTTTGAACATTTGTTTTTTACACGTTGGCACACGTGCTCTTGTCAGATTCAAGATTCTTTTTACGAAGGTTACGCTGATTATACTTTGTGAAAAAGGCCAATACCTTGCAAATATGTCACATCTTGGACAGAATTTGACACTGCAATATCTGCAACATGAAAAAACTAAATGTTCGAAACCCCCTGAAACCCCGTGCTTCCACCTACATAATATACACAGACTAGGTGAGCCAATCTTAATTTATTCCTAGATAGAATATCCAACTTCTTGTTGATTGTACTTACTTACTTCCGGTCATTTGCCAACCTCTTATTCCCAGCGCCCGAAGATCTGATTCGACGCTAACAATCGCATTGAGGGGGCTCTGTTTCTATCCATGCCCACCTCAACCGTTGGACTTGGCCAAAATCACGTTTCAATTCAAAGTTTCATCGTCGCCGCCACCTTTCGTCTTCACGCACCGCTCTGAAAATAGTACGAAGGACCTTACGCTCGAACGTCGGGAGCAAATGTTCATCACTTCTCTTCACCGTCCAAGATTCGCATACATAGATCAGAACTGGACGAATGAGCGTTTTGTAAACTTGGCACTTCGTTTTCTTCGATATCAACTTTGAGCGTAAATGATTCGTCTTTGGATTTCAAGTGTATTATCGTCATCCGTACGAATCAGCGTTCCAAGGTAGATGAATTCATCGGTATTCTCCAATGCTTATCACGTTGATTGGTTACCGTATTGGGCTCGGATTGTATACAAGAATATCCAAGACATAAAGTCAGACTCACAGCTTTAATCGTTATAAACGTTATAACTATCCGTTGGAATCTGTTACTTCTTTTGATGTGATTGAAATTCTTTTAATTCGTTCATTTAACACACTTTTGGCTATATAGTACCTCATCAGCCACGATATCATTGCTAATTTCTGTCGTCCTTGTCAGCAACAGATGTAACATTGGTGGTAATTATGGTTTCAATGATAGATTTTGGTTTTTAAGTTTATTTAGTTGCAATGTCCATCTAATTTGTTGGATATTTTTTTGATGTAACTACAGTTCTGGCTGTTTTTTTTTGCCGAAATCTGCAATGGAAGTACAAAACCAACCAGGTATCGTCTGTCGAGTCTGTCCATACAAACCGGATGAAATAACGTTTTCATATAAACAAACTCACATTTCAATGAAAGGTGAGTTTTTTATATGTAATCGCTATTTCCTCCGCTACATACAAATTTTGACATTAGGATTAGACCAATAGACCATACATATAGAGTATACTTTCATTGGAAATCTAAACTGAAATATTTTGTGTTTAACAAACGTTCAGTGGACATCATAGACGTACCTAAGGTACCTTAGAGCCGGAATTCAATGATTTAGAATTTTCTAGGCTCTAAAAGAACAGGCTAGTTAAGTCACTCGCACCCAACGGTTCAGTGGATATTTTCCTTTAAAGTTTCTAAGTTCGTGAAAGAGCCACTAGAATTGGATGCCACTGACTGCGTGATAATTGTTCAACTCATCCTCTGGCTTTTCAGAACCCAGGTTATTTTAAGGAAGCAAGGATCAGGGACCAACAACTTTTAGTTTGTTAAAGTATCGAAAGCCTGTTTTCAGCAGTAAACCTTGCTTTTTACGTAAAGGTATCGACGAGGCCATGTAAGAAGAACTTTTACGATAGGAGGTGTGCATATCATCAATCAAATGTTTCTCCGCTTTCTTAGCATTTCGTTGATTTATTAAAATATTTGAACTTTTATTTATGTGCCCGAAAAGATAACCTTAAAAATTATTTTATTTTTTTTTCAATAAAGAATGACACCAACCATTCATATCAATAATACACAATATATGTCCACAGCAATAGTAATCCATCACGTTCCTTTAGACATAAAAAAAAGAATTCCATGTGCGGATAAATATATGTAAAGCAAAATATATACGAGACGATACATCGATGTTCAACAATATCGAGAAAAAAAAGTTTTTCTTTTGATTCTGGATGTTCAAGTTGTAACGGAAACGAACGAAAAAGGTAGTATCGATATATTTTGAAGGAAGAAAAAAGGTGAAATGAAATTTTTCAGTCGATAACAAAAGAGCCATAAAGAGATTTCGAGTTTTCGTTTATTTATTTGTTACAACTCCTGTATTTTGTATATATATCTTCATCTTGTGTGCCGAGTAGCATCGAGATCGAGTGTAGCTGTAATTTATAGGTTATCATCTCTTGGTATCGTTTTCAGCCGATCAATATCTAAAATACCAATTACTAATAGTTATCCGAATTTCTGCTCGCAAAAAGGTTAGCTGTTGTGTTATAATCATTGGTGTGGCCAACATTCGGTTATACCTGACCCGTGCCATAAACATTTAATGAACATTTGTAGCTCGGTAGGTTGAGTATTCGATTCAAGAATTTCGCACAGTAGTAGGTTGGTTGCACGAGAGTGAAGAATCCAATAAAGATACAAATCTTGGAAAGGTTTAAATTCTCGAAAATAAGTAGACGAGTACCCACTTTTGATACACTTTTTCTATTTTTTTCCCACGCTAGAAATACACACGTGTTATATGTAATAAAATGGTCACGTGTCAGACACGTGATAAATTGTTTTATGAATAGTGTTCACGTGACCAACAAAAACCACCGCAAATGGCGAATTATGTGTGTGTGTGTGACACGTGTTAATGCAACGGTTTTATTGAATTAACGGCTTTATTGAATGATCTCTAGCATATTGATTGAGTCAGTAAAAGTGACCTCGTTATCGTCATTTATTGAACCTCAATCAGATTTTTCTCATCGAAAATCAAAACATTTATTTGACCCCATTCATTCTCGCATGTAAAAAAAATTAATGTCCTAGCGTCCATACATAAATACTCCTTCTTCCATTCACCGAATTGCAGACTCATTATTGAAATGTCAAAAAATATGGTTGTTTATGACCTTGGAACAATTCCTAATCAAAATAGCTATTTCCGTTTCCCTATTATGAATGTTTTGTGAGAAAACCTCATCAGCACAATCATTTTTATTGATACGTTTCAATCAAAATCACAATATGAGTCAAACCAACAATTACTGAAAACGATGTCTAGTGTCAATTCAAAACGTTCACGTGTATCATACACGTGCGTGACACGTGTCAATGCAAAATTTTCGCACTTAGACGTTAGGATTGGATGAGGAGCAGGAGGATTGAATGAGGAGCAGGAGGAGTGAATGAGGAGCAGGAGGAGTGGATGAGGAGCAGGAGGAGTGGTTGAGGAGGAGGAGGAGTGGATGAGGAGCAGGAGGAGTGGATGAGGAGCAGGAGGAGTTAATGAGGAGTGGATGAGGAGCAGTAGGAGTGTATGAGGAGCAGGAGGAGTGGATGAGGAGCAGGAGGAGTTAATGATGAGCAGGAGGAGTGGATGAGGAGCAAGAGAAGTAAATGAGGAGCAAAAGGAGTGGATGAGGAGCAGGAGGAGTTAATGAGGAGTGGATGAGGAGCAGTAGGAGTGAATGAGGAGCAGGAGAAGGAGCAGTAGGAGTTAATGAGGAGCAGGAGGAGTTAATGAGGAGTGAATGAGAAGCAGTAGGAGTGGATGAGGAACAGGAGGAGTAGATGAGGAGCAGGAGAAGTGGATGAGGAGTAGGAGGAGTTGGAGTGAATGACGAGCACAAGCGGGTAGAGTATGACGAGAAACAGAAGAAATTTTATTAAATAAAATTATAGATTCCCAGGAAACTAAAAAAAAACACAAGATTTATTTTTGATACATTTATTTCCAGGCAGATTTGTACGGATTACAGTGAATAATTGAAAATAGTTTATTTCTTATGATATAAAACTAGGCCTGACTTGTACAGCTTCAAGTATAAGTTTTCTGCAATATCCATTTTTCCAGTCCACGGTTTGCCGCCGTCCAAGTCCCTTTTGACTTTTAAAATAACATTTACTGCTCTTGCTATCTCGCTCGTATCCATACGCACTGTACTTGTGGTTGATAGATCGTTGAATAAACTCATGAGAAATGGTACAGTGCATCCAATTTTTGGCAAGCGAATAACACGCGACTTTTTAGTCACTTTGAGAGTAGACTCTAATCTTGTTTTCTTATCTACTTCAGCTGCAACTCGATCGGTGACGCTCGTTGTAGAAACACCTGTACTTTGTTTCTTATTTTTCATTATTGTTAAAATGAAGCGGATGCATGGACATTGAAGCTTTGTCTTTTTCATTTTATTTTTCACAAATGTTGATTTTACTTTCAAAATTGGTTTTGGTTCTGAGTTCATACTGAATGATTTTTACTTCTTTCCTAGTTAGCTGTTCGACTCAGTCTGGTGGAAAACGAATAAAACTGAACTTTTTAACTCCCACTTGATTTTAATGCATAGCGCAAAATTGCTCGCACCTCGTCATACGTATAGTTTTCGCTATCTTCACTTTCATCGGAACTTTCGTTTGATTCCTCGTTTTCGCTTGTCTCGCTCTGTTCTTCAGTGTCACTTACTCCATCACTTTCACTGATGTTTTCCATTTCGTTTTTTTCACTATCTTCCTGATTTTTGTGCATGGTCTCCATATGTCGTCTCAAATTGTAACCAGTGGTGAAATTGCGCTGACAAATCGTGCAATGTGAATACATGCTTATTATATCTTAGCACTAGGACCTCTCTCTTCAGTAGCAGAATTCTAACTGAATTCATACTATTTGTAACTATATTTTTATTTTTTTCATTGTCGCTCCTAACATATCTCATGATCGTTGTTCCTTTATTTGACACAAAGTCCACACACCATGTGGAATACGTGTGCATGGAGTAACAGCGATGGCTAAGACATTTTTACGTTCAGGAGAAACTGTTCTTCTCCTGCTTTGATAATCGGTCGAAGTAAGGTTGGCAGAAATGCACCACCAGTTTGAATAATAATTTTCCTCGTTTGATTTAATCCATCGCATCGGTTAAATCTTCTTAATATTTTTTTGAACTTCTTCAATTTTATTATTTCGCTCCTCTTTAACGGGATGTTTCCCTTCAGAGTATTGTAAATACATTCGTCTATAGTTTTAATGAAATCTAGATCGCATTGTGAAATTATTTGCTGACGGAGTTTTGGCTTTGACGTTTGCACAAGTTTCAAGATAGGGAGATGCTTCTTTACGGATGCCATTTTAAATTGTAACTGTGGGAATGTTATCAAAGGCGGTGTTTTTATAGGTATTTTTGATGACCTTGGAGAAAGGAGAAGGGGAGTATGGTTGATGACTTATATACGGATTTTCCGTTAGAAATCATTTTTAACGTGTTACATCGTGTTTCTAGCGGTTTATAACGTTTTTGGGTATGAACTATTTTTATCGGTTGTCACAACTCCTTTTTTATGGATTTTTTGTAGGTCTCGATTCGTTTGAAATACGTATTTAAATTATCAATACAGAGTTGCTGTATATTGTGCGGATACTTGTCGATTAATAAAAAAAGCTTTTTTTATTTCATTTAATCATTTTATTTATCCAATTCTCCTTATTCCATACACTTGCATTATACCAATGTTTTGATTAAAGTTGGACTTCTTTTTTCATAAATTTCAGCCAAAATGTTGTTGATATAAGTTACTGGACCGCGGCGATACGCTGTCAATGTACAATTACAATCGTACACCCCAAACTCATCAAAAACAAACATACAATCATATGGACAATGTTCTATGTTTTCTATATCCTTATATTTGGACATATCATAGAAATTTTCGAGTTTTTCGCACAGTTTAGGATTAGCTGAATGTAAAATGTCCAAAAGCTGTTCCATCACTACTTTCAAGTCCATTCGTCTCCAGTTATGTTTGAAATTGGTTGTTACTTCCTCGTACGAACAAAATGATTGTACTTGCTCTACAATACACGGAACTGGATAATATGCGTTGACGATTTCACAAGCAATCTCTCTTGGGTATACGAAAATAATACGTGTACAGTAACATCTGGAATTACCACGGCAGTCGTCAAAATGACCGGCAATCGGCACACCATATTGCTTCGAATCAGAAAGAAAATCTCTCCATCTATCATTGATATCATCGTATTTCCTTCTGTACATTGACTTTTCACTCCGCTCCTCTAACGAATCTTCGAATATTTTTAGTAGATTTTCAATAGTTGTTTCATAGTTTATTGTTCTCCAGTTTTTTTCAACATACTTTATTATTTCCACACGTTCAACATCACCGAGCACTTCACTTATACACGTGATATTATCCATTTTGGGAACTATTTTTCCATACCTACTTCTAATACTCAATAATCAGTAGCCTTAGAGTGCATCGTTTATATACCGTGAAAATCCAGAAAGGAGAGTTGTTTCAACCAATCAAAATCGACCATCCACCCCTATTGTTACAAACAAAAGATCTAGTATGATTTAGACGAAATAAAATTTTATGATAAAGTTCTCAATCACTCGAAAAAGCAATGGTCATATCACTTTATTCATTTTTACGACAGAAAAACTTCACCTCTCTGCAATATTAAAATTAAGATGTGTGAAGAAAGAGACCGGCACCCTCGATATTGATTTGAGATATATCGATCCGATATTGATTTTTTAATCAAGGGTGTATGTGTGTCAGCTATATGGAATACAATAATCGATGTATGACAGTGTTACTAGATGATTAAAGTAATTTCGTTACTAATGTTGCTCAGTATAATTTATTATTCGTTGAGTCCAATAGTATGAGATGAGTATTTGGAGGAGTATTTGGAGGAGCATGAAGAGTATTTGCAGGAGCAGGAGGAGTATCTTTTTTGTATATTGTATGTACCTACTCGTACTCCTCCTGCTCCTGCAAATACTCTTCATGCTCCTCCAAATACTCCTCCAAATACTCATCTCATACTATTGGACTCAACGAATAATAAATTATACTGAGCAACATTAGTAACGAAATTACTTTAATCATCTAGTAACACTGTCATACATCGATTATTGTATTCCATATAGCTGACACACATACACCCTTGATTAAAAAATCAATATCGGATCGATATATCTCAAATCAATATCGAGGGTGCCGGTCTCTTTCTTCACACATCTTAATTTTAATATTGCAGAGAGGTGAAGTTTTTCTGTCGTAAAAATGAATAAAGTGATATGACCATTGCTTTTTCGAGTGATTGAGAACTTTATCATAAAATTTTATTTCGTCTAAATCATACTAGATCTTTTGTTTGTAACAATAGGGGTGGATGGTCGATTTTGATTGGTTGAAACAACTCTCCTTTCTGGATTTTCACGGTATATAAACGATGCACTCTAAGGCTACTGATTATTGAGTATTAGAAGTAGGTATGGAAAAATAGTTCCCAAAATGGATAATATCACGTGTATAAGTGAAGTGCTCGGTGATGTTGAACGTGTGGAAATAATAAAGTATGTTGAAAAAAACTGGAGAACAATAAACTATGAAACAACTATTGAAAATCTACTAAAAAAATTCGAAGATTCGTTAGAGGAGCGGAGTGAAAAGTCAATGTACAGAAGGAAATACGATGATATCAATGATAGATGGAGAGATTTTCTTTCTGATTCGAAGCAATATGGTGTGCCGATTGCCGGTCATTTTGACGACTGCCGTGGTAATTCCAGATGTTACTGTACACGTATTATTTTCGTATACCCAAGAGAGATTGCTTGTGAAATCGTCAACGCATATTATCCAGTTCCGTGTATTGTAGAGCAAGTACAATCATTTTGTTCGTACGAGGAAGTAACAACCAATTTCAAACATAACTGGAGACGAATGGACTTGAAAGTAGTGATGGAACAGCTTTTGGACATTTTACATTCAGCTAATCCTAAACTGTGCGAAAAACTCGAAAATTTCTATGATATGTCCAAATATAAGGATATAGAAAACATAGAACATTGTCCATATGATTGTATGTTTGTTTTTGATGAGTTTGGGGTGTACGATTGTAATTGTACATTGACAGCGTATCGCCGCGGTCCAGTAACTTATATCAACAACATTTTGGCTGAAATTTATGAAAAAAGAAGTCCAACTTTAATCAAAACATTGGTATAATGCAAGTGTATGGAATAAGGAGAATTGGATAAATAAAATGATTAAATGAAATAAAAAAAGCTTTTTTTATTAATCGACAAGTATCCGCACAATATACAGCAACTCTGTATTGATAATTTAAATACGTATTTCAAACGAATCGAGACCTACAAAAAATCCATAAAAAAGGAGTTGTGACAACCGATAAAAATAGTTCATACCCAAAAACGTTATAAACCGCTAGAAACACGATGTAACACGTTAAAAATGATTTCTAACGGAAAATCCGTATATAAGTCATCAACCATACTCCCCTTCTCCTTTCTCCAAGGTCATCAAAAATACCTATAAAAACACCGCCTTTGATAACATTCCCACAGTTACAATTTAAAATGGCATCCGTAAAGAAGCATCTCCCTATCTTGAAACTTGTGCAAACGTCAAAGCCAAAACTCCGTCAGCAAATAATTTCACAATGCGATCTAGATTTCATTAAAACTATAGACGAATGTATTTACAATACTCTGAAGGGAAACATCCCGTTAAAGAGGAGCGAAATAATAAAATTGAAGAAGTTCAAAAAAATATTAAGAAGATTTAACCGATGCGATGGATTAAATCAAACGAGGAAAATTATTATTCAAACTGGTGGTGCATTTCTGCCAACCTTACTTCGACCGATTATCAAAGCAGGAGAAGAACAGTTTCTCCTGAACGTAAAAATGTCTTAGCCATCGCTGTTACTCCATGCACACGTATTCCACATGGTGTGTGGACTTTGTGTCAAATAAAGGAACAACGATCATGAGATATGTTAGGAGCGACAATGAAAAAAATAAAAATATAGTTACAAATAGTATGAATTCAGTTAGAATTCTGCTACTGAAGAGAGAGGTCCTAGTGCTAAGATATAATAAGCATGTATTCACATTGCACGATTTGTCAGCGCAATTTCACCACTGGTTACAATTTGAGACGACATATGGAGACCATGCACAAAAATCAGGAAGATAGTGAAAAAAACGAAATGGAAAACATCAGTGAAAGTGATGGAGTAAGTGACACTGAAGAACAGAGCGAGACAAGCGAAAACGAGGAATCAAACGAAAGTTCCGATGAAAGTGAAGATAGCGAAAACTATACGTATGACGAGGTGCGAGCAATTTTGCGCTATGCATTAAAATCAAGTGGGAGTTAAAAAGTTCAGTTTTATTCGTTTTCCACCAGACTGAGTCGAACAGCTAACTAGGAAAGAAGTAAAAATCATTCAGTATGAACTCAGAACCAAAACCAATTTTGAAAGTAAAATCAACATTTGTGAAAAATAAAATGAAAAAGACAAAGCTTCAATGTCCATGCATCCGCTTCATTTTAACAATAATGAAAAATAAGAAACAAAGTACAGGTGTTTCTACAACGAGCGTCACCGATCGAGTTGCAGCTGAAGTAGATAAGAAAACAAGATTAGAGTCTACTCTCAAAGTGACTAAAAAGTCGCGTGTTATTCGCTTGCCAAAAATTGGATGCACTGTACCATTTCTCATGAGTTTATTCAACGATCTATCAACCACAAGTACAGTGCGTATGGATACGAGCGAGATAGCAAGAGCAGTAAATGTTATTTTAAAAGTCAAAAGGGACTTGGACGGCGGCAAACCGTGGACTGGAAAAATGGATATTGCAGAAAACTTATACTTGAAGCTGTACAAGTCAGGCCTAGTTTTATATCATAAGAAATAAACTATTTTCAATTATTCACTGTAATCCGTACAAATCTGCCTGGAAATAAATGTATCAAAAATAAATCTTGTGTTTTTTTTTAGTTTCCTGGGAATCTATAATTTTATTTAATAAAATTTCTTCTGTTTCTCGTCATACTCTACCCGCTTGTGCTCGTCATTCACTCCAACTCCTCCTACTCCTCATCCACTTCTCCTGCTCCTCATCTACTCCTCCTGTTCCTCATCCACTCCTACTGCTTCTCATTCACTCCTCATTAACTCCTCCTGCTCCTCATTAACTCCTACTGCTCCTTCTCCTGCTCCTCATTCACTCCTACTGCTCCTCATCCACTCCTCATTAACTCCTCCTGCTCCTCATCCACTCCTTTTGCTCCTCATTTACTTCTCTTGCTCCTCATCCACTCCTCCTGCTCCTCATTAACTCCTCCTGCTCCTCATCCACTCCTCCTGCTCCTCATACACTCCTACTGCTCCTCATCCACTCCTCATTAACTCCTCCTGCTCCTCATCCACTCCTCCTGCTCCTCATCCACTCCTCCTCCTCCTCAACCACTCCTCCTGCTCCTCATCCACTCCTCCTGCTCCTCATTCACTCCTCCTGCTCCTCATTCAATCCTCCTGCTCCTCATCCAATCCTAACGTCTAAGTGCGAAAATTTTGCATTGACACGTGTCACGCACGTGTATGATACACGTGAACGTTTTGAATTGACACTAGACATCGTTTTCAGTAATTGTTGGTTTGACTCATATTGTGATTTTGATTGAAACGTATCAATAAAAATGATTGTGCTGATGAGGTTTTCTCACAAAACATTCATAATAGGGAAACGGAAATAGCTATTTTGATTAGGAATTGTTCCAAGGTCATAAACAACCATATTTTTTGACATTTCAATAATGAGTCTGCAATTCGGTGAATGGAAGAAGGAGTATTTATGTATGGACGCTAGGACATTAATTTTTTTTACATGCGAGAATGAATGGGGTCAAATAAATGTTTTGATTTTCGATGAGAAAAATCTGATTGAGGTTCAATAAATGACGATAACGAGGTCACTTTTACTGACTCAATCAATATGCTAGAGATCATTCAATAAAGCCGTTAATTCAATAAAACCGTTGCATTAACACGTGTCACACACACACACATAATTCGCCATTTGCGGTGGTTTTTGTTGGTCACGTGAACACTATTCATAAAACAATTTATCACGTGTCTGACACGTGACCATTTTATTACATATAACACGTGTGTATTTCTAGCGTGGGAAAAAAATAGAAAAAGTGTATCAAAAGTGGGTACTCGTCTACTAAAATATACCTCTTCAAAAATGTCAAATTTTCTCGAAGGTTATGACGGTTACGAGTTATTTTCAATTGAAAACCATCGAATATACTGCGAAGCGACAAAACCTCGATTAAGTCTTAAACGTTGTCCAGAGTAAAAAAATCTAAATTTTAACTTTTTGAGAGGTTTAACCTGTTACAGAGGGCAAGCATATGACCAGTATTATTATCGGATCTATTACTTCGATCGATCAAAGTATTTTTATTTGGTTGATTTCAAATCTTGTACTTCAATTTTGTTAACATGCAATTTACTGTGTAAAGTACCATAGTATCCAGAGCATGTCATTATTTTCAATTAATCAACTTTATTTCACCGCCAAAAACTGGCTGATATAATATCTTTCGACAGCGACTCTATGATGGTTTATTGTTATTGTCTTCGCTGAGTACACACCAAAAAATTAGTATATTCGATTTGAAACACTTTGAATTAACCTTTCACAGCCGACAATCGAAGGTTTTTATAAACAGGATTTTTAACCTTTTGAAGCAGAATCTGTTACTTCATTTTTATAAACCTAAATTTTGCTTCAAAGAATCGTATTAGCTAGAGCTCATCGATTATTTTTGCTATCTCTGTCGGCAGCAGATGACATTGTCATCCGTTAACTGCATTTTACAAAGTTCAATTTATCAAGACCATGGAACAGTGTATCACAACAGACTCTTTTTATTTAATTATTACCTTCAACTCTTCGTCCACTTCAATTTTCCATTTTCAATAGGAAGCAATAAAAGTTCGAATCGAAATAGTATAGTCGGTACAGTAATATTATTTTCCGCAAATACACCCACCCAATCGGTTCGTCCAACAAAATTGCAGTCCGTTTTTTTTTATTCTCTGTCAAATGTATCGTATCGGACAATGGCGACATAATCATAAAAATATATTGAGGGCTGTCGTCATGTCATAATAAAAAGGGAAACCTTTTTTTATGGCCGAGGCCCTTCTGTTTAACATTGTAGAAAAATTGCCACACAATCATCTCGGTGAATATACACCTTCATAAATAATTGCTTCATTCTCGCAACATCCGAATGAGAAAATAAGTAGATACCTAATTCAATATTTAAATGGTACCTTTAGCCTCCGGGGAATATGTAGCCGGTAGCATTTAACCGGTTTCCACAGTTCTTCTCCACTTTTTTTCCGCTACATTTTCCTTTAACCATTTTAAAAATGTATAAATCTTGACAGTTTTTGTGTTTTTCATTTCCGTTTTTCATTTAGTTTATATTTTCATCGGGATATTTGTATTTGTTGTGAACGCAAACGGTGAACGTTGTGTGTTGCGTCTGCTGGAACACAACAACGTTTCTTACATTGAAAATAATTTGCATCGTTAAATTGATCCACCACCGAGCGGTAGCAAACGATGTGAACGATGAATTTTCATAAAATTTCCTATAATTTCAATGCAGAAACGCCGGATTGTTTGTTTGAACTCGTCATATTAGCAGACACGTGCCATTTACAAATGGAATAAAATTAAGTGCACAATTTTTGCTGGTAAAATATAAAATCGCTGCAAATGACATGGAACGCATGCAGACGTATAGAGACCATCCATTTACAGTCATGATATATGGGGGGAATGATGCTAAAAGAGATACCATTTTTATGCTCGTTTATTCTTCGATTCTGGTTTTGAGATGCGAAAATAAAGTAAAGTCGAAGAAAGAAATGATTGTCATCGAAACTATCAAAACCAACATGGGTGATTAACTGCACGCGTCACTTAAACGCACACACAAAATAAATAATTTTTGGTTGCTGAAACGACGTCGTCGTTGTCGTTATTTGATTAACATAACATATAACATTACGCAATTCAGGATGGTGTGAAAAAGTAAATGTTCACGATTCAATTCATTTTTGGTGTTATACATCGTTTGAAGTCAATATTTATTTCTATAATTGGAGGGTGGCAGTATAGTGTGGTAGTATACACATAGCGATTGGATAATATAAAATCTTAGCCCAAATGTATTCACGGAATTCACTGAATTGAAATAAAATGAAAAAAAAAAACCTTTTCGAAATGAACAACTCGATCCCTGACATGAAAACTAGCATCATTATAATTGAAGCTTCGACAAAAGAGAATTCATCGTTTTTTAACATTTAATTTAGTCGATTAATTCAATTCCGAATCATTCCAAAATTACGCACTATCAAATAGTCTGTATGTGAGGTCCCATCCTCCCGTGCTTACTTTTCTGAAACCCCACTAAAATCAAAGAGATTGTAACGAAAAAAAAAATTGAGACAGATGAGTTTTGATGGAACAAAGAAGGCACCTTTTGACAAAGTAAGTTGCAAAAACAAACTTCTAAGGCAAGAAAGCATATCTTAGTTGCGGTTAGTTTTTATATAGAAAAGTTTTTAAGGATCAGCTTACGTTAAAGTTTATCTAAAGCTCATTAAAGGTTCACGCCAAAAATTAGGAATTTCAGACCTCTCACGCAAAAATGTACAGAGCTCACGCTTTTGTCGAAGCGTGCATATTGAAAGTTCACGTAGCTTTTTTCATCTGTTATCGACCACGATGACTAAATCTTCCGATAAACGCTGGCTGTTCTTGCATTATATATCAAAGCGAATCATGAAACAAATGATGTAAAAGAACTGAATCGATTTAAATAAGTAGTAGATTCAATAATACTAGTGAAGCACACCGTTTGGGCGGAGGTAAAAAGTTATAGACTGAGAATAGATTAAATCAAACGAAAGGTCGAACTCGAATAAAAAAGTTCGTTAACTTAGGCTCAGCTCCTTTCTGGCTGCATATCATGGAAAGTCCCCATGAATCGTAACTTGACAGTTGCCACCTTAAAAGTTACGAATCGTATGAACCACTTTTAGCATTTAGGCTCGCATTTAGGTGATAATTGTCAAGTTACAAATTCTTACGACGTAACCAAAATTTTAAAAATACATTTCTTGATCATTTCTGTAGCTTTTTAAGCAGTTCATTAAGTTAAGTTAAGCAGTGGGATCAGGGGCGGATCCAGCTTTTGCTCTGACCCAGGCGGATAGAAGACAAAAAAGTTTCTGACCAGGGTGGTTGTCGTTTAAAAAAAAAATCTGTGTAAAAATCATCTTCTGACCCCCGGCGACCGCCTCGACCGCACATAGGTTGATCCGCCACTAATATGAATTTTAAGTCTAAAATATGATTAAATATAGCACAATGTGATCTAAATTTGGCTGTTCTCATTGAAACAACGAGAAGGCTTCAGAATGGACTTTTACTTTCACTTTTTATTTACTAGTGTAACAGTCATTTACTTTGAAAAACGCAATTTTTCTTGTCGAAATTGATAAAATACAAAAAATACATTTTACAGATGACGTTGTCCGATACTTTCCACGTTAATATTCACTAAAATGTTTAATACAATTTGCGATACAAGCTTTGGTTGTATCAAATATTCAAATCAAAGTTCTAATAAGATCTTCGTAAGTCGAGTTACGAATGCCAAACACGAATCTTAGTTTAAGATCAGAATTTTGATCACAAAATTACGAAACAATTTTGAGAATAGGAAAATGTCGATTTTGTTGTAATTTATGGTGACTTATGTGAAGTTAAGAATGTTTCGAGAATCGTCGCCCCGAACCATAAACTACAAGCGTATCGCCATTGTATTATAACAGTCACATCTGCTACTCCATTTGTTTCAAGCATCGCTGAGTGATTAATATCAATTCTTTTACTTATTTAGTTTCACTCATCGCTTTTTCGTTTTATCGTTATCGATAACGAGTCACTTACAAAATTCTAATACGAAATTACTACAAATAACTGTCCCTTTATCTATTGATGCTGGATAAGTAGGTGTGTAAGCGCGGATGGGGATTTGATGCTATACTAGCAACAATATGATAAAAACCATTAATGGTGCAATGGTTACGTTATCTCTGTGGGTATCAAAATGAAATATTTTGCTGAAATGAGTTGCATATGTTCACGTTGCCTGTTTGAAGCACTTCAGATGTAAGCAATCTTTCTGCAATGGTAAATGAATTTCTTCTCAAATAGATTGAGGAAACATTTTTATTCAAATGATTTCCACGAATTTTATAAATGTATTTCAACGGACATTTGAATCAAAACTTTATCTTTTGCAGAGTATAAATACGAATGGGAACGGGCTAACACCAAATATTTTCGGTTAAATTTTTATTTATCTCATTCTTTTTCCATATAAATAATGGTATCTGTATTACAAATGGGTTTCTTTTGTTTGTGTTCTACAAACCTTTTTCTGATTATTTTTTTTTCTTCTTCTTCGTCTTGTATTGTGGAAGTGGTCGTACAAAGGATTCCTTATAAATTAACCCAATATAGGTAAGAATATTCTATTATATGCACTCACGACATTGTTGTATTTCATCTGACGTCCAATCGTGATAAAAAACCGTTTTTTTTTTGGTTCAATATTAAATGAATAGACCTAATAATAAAGTAGACTTGAACCGTTTATGTACTTGATGGTTAAAAATAACTCAAATTCATTGTCGAATTAATTCGTTGATGTGAATTGAACCATTTTGGATTGTGATATGGAATTTTATATAGTTGAAAGAAGAAGAAAAAAAAGTTTCTAATCACGCGCATTCAATCATTGAACATACAAAAGCGTTTTCGACCATCAGTCATGACCTGGGTGCAATCAAAAATTAGAAGTAAAAAAAACCCAGAAGAGAGAAACTCATTTCTCATCATTTGAATGTGTACATATGGTTCGTGACAATAGCTCGTAACGTAATAATGAAATGTATAATTGCACTGAAAACAGTACAAGAGACAAATTTCTGCTTTTGGTTTTTGGTCAGTGTTATTTATTTGCGGTAATTAATTCAACGGAATGAAGGTATTTAGCATAGTGTGTTGTGCTGTAATATTTACTGTGATTTACGGAACCCATATTTTTTGTCTTTTTTCTGCATCTTTTAGTCGAAGAATGATGATTCAAAAATGTTAACTCAAATTAATTGCTCATGTGCACGTGCCGCATTTATCCATGATATATGATAGAATTCAGACTCAGCTTTTGCAGTACATTACGCTATCACTAGGACTACAGTAGTATACACTCACTCCTCGAAGCCATTTTGAAATTTATGACATATTAAACGTCAAATTCAAAATATAGCGGGAGAACTGAGCGTTTTTTAAATTTAAAAATGGCTGCTAGTAGTTACTTTACGTTCCTACTCCACTAGCGAACAAAATCCAAACATCAACGTAATGTACTATACGTTCTTGAGAAACTAAACGTAAAAACCCACTTCTGGGGACAATATGGCGTTTTTTTGTCGTTTGTTATAACGACGACACGCCAAGCTCAATTGCAAAAACCTCACTTTTCATGTTTCAAGCTTTACTTTCGACGCTCTCAGCATGAAAAATCCATTATATAACTCGGTATAAAAATGAAAAGTCTCGTTTTCTTACTGTGTTTATCGACTTCAGCTACGCCTTAATGACTTAACTACTGAAGTCATGACAAAATAGCATGCTATATCAGTAAAGTAACTTGATACTTATATCACTAGATTTAAAAGTACCGCGAATACTTTCACTCATGTGGATACGAGATAATCTCATTACTTCACTGGTAATGGCTTTTTTGAGAAAAACCTTATATATAATAGGGTTAGTCGATTCTGAGGTCCACAAAATATTGTAGTGGTCCATACCCACTTTTCAGACTATGGTTTGAAACAACTTCAGGTGGCAAAAAATCAAAATCTGAAAAAATTGAGTACCATTCTCATCTTCATAATAAAAATATTTTAAATATTTTGGTCCTGCTTTTTGTTATTTCTACACAGTCCACGACGAAAATGAAAAAAAGTTTGGACCAATGAGTTTGAACTCGACTAAATTTCCCGATGGTTGATTTTCAGAGTAAATTGGAAAAGCGGAACGAAAATACCTTTAACCTTATTTTGGAGAAGGAGAGGATGGTAAAAAACGGTACCGAGAGCGATTCGCTAAAATTTTCAATTTTTCATTTCACCTCAAGTTACCATTGTCTGAAAAGTGTTTTTTCGGAGTCTATGGACCACGACATTTTTTTGTGGACAGGTCCCTTTTGCGCTACACTGAATCGACCACTCGGTTGTATAAATATAACTATCTTCCCTTCAAAGTGACGCTACAACCTTCATTATTTGACCTATAAATGATTTTCTGATGCAACTTAAAACTCAGACAAAAATGACAGTTCAGACTTAGTTTTGTTACAAACACTACTGATCACATTTTTCTGAACTTTCTGACATCATTAACCTGTTACAGACGGCAAGCATATGACCAGTATTATTATCGGGTCTATTACTTAAATCGATCAAAGTATTTTTAATCGGTTGATTTCAAATCTTGTACTTCAATTATTTTAACATGAATTTTACCATATAAATGACCATATTACACAGATCTTTTGTCATTATTTTTGTCTTCGTCATCGATAACAGATGAAAGGTTAACACTTTGTTTACACATTCAACAGTCGCAGTCGAATCTAACTTCTCTGCATCGCATGGATTTTGATGGATTCTCCAAATTGACTGACATCGTCATCAACCGCAACAATTTATCGTCGATCGACGACGGCACTTTCGATACCATACCTCAGCTCGAACTTTTGGATCTATCATCGAATGCTATCATACAGCTTTACCTACAAATATCTTCGCCAAATTAACTCGTCTGCACACACTCATATTGTCTGTCAACCGAATCGTCAGATTTTCAGCCGATTTCTTGCCACGAAATGTAATCGAAGTATTCCGTGTCGAGAACAATGAATTGGAATTTATCGAGACGAAAACTGTCCGTTTCCTGAGAAGAGCCAACTTAATCTGAGCGGAAATTTCTGCATCGACATGCAATTTGTTAAGACCGAAAACGGAACTCGAGCTTTGGTGGAGCTTTCGGGTGAAATTGATCTGAATTGTTCGACTGATGATTAGTTCACTAGGATCATAAGAAATTGTAATTTTTCGTTGTCGCCTTGTGACTTGTTGAAAATAATAATTTTAAATAAAATTCACCTTTAAAAATATGAACATTCATAGCAACTCTCTAGCACCGACACAATATAATAATTATGTCCAATAGAGGTAATTTTGTATGAAAGTTCGTTAGATTTTTTTTGCATGAAAAAAGATGAATTTCAGACATCTATTTGACAATTTGACATACTTTTTGTGTTGTGTCGGTGTACGAAACCTAAGCTAAGGAAAAACTCGTTTCTCTTTTGCAAATTTTCACATTCAAGGGAGATAGACAAAGTGCGGTTATAATGTCATTACCTTCCCCCTATAACATCTACCTTGGTCACTGATGTTGTCTCATATTAAGATCAAGACTGTAATCAAGGCTGGTTTACGAGTCAAGCCACAAGATTTCGTAAACAATAATTTTACATTTTGGGTTTGTGACTAGGTTTGTTTCAAACTGTTATCTTACGAAGGACTGGTACTGGTGTGTGAGTTTCACAGAATATCTGACGCCCTTTCTTCTGATTCAATAACAATCATAGCATCTATAGCTTGCTTCCTTGTATAAAATTGAACGATAAATCAAAAATAATCTCAATGAAAATGACCGTTATCCTCACCCAGTTGCATAATTTATAGAAAAAATCCTTTTTGCTATTCATACTGTGAAAGGCTAGATGATGATAGCTTTCGTAATTTTAAATTTCTCTACATGTAGAAACAACCCTAGTTGATTGTTATTTTTTATGAAATTACATTTCTTCGGGTTGTAAAACCACAATTACTTCAGTGGTTAAACGGACGATGGTTGCCCCCAATCAATACCTTATTATTATGTTGAATAAATGATGCAACACCACCAATAGGGTATACGTAATTTTTGTGCCAGCCCGATTTTTTTCTCATAGATGATCTTCAAGAACGTTTGAAATGCCATTCACGTTAGGAAATGCCATTCACGTTAAAAAATCTCATACAAATGAATGAACGAAACTAAAATGAGGTTACGTCTGAAAGTGCAGTAGGTTTTTCTTAGTTCTGAACATTATTCGAGATTTTTAGAGTTCGAAAAGGCGTAAAGAGTTTCCAGGCTATGTTATTTTGGGACAAAATTTGAAAATATCTTGACGAATTCAAGTTTTGCGCCAAAATATCATAAGCTAGGAATAACTGTATCAACTGGGAACATCGACTTTAATAACTCTGATAAATCTAAAAATTTCTAAAGATGAACAAACTGTACCGTATCTCGAAGTTGATCTATAAAAGTTTTTCGCCTGCCCGCACTTTGTAGTGTAACGCCCATCTATAAACCATCTATACCCCACGTATTATTGTATTGTTCAGGCTTCTTCTTATCCTTGAAATGATGGAATAACTTGCCTCTCGCAAAAGTTATTTATGTTTGCATATTCAAATCTTAATTAACATCTACACAAAATAATTACGACTTTCATTATGATCCATTGCACTCATATTTTGTAGCTCAGGCGCTTCGGTTGAAGTAGTTCCATTTAATTGGAATGAAAAGTTAAGTTTTCTTTTGTTTGTTCCATTGAGTTTCCGATGTAATTTATTATCCTCGTTAAAAATGATGAGATTATTTTTGAAACAAAGAAATATATTGGTCGATGAAGCGAAAAATAAATCAAAAAAAAAAAATTCATCGGAAATTTATTATTTTTCTCTCCATTGGGAAAAAGCGTTTGTGGTCAAAGTTCATAGCCTTTTGAATAGTTATGTGGGTGGGTGAGTATACCATGTACCTTCTATCAGTTTCACTGTTTATGTCGGAATGGATGTCGCCGATAAATTATTCGCTTTTATTACGCAATTTTTCATCACAACAAACTATTTCTGCTTAGACTAATATAATAACAAAAATATAACCCCAGAAACACAACATTCACAAAGAGCCATATTAATTAGATTATTTACCATTTACTTTAGCTAATGTTACAAAAGTTAGGCGGATCTGTATACAATGTTGTTCTAGAGCAAGGGTCCGTTCAAATAGTAGTTACAGAATCGGATAATCATTTGTTATTGACACTAAACGACAATAATAACCAAATTATGGTTATTATGGTTATTATTGGTTTTATATAGTGAAAAATAAAGGTTAAAACAAATGAAGTAATAGATTTTGTATCAAACACTAGGCGAAAAATTGAACAGAAGAAGTATCAGATTCAGTGAATGGATTATATGAAAATATTTACATCTGGTGTTTCTAAAATGATCAAAGAGGTGACATATTTCAGGAAAACATACAAGAAGTCTAGCCACTCAAGTCTAGGTGTGTGTACTTTTCGAATGGTCCCCAACCGAACCAAAAGAAAAATAATATTTTTTTCTCTTTACTGATATGCCTAATTAATAACAGAAATTCTCCTATTAATTGTATAGAAATGAAAGATTGCGAGAAAGATTTTTTTCCTCAATTTTTTCAAGAACCCATTCACCGCAGTGAATGTACATATCCCATTACAGAATGCAAAAATCGATATATTCTTAACAAATTGAAGTACATCTACGGTCAAAAACACCATAAAATTGAATAAGACACTAAAACATCGAGACAAATTCACGCTCAATTGAATCACTAACGATATAGCCGGACGGATAATAATAAAGTCCTCGCAAAACTTGTACCCTGGCATCCATAGTTAATCACGGGCCGTTTAATTTTATCTGTTCAATATAACACAACATATAATCGTGTACATCAGGTTGAACAAACTGGCACACACACACCAACACACAATGGATGAGAACCGATATTCTTTGAAATGAAGATATCATTTCGAAAACCGAATTTCCATTAAACTTAATTGAGTTTTACTTTAATTACAATGATGATATGCAATTTTCCATTTAAAATTTCGAGTATGTGTATGGAAAACCATTAATTTTCCACTTTTATTGTGCCCTTTTGCCATATCATGTCATGAGCTTGTAGGTATTATAATATAGTGTGTTTGAACGCTGTTATCCGATTTGATATTTCGGTTATAGTTTGTGCTTGGATATTTCGTTGGTGAATTTATGTATTATTTACCTAATGAATACAATAGAGCCATGCAAAGTTTATAATAATTTTTCCGAGTCGAGTAAATGAATCATAATTTTATGGGTGTGATACACATATAATTTGATTGTGCAGTAATTCAACCTTTTAAACCATATCGGGATATTTTTGGGTTTATTCTAATTTTACCGAAAATCTGCTACCGTTTTAATTTATGGGAATCGATATCGAAACGAAACGATGAGTCATTATATTTATGGAACGTGTTTTGTTGGAAATTAGACAAAATTATTGGCAAGTGAAAATTGGATTAACGATGAATTAGTCAATTCTCTTCACAGAACTGAATTGAATTTATTGTAATAAAGTAGCGACAGAATTCTGTGTGATTTAGAGATGAGCGGGTTACCCGAATTTTTTTTAGGATATCCGGCCCGACATTGTCCTGAAATTTCGACGACATGAGTATCGGCGACTTCCTGAAGAAACGGCGAGTAGTTGCCGTTTCTTCAGGAAGTCGCTGTTTCTTCAGGAAGTCACCGTTTCTTCAGGAACTCGCCGTTTCTTCTCGTCGTTTCTTCAGAAAGTCACAGTTTCTTCAGAATGTCGCCGTTTTATGCAAAAGGCGGTGACTTTCTTTAAAAACGATGACTTCCTGAAGAAACGACGAGAAGAAACGGTGAATTCATAAGAAATAACAAGTTCCTGAAGAAACGGCGACGGAAGTTTCTAATCTTTTTATCAGGAACTCACCATTTCTTCTCATCGTTTCTAATAAGGCCAAAAACCAAAAACCAAATTCTATCGTCTCTATACAGGAAGTGCAAATTCTATCGTCTCTATACAGAAAGTCGATAATAAGCGATTTGGCGGTATCTTTTTGTCAGACTTTTTGGCAGTAACTTTTTGGTTGTTGAATAGTCTTGCTGTAATAATCTTTCTGTATTGAATACCAACCATAAGGAAGTAATCCCTTTACGAATTTTCATTGTACATAAACAGCGTTTTAACACGCCGAGCGATCCGGCCCATTGCCCCGGAGCGAAGCGGAGGGCCGAAATGCGAGCCGGGCGCCGGAACGGTGTCGGTAACTTAGGAGTTAATTTTTAGCCCCGTACGAAGTACGAAGGGGCTTATAGGATTACGATGCCGTGTGTAATTGATGGAATTCGAAGCAGACGGTAAGGGCAAAGTGTTTGCCTATGTTCATAGATGACGAATCCGCAATAAAAATTTGGGCCGTCTGTCCGTCTGTCCGTCTGTCTGTCACGTCGATATCTTGAGTAAATCAAATCAATTTTTTTTTCCTGAAAGATAGTCAAAATAGTGAGGCTAAGTTCGAAGATGGGCATATTCGGGTCGGCCCTTCGTGAGTTAGGGCCACCTAAGTGATTTAAGGTCTTTTGGTGATATTTATGGCAAAATAAACGAAGGAAATGTAAATGACACGGCAAATGATAGGTATTGTCAATACCAATCCAGGAAAAAAAAGTTTTTTTAAATCGGGTGAGTGGACCGTGAGTTAGGGCCTTAGAAGTGAAAAGCTGCTAGGGCCCTATGTGTATTTTACATTGAACTCGAGTAAATTTCATTCGTTTTTCGTAATTTTTGTGTCATTTGGAAGGTAATCAAAGGCCGAATAGAATGTTGTTGAAAAAAAAATTAAATTTGGGTGCTCGGACTAAGGCCGCTACTAGGGCCCTATGCGTATTTTACATACAACTCGAGTAAATTTCATCCGCTTTTCGTAATTTTTGTTTCATTTGAAAGATAATCGAACACCGAATAGAATGTTGTTGAAAAAAAAATTAAGTTTGGGTCCTTGGACTAAGGTCGCTACTAGGGCCCTATGTGTATTTTACATATAACTCGAGCAAATTTCATCCGTTTTTCGTATTTTTTGTTTCATTTGGAAGGTAATCAAAGGCCGAATAGAATGTGGTTGAAAAAAAATTAAATTTGGATACTCGGACTGAGGCCGATGAGGTATTTATACTCAATAAATTAAAATTTTAGGGCTATTTGAAATTTTTGTTTTATTTGAAAGGAACGTCGTACGGGGCTTTGTAATTGCGCTATGCGCAATTTCTAAGATGTACACATTACATAATTATTTTACTTTAACTACTTTAACCGGCGCATAGGCTTACGGTCAAAGTAGGGTGACAGACGCACTAGGGTCACGTACGCAATAGATATACGGGTTTGTACGGGTGCAATGAAAATTGGTTTTCATGTTGTAAAAAGATGAATTCTGTAGTGATGAACTAAACTCCTTTACGTTACATTTCGTAAAAGGATGAATTCCATAGGAACCAACAAAACGCCTTTACGGCGAGACGAAAATTAGAGTTGATTTGGGATCTCAATGTCAGCTGAATTAGTAATCTTGAGTTGAGATTGTCAACTGTAGAATATCTTGAAATCGAAATTTCATCTCAAATCAAGAATAAGCCACTGTACGTAGATTTTATTCATTTAAAATAAAATACAGAGCTTTTTATTTTATTTGTTTTAGTTGCTTGCAATCAGAGATTGGACGGTGAGATGCGTTGCTTCTGAAAGTCGTTGTTTCTTCTCGTCGTTTCTTCAGGAAGTCGATGGTTTCGAAGAAACGGTGACTTTCTGAAAAAATGGTGACATGTAATGACGAACGACTCATCAGATTTTCCGATGAAACGGTGAGAAGAAACGGTGACTTCCTAAAGAAACGGTGACATCCTATAGAAATGGTGACTTCCTGAAGAAACGATAACTTCCTGAAGAAACGAGGAGAAGAAACGGCGACTATAGTGGCCGGTTCTTCTCGTCGTTTCTTCAGGAAGTCACCATTTCTTCTCGTTGTTTTTTCAGTAAGTCACCGTTTCTTCAGGAAGTCACCGATACTCATGTCGTCGAAATTTCAGGACAATCGGCCCGACCCGATTCACGTTTATCTGGCTTTCGGGTTATATGGTTTTAATTTTTTTTTAATTCGGGTTAGGTTCAAGTGGCGCCGAGTATAGGGAGGCGAGGGGGACGATTGCCCCCCATGACAATGCAAAACTTCTTTAAATTCCTAGGGTTTTTCACAATTTTTTTATCATTTTGTGCTCTTTGCCCCCCATGAGCCCCCCATGAACGAATTCAAAGTCGGCGCCTCTGGTTCAACCTAAAATTTATTGAGAAGTAGTGCGCACCCCAATAACATATGACAATCACATCGTATTTATCAACATTATTCTGTAAGCATAAGTTAAAACATTTGAGATCAAATGATTTGAGGTTACGTTAAATGAATTTTTTGAACTTGATACATTTAGTGAAAATTAAATGAAAAATGAGTGTGAAATAAGCGAAATTGCTGTTTCCTCCGCTCCATACAAATTCTGACATTAGACCATACCACATGTATAGCTTCATTGACTATAGTGATGCAATAGTATTTTACATGCTACATGCGTCGAAAACCGTACTTTTCATGTTTCAAGCACTATTTTCGACGCTCTCAGCATGTAAAATCCACTACATAACTCGCGATAAAAATGAAAAGTCTCGTTTTCGTGTGTTTATTGACCTCGGCTTTGCCTCGGATCAATAAAATTCACACGAAAACTCTGCTTTTCATCTTTTTATCCCTAGTCATGTAAAATGATATTGCATGACTAGCGATAAAAAGATGAATAGTTGAGTTTTCGTGTGGTCTCGGCTACGCCTCGGATCAACCAACACACGAAATCGAGACTTTTAATTTTTATCGCGAGTTATGTAATGGATTTTACATGCTGAGGGCGTCGAAAGTAGTGCTTGAAACATGAAAAGTACGGTTTTCGACGCATGTAGCATGTAAAATCATTTACTTCATTAGTTCTAACATACAGCTTTGTGAAGTGAATATCAATTAGTTAGACATCATCTCTCATTTTTGTCATGGTAGTTGAAGCAGGTGGTGTAACTATGTGTTAATAGTTAATTGTTATTCCAAGCTGAAGTGTGGAACTAACTAAAATTCCAAAATTTAATTGATTTACAAAAACTTTAAAAATGTTTCATTGCTTGAAACGGCTAAGTTAACTACTCCTCCTCATCGGATGATTATAATTTTAACTGAAACAATACGTTTGACCTTTTTTCGTTTAGTAGAATTGCTAGGGTAACGACTCCGGTTACGAGCCCCCTTAAGACCTGTTACGAGCCTACCAAATCTATTGTTCTGGGGCTCGTAACTGATACATTGTTTCTTATGGTAAGAACTGAGGCGGGCTCGTAGCTGAAACATTGTTTCTTATGGTAAGAGGGGGCTCGTAACTGGCGGACGGCCCTTAACCGGAGTCGCTACCCTACAGTGTTTCTTTTAGTTGTGAACATATTTGAGAGTTTTAAAAGTCATCGATATTCCCAGTCAATTTAGTGGTTCCAGGTTAAAATATTTTGGCGCAAAATTTTAACCTCCTTAAGAGAAATGTTAAATCTGATAAAGCAATACCCTCTCTAGCAGACAAACATCGTTTTGACGCTGTCAAAATGACAACTTATTACTTTGTTTGTCATACCCTGTTGACTAATTTCTGATTTTACATGTAAAATTCAAAAGCTGCGTTGCATTTTCACCACCTTAACGAATGTAGTTTGGTTGCTAGAGAGGGTATTGGATAAATCTAAATCTGTGTTTTCTAAAGGTGAACACACTGTATCTTTCCACATCGACCAGTTTCTTTTATTCGTCTAGCTACTGCTTACGCTGTCCCAAAAAGACTAGTGAAAAGCATTTTCCAATAAGACGAACTGAAATCAATCAAATTGAATTAGCAATGTAAAGTCTAAAGATTTTATTCTTTTATTTTCCGAAAAGAAAACGTTCATACCACACCAAATCAATGATCCGCCACTATATAGAGTATTATATATCGCGCCCCAATAGCTTACATGAATAAAATTTGCATTTTATCGATTATTTTATGTTTGAAATACAAGCTGATTTAAGACACCGAATTTATATAAATATTTTATGAGAAAAGACTTTCCGTGTTGCCGTTTCGTTGCCATATTGTTATTATACACCACTCGAGTCTCTACAGCATTTCCAAAGCATGCCACACTCCACACCGAAACATACACATCCAATATTCAAAATGTGTTTTCCATTTAATCAAAGTCTCTTTTTCCAATGTTTTCCATAATAAATATTTTTCTTTTTTTCTTTCGTTCTCGCTTCATTTTCCTTTTTAGCTTCAATGCGTCTTAATGGCATATAACAAATGTGACAAAGTACCCGATAACGAATGGAAAATCCAAAGACACATTTATAATTTGTCGTTAAATAATCTCGGTAAATTTTGAATGATTTTGACTGATATAAATAGCCATCGTTACTTGTTTTCCCCGGTTATTTAATTCAAAACAATTAGTTAAGTTATAGAATACGGCCACCAACGTAAAATGTGGAAGGAAAAAAAACTCCGTAGATTAAGACACAAGGCAAGTGAATAGCACCGAAGATTGATAAATAAGTTACGAGTTTTCCATGGTGCTGTGTGAGTATGCGAAAGCACCAGAAGGACAACGAATAAAGAAGACGTCGGAATGGAATTTCGTAATTTCAGACGGAAGTGAATATTATGTGGAATGAGCGAGAGCCGCATAGCTTTTAATTGGGTTCAATATTTTTGCTTGACTGAAGGTTAAACGTCTCGTTTTTAAGTGATTTATCATTCTAATAACTGTTTTGGCATACATTTAATGCAAACAGTTTGAATAAGAAGTGGAGCAAAACCAATGGAGAAGAAATGTTTAATCTGTCATCTATATAAGAGATGAATGAGGGTGGATTTGAATAGAATGTGTTTTGATTGATTTCATTTAGATTTTGGGATGGCTACGTATATAACGAAGAAATTGTTTCGATGAAAATGTTCGGTTGTTAGAGGTAATCTAGCAGAATAGCGAAACTGAATTTTCAGAAATGAATTTCTGTGATTGAAATCTTTACTGTAATTAACCGAATACGAAGGCATTGCCTGGATACACACCACACGAATTAAATTTTCTATTCGTAGGACTGCGTTTGTGAGATCCTCATTTTTAACTCTTCACAGACGAAAAGCATGTCATATTCTATCCTTCTATTACCTCTTTTGATGTAAGTTATTTTAAAAAATTGCATTGATTCAACTCAGTCATATACCATAGCATCTGAACCATAGTCCTTGATCTGTCCCGTTGTTATCCCATTTTTTTAGCCCCGTACGAAGTACTGGGGGCTTATAAGATTAATATGCCGTTTGTAACACGTCGAATTGGAAGCAGACAGTAAGGGCAAAGCTTTTGGTTATGTTCATAGATGACGAATCCGCAATAAAAAAAATGTCCGTCCGTCCGTCCGTCCGTGACCCCTCTAGCTTGAGCAAATCACAACCTTTTTTCAAAATTCTTTTTTTCCCCGATTGGTATCGACAAAAGTAAGGTCAAGTTCGAAAATGGGCATGGTAGGGTCGGCCCTTCCAGAGCTAGGGCCCTATAGGTGTTTTTCAGTCTTTCGACGATATCTACCGAAATACGCACGTAATAGCTGCTTGTGATATATCAAATGAAAGGTATTGACGAGTAGAACAAAGTTGCTGAACATTGTTTTTGTGTAGGATGCAACGCGAGCTTGTTGGGAGGGCTCGAAGGTCGTTACTCGGCCCTAAGTGTTTTTTCCACATAAATCGAGTAAATCTCATCCGATTTTGCCAGATTTAGTTTTTTATGGAAGGTAATTGAATACCGAAAAGAACGTGGCGAAAAAAGTTTCAAATTTGGGCCCTTGGACTAAGGCCGCTACTCGGCCCTAAGTGTTTTTTGCACATAAATCGAGTAAATCTCATCCGATTTTGCTAGATTTTGTTTTATTTGAGAGATAATTGAATACCGAATAGAATGATGGCAAAAAATGTTTCAAATTTGGGCCCTTGGACTAAGGCCGCTACTCGGCCCTAAGTGTTTTTTGCACATAAATCGAGTAAATCTCATCCGATTTTGCTAGATTTTGTTTCATTTGAGAGATAGTTGAATGCCGAATAGAATGATGGCAAAAAAAGTTTCAAATTTGGGCCCTTGGACTAAGGCCGCTACTCGGCCCTAAGTGTTTTTTGCACATAAATCGAGTAAATCTCATCCGATTTTGCTAGATTTAGTTTTTTATGGAAGGTAATTGAATACCGAAAAGAACGTGGCGAAAAAAGTTTAAAATTTGGGCCCTTGGACTAAGGCCGCTACTCGGCCCTAAGTGTTTTTTGCACATAAATCGAGTAAATCTCATCCGATTTTGCTAGATTTAGTTTTTTATGGAAGGTAATTGAATACCGAAAAGAACGTGGCGAAAAATTTTTCAAATTTGGGCCCTTGGACTAAGGCCGCTACTCGGCCCTAAGTGTTTTTTGCACATAAATCGAGTAAATCTCATCCGATTTTGCTAGTTTTTGTTTCATTTGAGAGATAATTGAATGCCGAATAGAATGATGGCAAAAAAAGTTTCAAATTTGCGCCCTTGGACTAAGGCCGCTACTCGGCCCTAAGTGCTTTTTGCACATAAATCGAGTAAATCTCAACCGATTTTGCTAGTTTTTGTTTTATTTGAGAGGTAATTGAATACCCAATGGAAAGTTGGCAAAAAAATTTGGGTTTATAAAATAATGTCGTAAATTGTTGGTTTTATTTGAGAGGTACTTCGTACGGGCTTTCGTAATTGCGCTATGCGCAATTTTAAAAATGAACACTTTCAGTAAATTTGACCATGCCCAACTTGACTTGCATTTTGGTAACAGACGCATTAGAGGGTTGTAGACGTATTAGGGTTCCGGGCGTATTACGGCTACGGACGTATTATGGTTACGGACGAAATAGGATTACGGATCGTACGGGGCTAAGTCGCAGCAAACGCTCCGACTGTTCTGATGCCTTGTTTTTGGTTGAGTCCTTAGTGTCCTTAGTCCTTAGACGAAGTCTCTAATTTTGAATGACCCGGTTCATTGATGTTCGATCATTTTTTCAGTCTCCTAAGTCGGTAGTGCCCAGTATCTTAGTCAAGTCATTTGATAGTCCTAGTTAGGCCATTTGATGTTCGATCGTAAGTCTCTAATTAGGCCATTTGATGTTCGGTCGTGAATCTCTGGTTTTTTGAATGACCCTGTTATTTGATGTTCGAACGTTTTTTCACTATCCCAATGTCTCTGATGCCTCGAGTCTCTAATGCCCCAGGTTCTCGTTGAGCCGTTAGAGTACTGGAATCTTTGATACCCCAAGTCTTTTGTACCTCAATTTCTAGTTGAGCCGTTAGAGTACTGGAATCTTTGATGCCCAGAGTTTTTGTTTCCCGAGTTGAGCCATCCTGGTTGAGTCGTTTGAGTACTGTGGTCTTTGTTGAATCGATTTTTCTTTTCTTTTCTTTTTTCTTTTTAATTTTTTGTTTCCGAACCCCGTCTTATAATAGGTAAAGTCGCTGTTTTTCGTTCATTCATTGTTTGATTCGTTTGTGTCGACGAAAAAGAGTTTTGTTCTCGAAAAAAAATAATTTTGTGAAAAAGGAAGTGATTTTGTGAAGAGTGGAAGAATTGGTGATACTGGAGATGTTGGAAAGGCGAACGCGGACGCTAGCGCGACGGTAACTTTTTTGTTTTAATTTTTATCTGTGCTGTTGATCAGAACTAACTGTTGGGAATACAGCCAAAGGTTTGTCCGACCATCGGTATTCAGATCGGCACGCTGCTTTCTTAGAGATATTTCGGGTGAAATCCAAAAATTATGAGTATGTTAACCATTTATTGGATCTGTGTGCTCTTAACTGTATCTTTGGCACGTAAAAGGTGTTCCTAGAAAGCTGTTTGCCTTAGACTGGTGAGTTGCAGCTAATAGGACAAATCTTACGACGAAACGGTGTCTTTATTCGAACGTATGTTCAAACATTGTCTCTTCACGAGAAAAGTGAGATAGGCTCAGCGATGAGTACTCTTTTGATGTTTTGTCAATGATTTTTTGTGTCAATTGTGGATTTCCTTTATTGTGTCCGTGGTGGTGTATTAAGCCCTGCTGTTTTTGTTTACAATCTCTTTCCTTGTACCCCTGGCTTTTCGGTGTAAGTTGCATATGACGAATTTCCTTCATTCGCTTTCTATTTAACACTTACTCGTAGATATTCTAATTGTCCGTTGCCAATTGGCAACGTTGATTATACGTCTGACGGGTACAACGTAGATGTCACAAGTAACAACCGTACGTGTCCAAAGACAGGAAAATAGCTGTCTTGAAACCACTTAATCCGACATTACCGTTTCTATCAATGTTAACTTCATCAGTTTTCATTTATATTATGCTTTCCGAACTTCACGGTTCAAACGCCTAAACCACCTTTACATGAATAGAGGATAGTTCCATGATCAGCCGCCATGGCACAAGTTGCTAACTAAAACAACTTCAATTCATGTTGGTTGATATCTGTCACTTCTTTAGAAAAATATTTAGTAGATTGGTTCTAACAGCCATAATATGTAAATAAGTCTTAATCATCAAGTTGACGATTTTGATGCCGGAGCAGAGCAGGTATACAAATTGGAACAGGTAATGTTTCGGTGCTGTGTACCTGCAGCTGTTCGGAAATCTCCAGCGACAACTAATTTATTATAGTGATGTGAATGGTTGGTAATTCCAATGCGATTTTGCAGAAATATTTTGAAAAAATAGAAAAGAAAAATCGGGTCAGTTTCAAACTCTGTTATTTACTTCATGGCTATTCTGGGGTTGTATAAAATGAAATGCAAATTGGTTGTCGTCGCATAATATTGAGGCTATGTGCTATTTACACTGGCGATGTCAATAATTACTGTCACTATGAAGTACTGAATAACTCAGCTGGATACTTTTTATGTTACCTGCTGCAGATAGTTTTTTTAAGCTGCAACAAGCATCTTGAGGAAGTAACGAGCTTGTATAAATAAATTTTGTTTACACCCAAAAAATGCCGCCATAAAACTCCATAAAAGATGCAAACCTAGCAAAATCTGGCTCTTATTCATTAAAAACAGGGGAGATATCAACGTTTGAATGTGAATTCCCATAAAAATTCAAAATATCGGATTCGACCGCTTTTTTATGCAGCGCTACAAGCCATACCTCTAAACGCGTGGATTTGTTATTTGGTTATGTTATTAGGTGGGACAATTTTTTCTTTTTGATAAATGTAGAGAAACGATTGTTAGGAACGATTCCGATCCGAACCTCTATGATGAAATAAATCCATTTCGTTACTTTTCGAGAACAAAAGTCTGCACAATTTCAATTCAATTCAATTCTTTATTCATCAACAAAAATCTTTTTCGTTTACAACAAAATAACAATTTCCTGATATTCAGCCTATCAAGGACTTTACAGCAGCTAAATGGCAGCTAAACCTACAGCTCAGGAAAATGAGTCACTCTTAGTAAAACCTTACACTTGGCACAATAAAACACAAACAAAAACGTAATCTAATCTAATCAATATATTCCTTGTACGCACAAAATTCCTGCCTTGCAAATCAGGTCACTTGGTGACTGCATCATAACAAATGAGTGGCATGAACTCCGAACTCTTATCAGTCAAGGTATAAAACATATTTTGACGCCAGCTGCCATCGAAATCGAGATAAATCTTATAAGTACTCTGTGGTTCCAACACTATTGGCTTAACAAATCTGATTGTTGGTAGACTCCTGCATAGTTGATTGTCGCGGCAATTAAAGCTAAACGGTTGTTTCAGAAGAATAGTTTCTTTCGATTCGCCTGTTGCCAATCTCACAATTTTCATCACTCCAGATAATATTTTGATGCCATGCTTTTCTTTGTGCCAAATGAAAAACGATTGAATTGCCTTCAAAACATTATGGTTGCGGTAACTTAAGCTGATCACTTCTTGTTTCTTGATCCATCTTTTGAGTTCATCATCTCCGTCAAGTCTCCACCACCATCTCCAATTGAATTTGTAATAAGATTCAAAATCATCTTTGTATTTAAATTTCTTCACTTTAATGTGGCCACTTAATGACATCATATTCATCAGTTCAACAATCTCACCACGATCGAATAGTTCTTCATAATCATTAACGATCTGAGTGATTTGTTCTGAACTCATCAAATAGAATGGAATGCGGTACAAACATTCCCCCAGCTGCTTTTTGATGTTTTCCATATCCGACAAGTAGGCTTCGAAGTTTTCGCGTGCGTTTTTGGCCCAATCGATGCAAGCATCGAAAACATCTTTCGGATCACACATCAATTGGTCAATATCCAAAATACTTTCCAGTGTTTCGTGAGAACATTCACGAAATCCGTCGGTAGCGAAAAACTTTTTCGCATTTTCACTGATTTTAATCTCTAACTTCGCTTTTAATTCAAATCGATTGTAGAGATCCGCCAAATCACATCCCAAAATGAGTTTTTCCAGTGGCAAATGTCTGATAATAAAATCGTCGCACACTTTGAGTAGATCGTTGACCAAATACTTTTTGGCCAGATACATCAGTTTTGGCAGATTATTTATGGTGATGGAAATTCTGTCTGAGTAGAAAAATTGAGCGAATTCGATGAATTCATCATCATTCGCATCAATAATTTCAACTTCGTCGAGTTGTTCTTTCATTTCACCAAAGAACATTGCACGAAATACTTCGCTTTCTTTGGCTAACATTGCTTTATGCACTGGAATGCGAATTGGATGGACATCTGAGCTGAATTTAAACCAAAAATCGGCCGTGTTGCTATCCATAAAAAGGGATTTAGTGGATTCGTGGAAATGCTTTCGTTTTATAGTGATTCCTTGCTCTTTATTTCCAGGTGGTTGTGCCATATTGAGTTTTTCTTTGCGGCAACTATTCAGCAAAACGATTGAGACTGCAAACGTTTTTTTTTTATTTTAGACGATTCGATTCGACGCCGATATGAAATTAAACTTTCCAGAATATTCTTAGAATAATATTGTTTTTCCACTTATTTCACAACTATGATTACAAATCGCTTCACCTTTGCAAGTTTATCGAATCTAATTTAAACACAACTTTGTGATAGTCAAACACCAAACTAGACTAGTGACGGACATAATATAAGTGTTATGAAGTGCCTGATGCTGATGACTCGGTTGCCAATTTGAAAATGTGACATTTGAATGATGGTAAAAAATGTTTAGAGAAATATTTTGACAGTTCTCAATCTACGCCATTAATGCGTCGTCGGCGTCTGTCAAATTATGAGTGAGGTGTGAGCTTCCGCAACTGAATCGAGTCGGATGTGCTGAACGCAATAAGTTCACTTAATTTCAGCGCAAAAATTTAAGTTTACATATTTGTGACAAATACAAATATTGTACGTTCTTCACACAGTAAGTGCGCTGAAAATTCAAAAGTGTGAAGATCTAATTACCGCTGCGTTATATTGGACTTGTAATTTACTTTTCGGTCCATTCTCTTAAAAAATTCAAAATGTTTTCATTTTTGCTAAATGTTTAATTCATACAATGAAGACAAGTCATCTGAATTCAGAAGGGAAACACGAAGCCATGATCTTATCAGCTTGGATAAACGAACCAATTGCAACAAGCGTTTAACTTTTTCTTGATATGAAGGAACATTTAATTTCATTCTCAACGCAAGATGATTGAACTGTGAGTACTAGAGGTACTAGAGTACGAATGCAAGCCTAGTAGATTCTTAATTATTAAATTTTAAACTAAAAAAAGACCTGGTGCAGTAAGATGTATACATCTTGGAACAATTCATGTTTTGCTTAAGTGGATGAACGGATTGTCGTAGTTTACAGAGTCACAAGCAACAGCTTCGTTAATGTAGAAAGCTCGTTTACATTACAGTCGTATTACTTTCACAAAAATGTCACAACAACTGTACAACATCTTTGGCAATTCTTGTTCGTCTATTTTTTAACAACGAAAACGAACTGACATCCACTCTACATAAAACATGGAGCTGTAAGTGTACAAACACCCACACAAAAACAGCATATATCTCACACATGTTCATTTCGTAAAGTCCGTTTTCTTTCTTTAAAACATAGTTTTTCCATCACGAAAAGTATAAAGAACATTGTAATAAATGATACTTTTCTATTTTACAATCCATTGTGCAAGTGAAATGATTGCGTTTTTCTATTCGACGGTACACTGGGTAAAAAGTACTTTTAGTAAAAGCCTTCAAGTTTACGTTATTTCAAACACATAACTTTAACGAAATAAACATTCCAATTTCCTACTGACATAACGGACAAACGATTCGTCAATCGATTTACGATTATTTTGAATTTTATTTTCTTATTTTTTGTATTATTTAGTACCCTGAAAGAAGGCTCAATTTGAATAAAAAATGAATTTATTCAAAGTGTGATGGAATGGAATATTATTGCGGCAAAGAATTTTCAAAGTCACAGCCAGCCAGGAATGTTTTTACGAACATTCTCGTTCGTTACAAACACATTTTTGGTGCACAAAGAAAATTAAATTTGCAGCGAAGGCCTATGCTGCGAATAGAGGTTAATCTAAATTGAAAAACCTGATTTAATACAAGTCAGGTTATGGTTCAGGTTCTTCAGTAGCACAGTGCTACTAGCACATTTTTTCCGATTCAGAAAACCTTAATGTGGTAGTGAATCAGCTTATCATAATCAGATCAAATCAAAGTAGTAGGCTTACGTTGAAATGACGTTTACGTCAAAACTAGGTTCAAAGAAACCTTGAACTGCCAAAGCAACTCCATCAATTATCACCTCAATGTATTCAGTCAAAGCACTGTCAAGCACCGAAGCTGACTTTGACATCACTCAATTAGAAGGCCAAAAACACACCTGTTGACTATTTTTTTAAATTTTTTGATAGCCATTGTATGAAAAAGAATGGCCAACTTTGATCGGTTCAGTCCTCTATTTGAGTGACGTCAAAGTCCGCTTCGGTGCTAGACAGTGCGTTGATTCAGTCGTCTAATTCTGTGTTTGTGTTTGGAACTATGGGCGCATTAGTTCGTTGTTAATGACACCTTTTTTTAAAATTGTTGACTACAATTTCCTTGTGTTTGACAAAATGTTGTGCGTGCCTATCACAAAACAGATGGTTCAGGTTTGTAAGCAATTTTGTGATTTTAAAGAGGGGGAGGGGGAGATGGCGTGAACTTTTGTGCCACTGCACATCTGATTCGGTTATATATGGCATTACCTGCATTACCTCCGCCCATACCTTGTTCGGAACAACAAAAAAGCTAAATTTGAAATGGAATGAGATGGTATGAAAGGTGAAATTATAATTGTTTCTTGTATGTTGTAGGTGTCTATAGTATAGACTCTATACTCCTCCTGAGGGGCATTGTCCCTAGGAAGTCTCGAAAGAATGTCCTTCAAAATTTTTAAAAATTAAAACCTTAAATTCATATAAAATCCTCATGAAAATCCGCAAAATCATACAAAATCCTTAAAAAGGCTCAAGAAAATCGAGTATCAGTAAAAAATCCTTGGAAAACGAAATTTACAAATTTCTGCCCCTGCGTTTATTTTCAAATGAGGACATAGTGCCTGCTCATTTTCGCTACAGACATTTTCAGGTTTTTAGGATGATTTTTGACGTTTCAAACAATAGACTGGTTCTATTTACTCATAGGCTTATTCCAAGGCCATATGAATTGTCAAATTTTATCCATATAGTCACTCAGCCACACCCTCTTCCACTCTTCAAAATAAATGAGTTCTCATCCATGTATGCAATATTTTTGCGAATATTTTCCCAAAGTCGAAAATTACACCTAAATCCAAATAATAAAAAAAATCAAACACGACATTCATGTCTGCATGTCGATACATAAACTTCATGTTTTCAATAATGGTTCAGCAATTCCTCATGTTCAAAATTATTAAAATAAAACAAACACTTAATAAACGGCAACAACATACGAATGCCAATAAAGCTGTTGTAGGAACGGTATTTAATATTATAATAAAAAAAAATGAAGAGAGAGAGAAATTGAAATGGCATATTCAAGCCAATTTAGCTTAAACTAAAATCATGCCATGAATATTAAGTGAATTCTCCATTGAATTATATCGATATTCGGAAAAAAAGAAGGAAAAACGCTAACAACACAGTCCAATAAACCACCCATTTTCGATTCACCACCCCGATATTAGCACATTGTATAAATTGTGCTACTCAACGTGAGCGATTTCAAGCTATAATCGAATCCATTTATGGAGAGTTTATATGGATGTGAGTGTATGTTATTGCACGTTAGATATATTCCAATTCAAAACCATCACTTGATACGATGTAGAAACACCATCCATTCACAGTGAAGCACTAACTTGAATACATATTTTAACACAACATCTGAGAGGTCATAACTTGGAAAGTATAGCACACAAAACTTATTATTTCCGCACATAAACTGTAACCTAAAGTTGCTTGGCATATTTACATAATTCTAAGTGGCTGGTGTTTGGTAATGTGTTGTGTGTGTTATAATTCGTTTCATATCTTTATTGTATGTTCGCCTCTTATATCTCTGAGAGAATGAAATTACACATTGTACGACCGCATCAGGCATTAAACACACATATAGAGGATACAAAGGCTAGTTATGGATTACGTTTAATCTAACATGAATATATTACTTACCTAACCAGTCGACAATCGTATACAGAATTTGATATGAATATAATACTGATACCGATCCAACACAAGGCTTAGAAAACACACTGCATCGGAGTAAAGTCTATTTAAGGGTGAACATTCCGTCCATAGTCAACACAATTATTGCAGTTGTTTGGGGGGGGTTGCATATGCATTGATGGCGGACCACTGAATAGAACCGCCACATCACCATATGTTTCAGTAGGTGAAACGATATGTGGAGCAATGTTCCACTTATGAATATACGACGCCTATTGCCTGTTATAGTATATACCAGAAAAGCGCACACATGAAACGAATATTATCCCTACAAAGCGTCTCATGCTGATGAATAATTTGCTACGTTGTCCTCGGAGAGACTATATCCAACTTGTATCAGATAGCAGAACACACAACATAAAGGCCACACCATGTACAGAGAATTATACAGGAGAAATATGTTGCGGTTTAATTATTCATTGTATAATGAGTGTGATATTAGGATATGGAAACGTATTATTAAAGCCGTATACAGAGATAAGTACCATGCAATTTCCATCCTGTTGTAGCTTTCTTTTGTAAATTTAACGGTAAATTAAATTTGCCTGATGGAGGCTCTGCGGGTTTGTTGGCCGGATATAAATGCGAGGGGCAAGTGCAATATTACTTTTTGAATGTGTTTTCGGGGGCCAGTTAATAGTTTTGGAAATTGTCAGCCGGAGATGTTTAGTGTACATTCCAAATGGAGTACGAAAATTCGGAACAATTTGCGGCCGAATGTTTTTGATGCGGTCGTCCATATGCGGAATAGTTGTGCTCGTAAGTTATCTGGGAGTGTATGGGACTTAATGGTTAACAGTTAAAATTCGTAATAATAAGCCGTCTCTCATGAAATACGTTGGCCAATGTTTTTCACATAACTGTTTGGTGGATGGAATTACTTTACAGAGCACCATCGTCCATTTATTTAAAGAGAACGTGGTATAGCATACTCAACATAATGGTGTGTCATAGACTTTAATTAAAATTGACTGCATGAAAACTATCTGTTGATAAAGTCAATAATTCCGAATGATTCGTAGGAATCGAGGCAATTCTGTGGTAAGACTATGGCAGAGAATAATGCGTGGAAAAATGACTCGTTTTATGTCAAACACTTCATAAATTTAGCCTTTGCATATTGGATGGGATAGCTCAGTGGCTACTTACTAGCCTTCTACCAAAATGATCCGAGTTCGATTCCCGGTCAGACGATTCCATATGGAATTTTTCTAGTTATTATATCGCATTGGTAATGTTCTCAAGTCCAATTAATCTTCATAGATAGGTAGGTTGGGTATTTGCAGTGTGTTTGGGGGCTACACTTATGTACACACTGAATGGCTCGTATCAAGCATAGTAACAAACACTCTAAATGACCGTCTTTTTCTTAATTTCTTATTTCTCCAACTTCTCATTTCTCCATATATTCGTTATGGATAAATGAGAAAAGCTGGAGAAATACAGTGAACGACATCTCAAATGTCTCATTGTCATTTTTTTCAGAGAATGTCCTTGTGAATTTGCAATGACACAATAAAATTCTCAGAAAAATTTGACAGTGAGACATTTGAGATGTCATTCACTGTAAGAGATTTAGAAAAAGAAGGTCATTTAGAGTGCTTGTTACTGTAACCCAAATACGATAAATTTGTGTGCAGTCTACATTTAGGCGTGATATTAACCTGACTTTCATTCGAGAGTATTTGCACTTTGCAGAGAGTTCGGAAGTCACTCTAAGCTGGTGATGCATACTGAACTTATTATTAGCCGTAAAGAAAATGCTGTTAGTGAAGTCTCTAAACAAACAGACAAACTGTGCATCACAACTATCTTCAACGATGTGAAAAGCACATTCGAAATTCGAGGTTCACATTCAATTCTACAAATTTCATTTTTCATAAACCGTGAACAATAAACGTTTATGCATATCCATTAGTAAGATTAAAAACGGTATCCATGTCCTCACTGGTATCTGTTTCGTCGATCTCCGACTCAAATCAGCTTTTATTAAAAAAGTTAATGAGCCAGACAGTGCTGTATACAAATTATTTTAAATTCAACGCGTATTCTATGTACCTCGATTCCAGAGTGCCAGAGAACATCCACAATTCGAATGAAAAGAAATAATGAACTGTACTGGCATCCACTTATCTCTACTTAAATCCTTTTCTTAAACAAAATACAGGTTTCCTCATTTATATTGTTGAAATCACGTAGTGACTTACTCATCTATGTTTAACTTTGTGCAGTAGAAGTAAATCAAAACTCCACAATTATATAAATGGTTTGTTTGGGTTTTTCTTCATCGTTTTTCTTCTTTCTTATAGCAATTTTCATTTTGCTCCGATGCTCAGGTTCAGAAACTTTTCATGAAAGATTTCTGTTAAACACGTTTCGTCGAAAACACGAAAGGATGTTATATACGTAGTTTTTTTTTGAAAATGAACAGCATACCAGAATTTTAAATTAAAATAATCGCTCGTACAGAGCTATTTCGTTTATATACGATAGTGGTATGCTGGTACACACAATTTTCTTAGTGCAAATGAAAAATTCAACAATTTACTTGCATCAGTTCATGACAGGGCCTATTTATGGGAAGGACATTCAATTTCCGCGAGCAATTTTATAGTCTCAGTACTCATACTTCGGAAGACAATAATTTGTTGTCAAGTCTAATCAGTCTCAGGCCAAGAATTTTCAGATTTTGTTTAGGCTTGCCGGGCGTGATCTCGACTTGGTCCTGATTTTTAATTGATCCTGATCTTCACTTAAACCTGTTGACTTGAACCTGATCTTGGCTCGATCTTGTCTTGATTTAATATTTAGCTCTTAATCTGAATTCTGAACCTGAACTCGAAATTTGTCACTTCACGTTCATTAAGTAGTGATGGGGTTCAGGTTTTTAATATAAAAGCTTGATCTAGTCTTGAAGCTCATTTAACATTTAAGGCCTAATATGAATTCTGAACCTGCACCCGAAATTTGTCGCTTCAGGTTCATTAAGTAGTGATGGGATTCAGGTTAATATAAAAACTTGCTACGAAAATTTAAAATTATCCTGAACTCTACCTGAAATCGCCAATTCTGAAATAATAAATTTCGAGCTCAGGTACCTAAGCTTAAATCAGTGTTCACGTTTCAGGTTCAAGTAGCGTTAAACACAGTCGAAGAAGGGATGAGTTTTCCAAATTTATGTGGATACAGTGCTTCATCCTTGATGTGCTAGCTCTAAACTATTTGAAAATAATGTGGTGTTTTGAAATGGTAATTTTTTCTCCCAATCATCATCTAATGTCGTGACTCTCAGATTTCATTCTTGGATTCCGAAAGAATTCCGGATTGCCTGGATAACAAATAGAATTGGGACAAATTTATGTTGAGTCGGATTTTTTTGTTATCATGAAAAATAGAGAAAAAAGCTACTGGATCCATCTCGAGGCTGGACGTCGTTAATGTGTTAGATGTTTGAGCAGAACAAGAAATCATTTTCAATTCAATTTTTGGTAGAAACTACAGCTGTTTCTACTCAAAATTTGATAAAATTTTTATTTTCATGGGATTAGGATATTCTTTGTCCAACCCGAGGTCCAACCCTAGTCCAAGTAGTTATAGTGATATAAGATAAATGTTATAAAGGGTTTGTTCAGGACAATAAAATTTTAATTATTTACCCTTGACTATACAATTCACGACGTAAGTGCCCCTTCTATTTCAAACCATACCGCAAACCGGGTCATTTTACAGCTTAGTCTTTGACAGTTATTTTATGATGTCAGCGTTACTTTGTCCAGCTATCAGTTGTAAATATTTAAATTTTTGGCGTGATTAATTAACGATTGAACGGCAATTAATTGAAAGAAATTTTACTGAAAAGGGCAAGCAAATTGATGGATATTGACAATTCAGGTAATTATTTCCGAATTATTCATTCTTAAAAAGGTTGCTTGTGAACTAATAATAACAACGCAGTTATGAATAACCTTTCTTGCTTATTGGAAAAATTAAATTAATTTGCTATGTCTAGACATAAAAATTTCAAGAAAAAAAACCCCGACCATACGTCTCTCTGTTTGGGTTAGTCAATTTTTCCGATTAATCTTTTTACATTAAAAATTAATTTTCCCTAGAAGATAATCGAAATTTTAGCTTTATAAGTTCAAGGTTGCTGAGCCCGTACAATGGTAGGAGTTTCTTTGCTATTCATCGAGTAATTATACCGATTTTTATGTTTTAAAAAAATGTTGAGAGAATTATGGAGGTCTTGGAGATTTGGTAGTCAGAGTTTTTCAACAAACGATTTTTTTTAATGTACTGCCATTGCATGTGATTTGCGTCAATTATCGATGAAAATATTCGTAAAGTTTTCCACAGCCTTAATAAGGGTAGACGTATATCTTACTACTATGTTAGTCCATTATCGACGCCCAGGCAGAGTTAAAATTCTTGACCATTCCTAACAGTTCAACAAATTTCATGTACCAAATACATTGAGTGTTCAGTAGACACTGTCCAGGTTGTCTTAACTTACTTAGTCATTTATGGGCTCCCGGACTGGTTACTCAAAGGCGGTTCGGACGGCGTGTATCTATGGACTGACACTTAAAAAATTTGTGGACTTTAGCAATAACCCTTGAATAAGCCCTGGTTCACACATTGAAAATCTTTGTACCCATTCCGGTGTATTGTGGCTTTAACTGCTAAATTGAAGGCTAAATTACTTTTACTATACACTCAATACGAACTGTGAATTTAGCACTTGTTCGATCAACTGTATAATCAAGACACTTCAAATACAAAAACAATTTATTTCTAGCTGATTTACCACTGCATTACTGGAAGTAGAAAATTGAATTCTCTAAATTCATTCGCAGATTGACGAGTTAGCAGTGAAACAGAACAAAAAATCTTAGAGACACATACAGCATGACGACCCATGCGGATTTTATTGTGCTGGTAAACGTTTGCTACATATAAATTGATTGTAAACATCCCTCTCTGCAAATATAATAATCTAGAGGTGTTACTTCTGTTGAATAACATCGTGATAAGTATGGTATCACACTGACTGATTGTCAAGTTAACTAAACTTGTTTACTGAAGTTTACGTAATTTTCGGAATAAATGTCGCTGGAGGCAAAACTTCGTCGATGAAGTGTTTCGTTGCAATAAAATCAATTCCATAATAATACATCCCGCACAGAACGGTTAAAAGCGAGACAGTTGCATTTAAACGAACTGAGATGCTTCCCATTGTATCTATTCAACGTTGCGAGGAAAATAAGCAAATCAACAATAGAAACGCCAGAATTTCAATGGTAAAATACATTACGGAGTGACTTAATAACGTAAACACCTATAAAAACTCTCTGCAGTCGGGGGGCAAAAACAAAAGTAATGTGGTGATGGTTATGTTCTCAATTTACCTTCATCAGCAGTTTTATTATATGAAAAAGGTATGAAAAAGCAATGGGTTTTATGTAATAGGTACACAATGGTGAATGAAAACCGTTACAGGTTCAAGTCAACCCAATTTTCTATTATACACACTGTGTGTGTCGGTGCGGAGGCAACTTCAAGGCATTGACGAGGAAAAAAAATTGAATGCCAGCGTTAAACATCTATGAAATGCGACTAGTAGAATGGTTTGGGTTTATATAGAATATACCAGGCACTTCACTTTATTTTGTATTAAATGGAGGGAAAGGGAAATTAGGTTGTCACATTTTATTTGCTTTTATATTTTCAAGAGCAATTTACTGTATAGAGTTGAATTTATGATTATTGTTTTCGGTTGCGACACACACATTCATAGATAGAGAGACCGTAAAATGCAATGATGATGCTGATGGTAGTGTCGTCGTTTTGTCGTCGCGCGCGGCACAAAATCAGACAATGGATGCTATAACTTTAATTTTAAATTATAAAGAGCTTATGGTTAATTACACGCTGACATTTTAACTATATATTTATGACGCACAAGGGAATGCTACGGTTAATTAACAAACTTTAAAGTGAGAATAACATGTTGGAGGTGGTAAACCCGAACGGGCAAAATGGAAACGTATTATGGCGATAAATATATTCAAAGGATTTTTGGGCCAACACTCACCACAAGCATATAATTGCATTCAGATTGTAGGTTTTGGTTTTGGTTCGATTCTGGACAGTGGGTTTGTCTGCTTAAAGCACTTGCATTTGTGTTTTAACTGACAGCAAAAAAGCATGACTCCTGTCTTGTCGAAAGAAATGCAACGCAAATTCCGATACCATCGGCCTAAAACTATTTTCTATTGAAGCTATTATGCTCCTACAATGCTAGTAGCAGTGCTATGGGATGATTAATTAAAAGCTCTGTAGAATAGTTCTGGATCCTTCGGTACTCTCGAGAATCCTTTTTCTGGAAGATGGTTACAGGCAGGGCATAATGTTAAAGAAATTTTTTTGGTAGATTTCGCTAAAATAGCATTAAGTTTCACTAAAATTTTAGAAAAATTCACCAAGTTTTATAGTGAGGTTTTAGCGAAATTTAGTGACATATTTTGTTAAAATTGGGTTCTGATACAGAGACCGACCCAAAACTATGTCATTATACTGCAGAATGTGTTACAGGTTATAACGCTCGATATTAGTTATTACAAAGCATCTACAACCAAGAAGCCCTAGGATCGGAATTTTTTGGAGGAAAAGCAGCCTCTTTTTGAGTATACAAAACCTGAACTTAATCGCATTACGTCAGCCTTCCTCACTTAAATTACATGAGAAATTTGTGACCACTGCATCGATGAAGAAGTCCCTTCTTAAAAATTATGTTCTAGGACGTGTACATTCTCCATTGGCTATTACCATCGAGGACTAATAACTATCGACAAGTTGTAACCATAGAAAATTGTGACAGATAGTGCCAATTTTTGTGTTGACAATTTTTGTGCTGGCACAAATTATTTATTAAATCACAAAATTTTTGAAATTCGTTCAGTTTTTCGTTGTAACACAAAAATGTGTGCCACCACGAATATTTAGGCTGACACAATTTTTTTTTTAGTTCGGTTCAGTTTTTCATCCAAGATCTCAACTCAATTACCAATTTAAATTTACAGAACCAAATTATAGACAGCAACTGAATTCGTCCTTCCATAAACTGTATTAGGAAGGTGTTTGGTTTGCCATAGAAAGATAAAAAATGGGTTCTGGAGATAAAAACAAATAAAAAAGTTGAGATAATAATTTCAGAAAAGGAGACTACATCAGAGATTATCATGATTCTTTATGGTTCTAGTGCAGATTTACCTGCTTTAAGTGACTTTCCTGTGAGTGACATGAAAGTCGTCGGATTATTCACCAAATCAACTTTCAAATGGATTTTTTTTCCTGAAATAAGAAAGAGGCAGCACTCGAAATACATGCACAAGTAGGAAATTTTGTAAGAAAATGTTAGTTGACTTTCATGTTTCTTCATGGTTCTGCACTCGAATCATAAAGAATCATGAAAGTTAACTAACATCAAAATTTTCTACTTTTGCATGTCTTTAGAGTTGATCCAAAATCTTAGGATGAAAAGCTGTTGTAAAAACTGAACCGAACTAAAAAAAATTGTGGTCAGCCTAAATATTCGTGATGGCACAAATATTTGTATTACAACGAAAAACTGAACGAATTTCAAAAATTTTGTGATAGCACAAAAATTGTCAACACAAAAATTGTGACTATCTTAAACGGGGCTCGGAAAGTTGTAACCGTCGAAAAGTTTTGACCGCCGAAAAGTTGTAACTGTTTGGGTATGGTTATCAGTTTAATTGAAAGTTGTAACTTTCGAAGCTACTGTCCTCTCGGAAACGGTTCTACGACTCACCGTACCCGTTTCCATAAAGTAGTCGCCGCTACCTAATAAATCGAATTGAAACTACAGTTTCCGAATCGAATCAAAACTTGCTCATGATTTGTCTCCAGTTTCTGGCTTAGACAAGTATATCTGAAATGTATCAAGCACAAAACTTTGCAAGAATTGCTGAAAAGTTTTTTCGTACGATTTTTATGAAATAAGTTTTATCCCCCTTTCCACATTTGGCGCACACACCAAACTGAGAAACATTTATATTATTTCACAAGATCGCAGAAATTTAAGTGCAAAAAAAATGTTTTTATTTCGTATATTGGTTGTACCGAGATTTCTTTCAAACAACTCCATTCTCGCAAATAAATCTATGGAAAAATGTGTTAGTTTCGCAAAATGGATAAAAGAGACATATAAATTTAAATGTTTTCTTACAAAACATTTAATATTACTGGAATTGGATATGGGTATATTTTATCCCCTCATGCACTCCAATTTACATACGATTCGAAAAAGGATTTGGCCAAAACACATTCAGACCATGGCATACACAACAGCATTATAGATTTACAACCTAAGCTTTGTTACTTACTTCAAATTCATATACATTTCGCTCGTACATTTGCCATGGATCTTAATATTGTACGTTACGTACCAATGTAAATGTACCAGTGGCACATGGTGTATACAGAACACACACAACACTATAATAGACGAAGATGTGTGGAATATTTGCATCAAATTGCAATTTTAAGTGAGCTTTCTCGCTCAACCATAATAAACCGAATAAAGTTTTCGGTTTGTTTTTATGTGCAAATATTTATGAAATTCCGTGTACGACTCAAATTTGAACAACGTTAAAAACTATCATCGCATAATGAACGTAGTGGTAGTGGTGCACGTGACGCAGTTTTATCACTACCGAAAAATGTCCAATCACAGAGGGTGCATTATACCAAAGCGTATGTGAGCAATGAGCAACCGTTTCCTTCACCCTGAAACCGAATGATCGTAGGATCATCATAGAATCAAACAGAGTTTCCACTTCACCGAAACGTATGTGAGCGAATCTTTTTTAACCACTATTGTAGGATCAAACAGAGTTTCCACTTTAAGCATCGGTAAGCATTTGCTCATGTGTTTAGATTTGCCGAGCGATTAAAAGCTTCTTTGGATTCGCAGGGATCACCAAAAGAGTGTTCAAAAGCTTTTCGAAGCTGAAACAAATCGTTTGTAGGCTTTTAAGTATGCCTCATTGTAATACTGTTTTTCAACTGAAAGTTCTCAAAGGCTCCATGAATCTGGCAAGGATTTGCGTCAGTTTTTCTCAACACGCAAGTATCTGTAAAGATAAATAGAAACCCAAAGGTTACCTTACTTTCGAACTAATTTATTCAATTATGGTTCGCTGAAGTGAATTCACTCTTTCCATGCCGATAAATCCAGCGGGGGGAAATTCTCGCAATCAATTTGCGGATTCATTGGATGGGACTCATACCCCCTAAAAAGAGTATCAGTTGAAAATATTCGAAAAGAAATTCATTTTTACTGGATCATTTACCACAACTTGTTTGTTTCCTTCAATCCCGAGTTGACACAAAAGATATTCGATGTTGTGTATTGGCTGATCGCGGCGATTTGTGCTGGCGTCATTGGATAAGGATTTTCGGGATGTGAGTAAAAGAAAATGTCGCCACCCATGGCATTTTTATAGTTTTCCCCGATGACGCAACCGAAAGTGGGTCCAGCGAACGGATTCCCAACCTTTTCGAAGGTTTCCAATAGACCGCCGACATAAAAGTCGACGTCTTTGTAGGATTTGTAAAATTTCTTCAACAAATCGACATTGGTTTTGTTAAGAATTAGGTTGAAATCGTCAAAACTATTGATTTCCGGAGTTAATTTACACTTTCTTCTTATGTCCACAAAAGAAGGAATGCCGTGATCTCGACCACGTTGAATATCCAACGCAATGAGATCCATTCCGTAGCCATTCTTCGTGTTCTTCCCAATTCTGTTGATTATCTGTTCGAGAAAAAGTTTCGTTATTCTCAATCAATACCAAAATTTACCTGTCCGTACTTCATCACTGAATGGCCCCGTGTTGACGGGTCTTCTTGCCACACCACGGAGCGCACCATCAAAATTATTTTCAAGAATTCCAATTTTCCCGATCGTATCAGACTGAAGTTCTTCGTTCGTTACAGTGTAGTTTACATCGAGAAACTGCATGGTCGACGGCATGTAATAGTGTCCGGCACGATAGGTAAACGAGAATTCGATAAAGGTACCAGCATTCCTCACATCGGAATAACTTTCATTGACTGGTCGATTGAAAACTCGTTCGATCGACTTGGCTGTGATCAAATTGAACTGAAAATTTGCAATGTTGATGCGTCGTGCTTCTTGGAACAAGATTTCCTCATTCCAATGGGGATTAAGAATGGCCAGTCGTTCAGCGAGATGATTATGATTGCGAGCGAAAAGTGCCGGCCAAATCGAACCGATTGGTACGGCAACGAAACGGTCCATTGATTTTAGATACTTTCCTTTCGAATCAACTGGCAGTAGATTGCTCTTTCCCATTCGAAGTTTGCCTTTTCTGAAAAGTCTGATTTGCTGCAATAGACCGTGTGCTATTTTGACAAAAAAGTTTCGAATCTCAATAAAAAACAGATTTACCATGATAATCATAAGAAAAAATAATTATATTTATTTTTAAAAAATTATTTAAAATATACATTGCCATCCCGATGCCATCCGCATGGTCATATTTTTCGTAGCAGAAACTCTAAAAAATATAAATATGGGATATTATTCCACAGCTGATAGGGATATTTTCTTTGTTATTGTTTCTATGTCAACAGATTTGATGAACGGTAAAGTGCTAGCGGGAGTTAGAATTCACATCGAACGTGTAATTGGCAGAGTTTTTAACAAAAATATAGACTATAATGCACAACAAAAAAGCACTTCTGTTTGTATTAAACAAAAAAAAGACGCAAATTGATGCAACATCAACAAATTTATTTCAAAATTGGAAACACAGTGCTTTCTAAACACCTTTAGCATCTTCTATCACTGTTGCTGATTTATTTCAATTTCGAACAAAACGTTCCACTCAGTAGTTTTCTACTTTTTTTTCCAAATTATGGACCACCTTTTACCCGTTAACACATAAACATTTAATAAAACATTTTGCTTTTAAGAACTCTATTGTCGACATAAGTAGTCTATCGTTTTTGTTTTTGACTGACATTTTATCAACAACGATTAAAATATCCCATTCAACGCCATTTTGGTTTTACGGTATAACTCTGGCAATTCAGAATGTGGTACTTCTTTTTAAGCGCTTAAATTTTCAAAATTTTTGTGAATCATTAATACTCAAATTAAAAATACTAACTAATATTTTTTCAGCTATTTATACATATTCGGAGTGTTTTTTCGATGTGTTCATTTGATAAAAAATAAATTAAGTCATATGAACACGGTCTATTCTGATTCATGATTTCCATAAATTAGAGACAAATCTAAATAGGATGTGGCTTGATTAACCACTTCGCCAGCTTCAACATTATTGGGAAACTCGGCGATCTGTGATCGAACTACATTGAGGCAACCAATTTTTGCATCTTTGTACCAAGTGTCGTTTCTTGATACTTCAATAGGAAGGCATGCCGAATTCGATAAACTTGAAGGCAGAACGGTACGTCTGTCATGACTGCAGCATAGAATTTCTCTATCTACAGTTTTCGGTTGCATTGGAATTTGGTAATGTAAATCGTGAGTGGCAAATAAAATGATTAACAGGGCAAGTACGTTATAATTTAGTGGAGGCGGTGGCGATCTAACTGATTTTACCAAAACCTCTTCCACAAGCAAACGAGCATTCGGCAAATCGCAACCAGTCACACTTTTCTTAATCGAATAAATTCCATCTTCATAATTCTTCGGTCCAAACCGACTAAATGGAGTACCAGACGCACCCCAATGAGAATTTTTTGCATTATTATTTCGTCCATCAACTGAACGATATATGCGACCGCCGACATTTTGACAATGTGAACTGCCTGTCGTTCCGGTCGTATATTGTTCAGAAGTGCTCCCAAAGTCTTTGCAACGAATAGCTAGAGATTCGTAGTCTTCCTCTGTCAGTTGGTATTGTTTTTTGAACGTTTGTGCACCGACTGTATGTAATTTAGCAAATTTCGCAGCTGAACCGTAACACTGATCGCAAGCACGAACTCCGAAAACACTATGGGGTGTTACGAAGCCAATGAGTTCCAGAATTGAGTCGCGTAACTCTGTAGAGTCAACATTTCTCCTTACGTTCCTCATTGTGGAGAAATACTTATCACAGCTTTGCTCCACCAAAAGAAAATTAGAAAATTATCTGGCCGAAAATAAGAGCTCAGCATTGTTCCTTGTCACACTCACCTAATTTGCTCCGTTGCGGATATGGTAGTCGCAACGATTAAAAAAGCGACACCAGCGATGCTTAAGTTGATGTTTCTCATTTCACAATTTAAGATAAAATGAAGAGAATTATCGTTGAACGGAGGTTATTACGAATTCGTTCTGGCAAAGCTTCACCTGAGTTAATATTCAGAATTTTTTGTTTTTAAATATTCACTCAGGTGAACAAAAAAAATAGTTTAGGGTGCTGTGGAAATTCGAATTCAAAGAAAGAAAGATACGGAGCTGTTCTAGTAAATGGTGGGAATTGTTGTTTTCATAGAAATTTCATGCCAAATTGTCTTCGTTCCTATTTCATGTTAGAAAGCGTAAAGACAGTACAAATATACCATTATGCTGTTGAGAAAGTGTCTGTATGAAAGCGGTCCACAAACGTGAAGACACCTTAAATAATTCTCAATGGGCTCTAATCCGGCTGTTTTGATGTTGTCATATTTTTGTTCAAATTACGGATCAGTGTTTTTACAGACAATGACGGTTTGTGCCAATTGTTCAAATTAAAATTTAAAAAATATTTTTGAATAATTTTTCCATTCTGATATTCTGTTAAATTATGAAACTATGTTAATGACCCGTTTTCATTGGGAATGATTTTCTGAATAAAGAACACTTTAATGATAACAATCGAATGTGAAGCGTGTGCTCGATAGTGTGGTTCATTTTCTTCCGCATAGAGCGATTCTTTTGAAAAACAGCCTACCGAAATCGGACGCATTTTCTAGTTGAATTTTTTGTATGTACCTAGAAAGGACTTCGACTCTAGAAACTACTTTCAACCACTTCAACCACTTTCAAAAAAAATCTTCGAAGCTTGTGGCTAGCGAGAGGTCATCAAAAACCGAAAACTTGCACTTTTCTAACAAAAAGTTTACACTAGCCGTACAGTTTCGTGTGGGGTGCCATTAGAAAGGTAATAACATGTACTATTGAGCCAAACCCCATAAGACCCGAAAGTACATAAAATTACCTTTCCAAGGAATACGAAACCCCATGTTTCGACTTTTGGCAACTTACAACCAACCAGGTATCGAAGATCAAAAATATCTGAGACTGGTTTTGGAGCCTAGGCAAAAAAGTCCCGGAAAAAATAGCACCGATTTCGGTCAGTCGAAATTCAAGAGAATCCCTCTAGTTAAAATGACAATCCCTCTCATCTCGCTATAATTTCAAATTGATTGAATAGTTGTTTGTTCACTGAGGGGAAAAAAAGCTGAAAATTTAATTCCGAATGTGTTGTTTTCCAGAGAAAAGAGGTTAATACAACATTTTTCACAACAAAGGCCATCGAAGTTTCAGCTGAAGTGAGAAAATGAATATTATAATTATCAGGTCTAACCTGACTGAACCTGCCACATACGGCTATCGATAACGACGACAAAAATAATGACAAGCTCTGGGTAATATGGTTTATGGCTGATTCTGTTATTGGCTGTCATAGGCTGTTGAATTAACATAATAAATAAATAAATATGGTCTTTTATATAGCAAAATGTATGTTAAAAAATTGAAGTACAAGATTTGAAATCAACAGATTAAAAATACTTTGACCGATGGAAGTAATAGATCCGATAATAATACTGATCATTTGCTTGTCGTATGTAGCCAGGTTAAAACTAGAAAGTTTGTATGAATAGCTATCTTAAACAGTTTTGACAGTTTTGATTGAAAGATTGGCAGGTTCAGGTCAAGTCAGGTTTGTTTTCTAAAATTGAATTAAAATTTCTGGTAATACTGGAAGGCAGAAAAATATCAATAGATGAAACATTTTTCTACAGTGGTTTTTTTTTAGATCGGAACATATTTGAGATTTTTTAGAGTTTTAAAAGTCATCGACGTTCCCATTCAATAAAGTGTTCCCCGGTTATGATATTTTAGCACATTTGATTATGATATTTTCGCACATTTGAAAATCTCTTAGCGAATTCAAATTTTGCGCCAAAACATCATATACTGGGAAACACTTAATTGACTGGGAACATCGATGACTTTGGAAACTCTGATAAATCTAAAATTGTGATTTCTAAAGGTGAACAAACTGTAAATAATCGATACAATATCAATCGAATGTTGTATCGACAATCGACTTATTCGTTAGAATAACGTTGTAGCAACGTTGTCACAACGGTTTTGCAACCGTTGTTGCCCGGTTATAGTTTAACCTAGGTCAATTAACCGTTGGATAACAGTTAAACAACGAAAAAGTTAAAAATTTAAGGTAGAGCAACTATAATTTTTAACTTTTTCGTTGTTTAACGGTTATCCAACGGTTAATTGACGTAGGTTAAACTATAACCGGGCAACAACGGTTGCACAACCGTTGTGGCAACGTTGCTACAACGTTATTTTAACGAATAAGTTATTTTTTCTGAAATGCTACTTGGGATTGAGAAATATTATTCTGTTTCGTGTAATCAGGTGTTTTAGCAGTTGATACGCACAAAAAAACTGCGCCCACGATTCCTCTGTTGGTGTGTTTTCTGTCTGATTTGGATATTCCGTCCTCAAATGGAAAGTGCGGTTTTGAGTTGAAAAAACGGTGATAACTTTTCGTTACGAAAATCGGATTTAGCCACAACAATTTATGTTTATTGATATAACAGAAATAGTATGTTGTGTTACAAGTATTGTAATGTTGATTTTTTCAGCACTAGACCCAAGTTTTCCTTACGAGCGGAGCGAGTAAGGAAAATTGGGTCGTGTGCTGAAAAAATCTCATTACAATACGTGTAACACATCATGCTTTGTGCCAACCGAGAATTGAAATAGACAAATGTACAAAAATTCAGAATTTTCATTGTAAACAATCACTCTTCGAATTTGATCGATCACGTTGCTTTGCATCTTTTTAAAACGAATGCTGTAATAACTCATACGAATTTCATTTCAACACTGGTTTGAGTGTTGTAATAAGCCATGAAAACGGGTGTTGTAATTTTGGACATTTCAATCTAGTTATCGATATTGAAATCCGTCGTATTTCAATTCTCGGTGGCACAAAGTTTATTTAAACAGACGTGGTAGACAACCGAAAGCCCTTCAGTTTCTGAGTGGCTACAACTGTAGTTTCTCTATTTACTCAAAGCATGTAGACTCAAATGTTAAACCATCCAGCTTCTAATCTTCAAACAACAACATGGCACAAAACTTTTTTAAAAGTACTCCTGTTGGTGTATGGCGTTATTTAATTTAATCACAGCAGCTTTTTCCTCTTCGCTTGGTTACTTTTCAGTGCAGAGTTTTTTCCCCCCCTCAAACTCTTAGTTTTTGGTTTAAGCTTTATGGTCTTTGCTTTTTAAAGTTGGTGGTTATAGAAGTCACGTAATGTCTGCGGTTTAGTTTCAGCACACACACAATTCGTGCACATATTGTTGAAATATCCAACAGTAGTTGTTATGGGCATACGGTATACCCCGCCTATGTTATAACATATAAACCTGTATGTGGACTTGAAATCACAAATCTTTTGATTATAATTTATAGGACACAACAACACAACGACCATGGGAGAAATATATATTTGTAACGGACGGGCACAAAATGTGAACATTCAGCAGGCTTTAATTTGACGCTTTTGTGACTGGCGGCCGCATTACGTTTCAGTACACGACATTCGTTATCATTATATACATACACGGTTTGTGTGGCCATACGCAAGTGTAAATTAAAACAACAAGAATCAATAGAAACCCCGCATGTATGCATGCATGCCAATTCAGTCAATTTGTAACATTGAAAAATTGTAACCAAACTTTTAGGTGGTCGTGGTACAGAGCTTTCATAAGCAAATTTATATGACATCCGATAGTTTCATTCATAAAATTATGGAACGTTCAGCAAATCAGTTTCAGCAATTTGTATAGAAATATAAAGGATTATGTTTAGTATCATAGGTTTGTTTCCACATTAAATTCATTGACGATTCTGCTGGTGGGTTTCCGCTTTCCAAGACAAGTGAAAATAATTAGCGAATCTATTACTTCATTTGTTTGAAATATTTCCCAAGGAATAATTTCTAATTGTTGTCCTAAGGATAGCAACAATAGTCGTTTTCACAACGCAGGTGTGAATGTGGTCATTTTTTCACGTCAGCTGAAACTTCGAGAGACTTTGTTTTGAAAAACATTGTGTGTACCTTGGGGAAAATGCAAGAAATTTAATTTTTTTGGGAGACTTGCAGTGGATAGAACCCTTGAAATGAAACTTTCAACTCGGAATTTCCTTCTTTTGTGTCATTCACGCATCAAATAAACCACTTGACTTGGAACAATTACTTCACTAAATTTCTAACACGAAATTATGGAAGCCACAGCAGACACCGTTTAGAACCGGCGATCATTCGAATGCGTCAACTAACCAAGGACACATTTATAAGTAATAAGTTCGATTGTTAGGATAAGTAAATCGTAGATTGGTGGTGGTCATTTTAAGGGTACAAATTGCCCCTTCACAGTAGTAAGATTCAATGTTTGCATACATATACTGCTTACGAGCTGCAATCAAAAAAATAAGTGCAAAGATTGAGCCAAAATTATGCCAGACCAAATGTAGAGACAAAAGAAAAGGAATGAAGGAGCAGAAACATTACTAACAAGCCATGTTGAATGATTAAGGTGTTCGGCTGTGTTAATTTCTATACAACGCTACGTAATTGCTGTAGGTATAAAGATAGACCGATACTGAAAAAGAATTAATTTCTTTGTTATCGTTTTGCGATGTTTAGAGCAGTAGCTACTCACGGCTAGGCTATAACACTTCAGCATGAAAAATGTTCTAAAGTCGTAAATTGCATTTTGCCACAAACTTATGGATGAAAACCATGAACTGAACATGCTCAATACATTCGCTCACTGTAGTATAACATATATTTTACGTTCAAGTTTATGTGAACGCTTTCGTATATATACCCATTTTATGCAAATCACTTAACAGCATGGTAGCTGCTAACCCAATTTCTTATCTAAAATTACTATGCAACACCGCAAAAACCGAAAAAGAAACAAAAAAAATTAAAATAAAATAAAAAGTTAATTAAAATTATGCATACCACCGCATATTTTCCATCCTCTCTGATTGGTTAGCGACCAACCGACCGACGCGACGACCAAAGCCAAGTTTATTATGCAAATTTCAAGAGGATTTTCCCGAAAAAGTAAACACAATAATAGCAGTTTCAGCTGAGCTTACGGAAGCTTTATATATATAAGTATATATGAAACTTTACCCTCTTATATTGTATTATATACCGATGTCGTATACGTTCCTGCTTTAGTGTATCATCAGATAAGCCTAGCAGCTAATATTTTCACTGGAAAGTTTATAGAAAATCATTTACATCTGTACGATACACTACGAGGGGTAAACGACTCGGAAGAAAAGAAATTATCCTGCGTAAGAATATACCTCATGTATGAATTGACCCTCTGGCAAAATTGACTCTGTGACTGAACTGACTCTGTGACAGAACTGACTCTGTGACAGAACTGACTCTGTGACAGAACTGACTCTGCGACAGAACTGACTCTGTGACAGAACTGACTCTGTGACAGAACTGACTCTGTGACAGAACTGACTCTGTGACAGAACTGACTCTGTGACAGAACTGACTCTGTGACAGAACTCACTTTGTGACAGAACTCACTTTGTGACAGAACTGACTCTATGACAGAACTGACTCTATGACAGAACTGACTCTGTGACAGAACTGACTCTGTGACAGAACTGACTCTGTGACAGAACTGACTCTGTGACAGAACTGACTCTGTGACAGAACTGACTCTGTGACAGAACTGACTCTGTGACAGAACTGACTCTGTGACAGAACTGACTCTGTGACAGAACTGACTCTGTGACAGAACTGACTCTGTGACAGAACTGACTCTGTGACAGAACTGACTCTGTGACAGAACTGACTCTGTGACAGAACTGACTCTGTGACAGAACTGACTCTGTGACAGGACTGACTCTGTGACAGAACTGACTCTGTGACAGAACTGACTCTGTGACAGAACTTAATTTGTGACAAATAGGTTTCTTCCAAGGCCGTTGACAATGTCAATCGTCATCCACAGATAAGCCAACACAACCTCACTTTGAAGTTTTAACGAACAAATTTGTTTAAGTTGCGGTTATGTTTGATTCTGTGGATGACGGTCGGTTGTTTTCGGTCTGTCAAAATTCGTTTTTACCGTACGATGGAAGAAACCTATTTGATGTTGTGACAGAATTTAATCTGTGACAGAACTGAATCTGTGACCGAATTGAACCTGTGACAGAATTTACTCTGTGCCAAAATTGACACTGTGACAGAAATTTCACGAGTTAGTTATTCCCCTCGCTACACAGTATGCTCTTTCCATACAATATAGGTTCACGTTCAATTTTAAAATGTCTAGTATATAAACGTTTACCAATTGTAAAGGCTGTGCACCACATATGACTGTTTAATATTCAAATACATTGTATGGTATTACATTGAATGTTTGCATACGTCAATAAATTTTGGATCGTTGGTGTAATGAAAATCTGCAAAGTGAAATTTTTTTTAACCAAATTAACAGTGACACTCTAATGGATTTCGCAGATTTGGAACAATTCCAATAAAACTTATTAATACTGTTCGAATACTTTTCATATACATCGACTGTTACAGTTACACTACACACATTGGTTTCGATTGTTATATATATATATATCGTTTTCGGTAACCAATTTATACGATAGGAAAGTTCGTTAAACATATGACGGAATGAGAAAACTTTTGTTGTATATGCCCATATATATATATATATATCCGTAGATCTATAGTAGTAGTGTGGAGTTCGATGCTGAGAGCTGAATTATTGATGAGTGTCTTCAGAAAAACTTTTTCCCCATATACCACAATATTGATATGACATGCGGTATGGAATAAGTTTAAGTTCAGAAGTTAGTTTGGGCTATATATTTGACTTGTTGGCATTTTAATTGTTATCTACAAAACAATATGGTCATGATAATAAAGATGAGGTGACATTGTTTTATGTAAGAAGTTATTCACAGGGTGGCGTAATTTCAGACAAACTTCAGTTCTTAATTTATCAGTTTACGCTAAATTGAAATACTTTTCAAGAATTATGATCGTTGGGTTGTACCGCCATACATTATTTTATCCGCTGCAGCTCGCTGGAATTGCATTTTCCGTCAATAACAGTACTGACAAAACTCGTCTTTGACATTAAAAAGATATTGAAAATAAATATTGAATAGCCACAAAAAAGTCCAACAAAGTTGAAAATAGTCCAAATAGATCGAAATTTGGGTTCTAAGAGTAAAAAACCACTTGAATACATCGAAAAATTCTTTGCTTTAGTTGATCTCACTCTTGTCAAACCTCAAAAAAGTGAAAAACAAACGAAAGAAATGGATAAAATTTCGTCGACTTGGGGTGGCCTTCCGCTAAAGTCGCTCCCACTCTTTGCAGTGAAACTTATCCAAGGATGTTTTTACATGTTATGGTACTACAGAGGCTTGGCTCTCTCACAATACATACCATGTCTCGGACTTATGTCACTGCAGCCGGTCAGGGACTTGGGAAAATCACCTATTTTTTCACCTAAAATGATTGATATCACCAACAAGTCCACATAAACCTGGTGGTGTGTATACTCAAAATGCGCGTATCGAGGCCTACAAGGCCTACAAGCCTAGCTAAAAAAGTTTTTCCCAAAATTGTTTTACTCGCTAATCGTCACCTATAATCTATCAATAAATCTGCTACTTCGTTTGTTTCAAGTAGCGTGGTATCGGTGCAAAATCTTTTACTTCATTAGTTTTATCATTTATTGCGATATATAACGGAATACATGCAAAAAACAGTTGTTTATTTCGCTTTCGACAAAAAATGGACTTGAAAATGACGGTTGTTTGATATGGAAAGGAGAATGACAAAAATAGAAGAGGAAAGCAGCACAAGTGGGTGGTCAGCTTTATGCTTTATGTGCCTGAGTAGATTTGTCTAAAATTTGTGCGAAGTGAATTGACAGCACCAGTTTTCTTATATAAATTGAAACTGGAATTAGAGTAGGTACCCAAAAATTGATATCTTAGTTTTGGTCGTTACGTAAGTATTTGCTAAATCATACTGGTATGGGTACTCGTTGTTTTGAATTTATTTCTTTTTTCTTCTCCGAAATTAAACTCAACGTTACGGTGTGCAATTACAGTCCCATTTAATGCCATCATAACATAAATAATTGATTCATAATGAGTTTCTTCGGATAGGAAATGTGCCAACGTTGATAATGTAACATACAATTCTAGCTATACGTTCAATGGGTCATAGACATCACATAAAACGTAAAATATATCCTCCATACACACAATAATATATTAAAGTAAAAGAGAACACATTACGGGATACTCTCATAGTCGAAAGACTAAAAAATTGCTTTTCATATAAGTTATTGTTTTACAGGGCACGCAACAATATACTGTACGCTACAACGTCCCATATATTATATGTACTTCTACAACATGCTCCCCCTAATATTATTCTTCTCAAATAAAATACGTTTAACCACTTCCTGGCAACAACAAAAACTTCGCATTTATTCACCTCTATACCACTGCGTATGATATGAATGAGAAATGTTTATTATACGTAGCTTAACGCACGATGCAGGTAATAAACGAAATAATGGGGGGATGCCTTACCTCTTTGTATCATTAATACATACAAAGTAAAAGACAGGTTTTCCGCATTTTCCAAAGTGCGAATGCGGGTTTTTCCTTACAGAAGTCATTAATCACGTATTTCTTATTGTCACGTTCACGTATAACCGTAGTCAATGGAACGGGGATGCAGAGGTGGGGATAGAAATGGGAAACAGAAAGTAAGTTAATTTTATTATCCCTCAGCAAAAGATGAAGCAGAAAAAAATTATATTTTTATTTGATGTTGTGTAATACGGTTAGGTTCTCTATCATGTGCAGCGAGAATGGCTGAATGGAGAACTCATGCGGCTGCTGTTAATGATAAAAACATTGTGGGGAGTCATAAATATGCGATTAATATAAGTAATGGGCGTTATCAGCGTAATAAAAAGAAATTACTGTGAAATTGTATGGTTTTCGCATTGTAATCTCCTGTGTTTTCTTGGTCAATGGGATGTATGCTGCAAGAGCTTGATGATTGTTCAGTTTGGTCATTGTGCAAGTGTAACAACGTGTGCACATTTACGGTAAAAGTGAACAAATCAATTTTTTTTTTCTTCCACCGTTCAACAGAGAGAACAATAACGTCGTGGAATATAAAAGATATTCGACTTTACTGTAGAAGATTTATTGCTGAAATAAAATCACAATACAGAGGGAACGTAATCAATGAGTGAAAAAAAAGTCCCATTGTTGGCATTTTAGTTTCACCTTTTCTGTACGAAGTTTTAGTGATACATCAGCGATTCAGCATTTTGGCATAGTTTAAGTGGAAGTACATTTTTCACATAATGCGTCTTGGAGGTTGGAAATCTACGGTGAAAAAATCCTCGTTGCAAGTTTTTATGTTATTCTCAAACATACAAAAAGGAATCGAGTCTTTGTGTGTTAAAAGCTTTCATTGAAATCTGAAGTGTTTTGCACAACGTTTTGTAAAAAAAAATTACTGAAATTAGTTTACGAAATAGGATAATGTCGACAGCTAAGTAAAAAAAACATCCAGCAAAGCTGGTAAGGTTATCACAGACGGCAAGGGTCTACTACTTCTTTTGATTGATTTTCAATGTAGGAAAGTAACTCCTGCTATAATGCAATGTGTTTTACGTCACTGTAGAAATAAGAGATCACGTCTTTGTCTGCACCTTTCTTTTTTAACAAATGTGAGTCCCTTAAGGCATAGATGACTTACTTACTTGTATGACTACTCCTTACTCCACTTACCTTGCCTTTGGCTATCGCAACCCCTACAATTGCCAAAACAACAAATCTACAAATCTACATTACCCAGAGATTTTTGCCGCTTTTGTTGCTCGTAGCAGTTGTTAACAGATTGTATAGCCGTCTCTAATTCAGTTACAACAAAATTTGTTACTTTTGGATTTTTTGTCTATCTAGAGCAATCCAAGACGAATGACGTGCAATTTCACTCTTTTCTTTTCTGAATTGCTCCCAAGTTATTTGTTTGTCTCAAACTCATCATTGAGTTTCAAACTGAACGTCGATTTCATCTGTTGGGAAAGTTGCAAATATTTGGATCGATGACAACTGGCTTTTGCGAGGGTTATTGCCTGATTCTGAGAGTCAAAAAATGTTGCCCAAATCGACTCTTTATCGACAAAATGTTCCGGTTTAAACACTTCCGGATCTTAATAGTTCTTGAAATTCCTTGATGAGAACGTTAGTGAAACGATAACCTGTTGTCAAATCTCTTATATCTAATGAAGTAAAAGATTTTGTAACAATCGACCCAAATTACTTAGATTGAAGGAAGTAGTAGACTAGTCTAATCTAAGATTACAATGCTTGCCGTCTACGAAAGGATAAAAAACGAATAGTTTTAATTAGTTCGCTGTCCACTTGAAATTAGGTAAATATTTTATTCCCAACCATGCGAAAGTTGACCATTACATGGCAGTTTGTCTACTACGAAAATCATCCATTACATAAAGAATATTTTTGGTTTAATTTACATGAATTCCTTTGCGAATTGTTTAATTCGGAAACAATATGATAACTTCAATCTCATATCACTTTTGTGTTAATGAGCAAATTGGTTCGACAACTGGTCTTCGCTAAGTGTATTTGTATACCTCGCCTTCGGCTCAGAACTTGACCGATTCTTGTTGCTCGGAAAATCAGGAAATTGTTTACTCATATAGTGAATTACTTTCCCGATGTAAACTACTATATTCAGAACAGTTTGTCGAAAATTTCAAAATTCAACTTTTGCTTGTCGAACTATCGACCACTAACATTTCCCCCGCATAATACAACGTGTTGCAATTCACGAGACAAAAACGGAGCGAAGGATTATGAATGTAGCACAACGTAAATTAAAATTTTGGAAATAATTAATCGCAAATTAATTACGAATGTTCGGTGAATCTTTTAAATTTGTACTCTAAGAGCAGATTAATGGGGAATATTAATGCTCACAAGATGAACGATTTCTTTTGTAGAGGGGAGGCTTTAGTTTCAAAACGTAGATAATCCTGGCATTAACGATCGTCATCATTTCTCGAAAACCGGCTCGTGCAAGTCGTATCTGCAATTTCTTCGAAAGAGTGGAGATACTCCACGCCAGGAAAAAAAAAACTTTCGAAATTAAAATCATGAAAGATTTAATACGCAAAATATTCTCCTCAAAAATGCTAAGCCTTTGTAAATCTACGCACAAAAATCCAAATAAAAAATATTGATTTATTCTTTATAATAGAATATAAGTCGACCCTCGCTTTTTTGTTACGCACAAAATTATTACATAAATACAAACGACGACGTTATGCCCCGTCTAATATTTTATGTGTGTACACACGGAGTGTACCTATTATATAGTACATCGTGCACGGCATATACATTGTTCAACTAAACAACTGACTGATGTCTAACATGGAATTTCATTCGCAATATATTTTATGCGTTTAAAAACCATATGAGTATAACACACATAAGAAAATTGCTTCCTTCTTCCCGTTAGTCAACAATTTTATTTCCCTTCCGTTGTGTTCCTACTGCATGCAGCACTGGTATATATGAATATTATGTGAGGGGGAGATTTGTTTCGATTTATTATTTTGGTATTTTGAATATAATCAATTCTAATGAATCAATTATGGAAAAAGAATTGAATCGAACAGAAGTACCTTCTTTTCACATATTATATTACACACATCATCGCATGAATTGCGTGTGCAGAAAATGTAATGATGTTAATAGTAAGAATGCCGAAAATTTGATTGAATTCTTTCGTCGGAAAAATAAAATTGGATTTGGTATTTTTGAATGTTGCGTCTCATATTGCTCGTTATATACGTTGTCAATGTGCAGAGAAAAGAAGCACTCGTCAATAGGCAACGGAACAATAAGCCGAACGCAAACAATAAATGGGTGGGTAAAAGAAAAGCTTATTGTGTAGGATGAGTGTGTGTATCAGATTTTTCATGTTTTTTTTTTCATTTCAACGATAATCAATCAATCAAGTTATGTGTGTGCATTTAGAAGACATAAAAGGTTCAACGACATTATACACCACTTGCTGACATACAGGAAAAATAAAACTTTTTGGGGACTCTTACCTCGGTATTTCGTTGAAAATGCTTGAGTTTGGGGCTTTATACAAAATATATTTTTTGATGAGTTTTCGGAAAATGTATAGCACGGTAGAAAAGACAATGAGATTTGAAGTAGAATTATTTTCCGAGGGTAATCTGATCAGATGGGGAGATACGCATATTGGGGGAAAATGTTTTTAATTTCCTAATGGTGTCAATGTGTTAAATGCGTTAAAATATTGGGGACGATGAACGCAGTGGCAAATTAACACGAATGACGCAGTTCAAGCTTTAAACTTTAGTCTAAAATTCAGTTATTTATGCCGGATATTCAAAAGTGTAAGTTAATGCCGTCATACTTACCGAACCAGAACGAATTCACCGATACGTCACACCATTTCATACAATCTCGATCCAATCTAATCGAATATTGTATGTCAATCAGGGGTGCCGACTTCTAATGTGCAGCGAGGCTTGGGCACAACTACTTGAAGACATGAAGACACATTACGATAAATAAAACTTTTCTCGTGAGAACCAATAAAATACTAGTCAGCTCCCTGCGAGTGATTTCTCTGCAGTTCGTTCTGTCACGCAGATACAGATACGCCGGATTTTCGTATAAGTAATTCACCTTCCTTGGTGATTTTTGTCGTCGTGGTGTGGTGACTTTTTGAGATTTTTTAGATGTAAAATCATCAGAAGTGGTATGTTCCCGATTGGCGACTCGCTTGTCGAACGAGTAATGCCAGAACAATAACTCTTCTCCATTAGCTATACAAGTTTTATCTGCACCAAGGTTTGCTTGTTTGATCACCACAGTATGAGTGACGTCATTCTAAAAATTCCTCATGTTTGTGTTTTCAAGTTGTTTTGATGTTTGAAACCTTTTGACAAAATTTTTGACCTGAATCGACATCAGTTAAACGATTTACCCAGTGTTCGTATTTCCTTTTTCTTCATTTGTACAAACAATTTAACTCTGTTAAAACTTCTGCCACGGGAGGTATACGGGTAAATCAAATGCACCGAAAACCAAGCTTCATTTATGCACACATACATTATATGCGGTCATCGTTTCCCCAACGTTTATGTTGCACATAAATTTAAACAAGGAATCCTCGAAATTAAAACACTGCACCTGCATTATTGCCGTATATAGGTACTGTTTCAGCACACAGAGAGAGAGACAATAATTTTTTGATCTATGACATTTATTGCTCAGTGGACAACCTATATATGGTTGACTATTACACGTCCAAAAACCTCCATTTATGTTTATTTATGCCATTCGGTCATGTCATAAAAATACACCCTCCAAGTTTTATCGCTTAAAGGGTCGAATCGGATTCGTTTTTTTTTTCGTCGAAGCTATACCTTGTTCGATGCAAACTGTATATAGATACACCCATGAAGTTAAATCATCGTCCACCATGTGTGTTGATAAAATTAATCAAATGTTTTTTTTGAAAAGAGTTGAACCCTTCCTGCGATAACGTCATTCATATCCCACACCCCATATTGGTTTATGAGCTATTTTCACTTTCGTTTGATATAGATGCTCCTGTTTCTATGTTCTTACACAACTCGAACACTACTGGTCGGAGTTGCTATTAAATTTTGATAAAATATATTTCAGTGGGGCAGTTAATGTAACAAAAAAGTCGAATGGGAGAATACTACAGCTGACGCACGTCAGTAAAATTTAGATAAGAATTTAGTTCAGTTAATTTTCATTAGAACCAAACTGCTCATACCACAACCACGGGGGAGCAAGAAATTATTCCTCCCGTAAAGGCAATATACGCTGAAAACCAGCTGAAGCAAATGTCTACCTAAATTTCAATGACTATCACTGTAGTATCAAAAATAATGTAACTTAGAGTTACAAAGAGCCAACCCAACCCCAATGAATAAGCAACGGAAATAATTTCCAAATTTCAAGGCCTAACAAGCTTGTTGTACACTTCGGCGTATAACCTCAGAGACCTTTCCCGATAAAAATGTTGACATAATAAAAATGGCATAAAAAATGTCCTTTTTCCTTTGTGCGTTGAAAACGTAATCTTAAATCTTCTTATCAACGATGCCACAATGACAATGGGCTAACCATTGAAAGTGTTCATCACTTTCTTCGTCGCTTTTTTTATTATTCTCTCGTAAAAATAATTAATTATTGTATGAACAATGGGCCGCCATTTACAAAAAAGAGTCCTTGTCGGATGAATTATTGTAAAGACGGATCGTATTCTTCAAAATCATATTCATCTCACGATTAGAAAATCTGGTACTCACGTTATTCAATGAATGTTAACATATTCCATGACAGTGTGTGGTAACCAACAACCCACTTCAATGAAACTCTTAAGTATTTGTAGATACACAGTACTGATGATGCTAGCCTTAACATAGAAAATATGCGGTTCAACTAACCGATAACAAGTCAGTCATTTTATCAGCATATTTGCGCAGACATGAATCAACGTTTTATTTATCAAAGATTGATTAGATGTATAGTCGAATCAAATCAAATCTGAACACTGCTGTGACACATAGAAGATGCTATGTGTGAGATCATTAAAAACAGATGTTTTAGTCTCGGCTTTGCTTTATTAATCATTGCATAACACTCGACCATCATTTCATTGTGTCTGCGATTCAGTTACCGTTGTATGATTCTCCTTTTCATTAACATGTAACGTGAATACATCGGGCCTTGCATAATGACCGACAGCATCAAAATCGAGTTTACCGCGCTGAATATCATCCAAATCCAGATCAGCATAAAGAACTTCCTCCTTATCGAACACCGGACCAGCTAGGAATTTTCCCATTGGACTGACGATAACACTTCCTCCGCGAGACATTATATAGTCGGTGCCCTTCTCATTTCCAAGCAGGCCATCATACTCATCGTCAATGAAACCCGGTGGATAATCCGATTTACGGTTGTACTGATTACAGCCCAGGACGAAGCATCTTCCTTCTAATGCTATGTGGCGCATGGTTGAAGTCCACTCTTCTCTAGCATCGGCTGTTGGAGCACAATAAATTTGGACACCTAATTTGGTTGACGAATATTGTTAGCAATGTCGATCTTTTGGGATGTTATTCACATTACCCTTTGAGTACATCGTTACACGAAGTAGTGGCATGTAATTTTCCCAACATATAACTGCACCGATCTTTCCTACGGCTGTGTCGAACACAGGCATTGTGCTTCCATCCCCTCGACCCCAGACTAGCCGTTCAGCTGCAGTTGGGATCAATTTTCGATGCTTTCCTAGGTATTTTCCAGTGTCGTCAAAGAATATGACCGAACAGTACAGTGTCCCTTCATCCCGTTCAATGACACCAGTAACCAAATGGATTTTATTCTCTTCGGCAATTTTACTCAATTTATCCACGACGGGACCAGGAATGTCTACGGATGATTCCCAGTATTTACGGAACTTTTCTCGACCTTCCTAAGAGTACGTAAAACTTAGTTTGAGTCATCAAAGCCTTCAAAAATGGATTTTTTAGTGTACCATCGATCTGGACCCGACAATTACCCCGAAATTAGTTCCTCTTGGATAGCAAGAGATGAAAGCCTCGGGGAAGAGAACTAACTTTGCACCGTTATCCGCTGCTTCTTTCGCATATTTTTCTAGTTTCTCTACTGTTTTATCGACATCAAGTATAACGGAAGAGCACTGAACAACTGCGACACGAAAAATACCGGAATTGGGCATTGTTTCAAAACAAAAAATCGGCGACTTTCTTTACAGACACAAGAATGACCGACAAAACTACCGTCTGTTTTAATCAAATTTTCTCACTAAACTACTTGTGTTTGTGTCATCTTATTTTTTCAAGATTGAAATGCTCTCTTGCGTGTAAACTTCGTTAAATTATTTATCTCTTCAATTTTGTTGATAATGTTTTATCAACACGCGAATATAGAATGAGGTACACCATATAGATTGAGTAATATGGTGTGTGCATGTGTTGTCTTGTTGTGGAGATACACCGGGAAATGTTTTAGGTTCCGTTCATAAATCACAAAACATTTTTTTGGAGGAGGAGTTCACGATCCCATACAAAAATGTTGATCGTTGTGGGAAACAAGCGAGATGGTTCAAGAAACACGATGTTTGAGTTATGTAGTTTATGAATCACCCCCTGCAAGTAAATTCGCGAGCACACACACTCAGTGCCTTCCAATCATATTTAGAACATCGCACAAATATATTCAATGTGTGGCTATAAGTGAGTGAATCGCAAAGTCATATCACAGATAGACGATACATTAATCGACGATATAAAATTGGAAATCTCAAATTCAGAAGCGGAATCTTTCGAATTTATTCATTAGCCCAATTCTTTTCAAAACTTACTGAAGTTGTTAAAATTATCATAAAATTTTTTGTTGCTCCGACACTGGAATTAGATATCGACTTGGGAATTGAAATTTGACTCTATCGTCAGAATCTAAACCTGAATTATCGTCAATGTACAGTCCATAGTAGAGATGTGCGGGCCGCCCGAAATTCACCTACCCGACCCGGCCCAGCCCGGCCCGACCGGGCTTGGGTCCGGGTTTCAAAAATTAGTCGGGCTCGGGCGGGCTCGGGTTTCAAAAACAAAGGTTCGGGCTGGCCCGACTTTCTTCGACTTTCAAAAAAATGTGAAAACTTAAACAAAAATTTAAAGAAAAATTGCAATACAGTCCGAGCGTAAGCTTACTTTCAAGTGTTCTATAGATTTGTGAAACTAAATTATTAGAGAGTTTGCACAAATTACGTATAACTTATAAGTAAACTTATAAATCAGAATCAGAATAAGTCAGCTATAAGTTATAAGTCTTGGTCTTATAAGTAAACCATCTATAAAGTGAAAGTTATAAGTTCAGACGGTTATATAGGTCAAAAGTATGAAGTCGAAACTTATAGAGATAAGAAGACAGTGGATCATATAGAGCAATTAAACTTTAGGAACCAGCCTACAACGACGTCAACAATCCCAAAAATAAAGAAGTCAACTCACAAAATCATGTAAAATCCATCAAAATGTTGAAGTTCTTGGGCTGACAAGAGCTTACGTAAAAAATCTGAGACATACCATCGAAAATGATGGTCCTGACTCTGTTGGCAGTTACAGCTCTTCAGGATGAAGAGCTATCAAAGCTTCGGAAGTTTGGTCGGCAAGTTTATCCCTAAAGTCAGAAGAATTACACTGAGCAAATTATTTTTCTTCGTTACCTATTCCTAACTCTTCTCAGTCCAAGAACTTCAAGATTTTGATGGATTTTACATGATTTTTTGGGTTGACTTCTATATTTTTGGGATTATGGACGTCAGTGTCAGCTGGTTCCTAAAGTTTAATTACTCTTCTCATCTCTATAACTTTGGACTTTTATACCCTTTCTTGACCTATAAACTTATGAACGTATAACTTTCACCTTATAGGTGGTTGACTTATAACTTATGACTTATAGCCACCTGACTTATACCTTATAACTGACTCGCTTATAACTTATAAATTCGGATTTATAAGCTGACTTATAAGTCATACGTCATTTGCGCAAACTGTCTATTATAACGATAGGTAACCGAACGATTTCCACTTGTTAGGCGCGCCAATTTTAGGTTTTTTAGCTCATTAAAAAAAATACGGGCCGAGTCGGGCCGGGCCGGGCTTTTCTACAAAATTCTCGGGTCGGGTCGGGCTCGGGCATTAAAAATTAGTCTGGGCCGGGCTGGGTCGGGTTTTGAAAATAGGTCGGCCCGCACATCTCTAGTCCATAGTGTTGAGTCTGTACGTAACTATGTTACCCCTGCAATTTATTTTTGATACTTTTTATCGTGTTTATAGTGTTCTGTATTAACGATACCATTTCTCTCTACTTATTGTTTGTCGATATGATTTCAAATTCACATCATGTCGGAATATTGTTTCACTGTAACATTGATTTAGAGTAAAATACGTAGAGTGTTTCGAAGGACAAATAAAAATTACAAAATACAACAATGAAAGTAAAGTTCTATAATCCTGTTAGGAAACTCCCCGATGTCTAAGATGCATACAACAAACAAATAAAAAAATGCAATAATTTCTCAATGTCCGACCGTTTCGACTTTATACACCGTATTTATAAGCTCTAAAGCTTTGGCAATCAAGTTTGTTAGGGTGGCTCAAATTTCGGTTAGAAATGAAAGTGGTCGGCATGTTAGACTCAACTTTCCGAAAGTCATCTGTTATCCACCGAAACAACAAATAAGGCATTGCTCACAAAGAAAAAAAACAAAGAAAAAAAATTGTGAAGTAATAGATTTTGCATTAAACACTAAGCCGAACTTTGAACAGAAGACTTCTAACAAGACAGAAGGTTAAAGACGAAAATGAAATCTGATTTTGGAAAATTGTGGATTTACAGAGGGCGATAATGACGAATTTACACTGATGAGTGATTAATCCGTACTTTGCCTCTCCTCCTCCCTAATTTTTAATAAGTTTTTATAAAGTTCATTGAATCTTCGGAAGGTGTAAATTTTAGCGGATTGTGTGAATATTATTGCCGAATTTATTGAAATTGACGCTTTCATTCGGTGAATATAGGGATCCCAATAAAGACTTAATACTCCACTTCATTGAGTTGTATTGAGTGGAATAATCCAAGACTCAATTCAAAGACTAGCAAACAATTCATCGATTATGATCATCGATTAATTTCCGAAATCTCATCACCACATTTATCGAGAACATGATATCCATTAACAATACTTCCATGTACAGTAACGAGTCGAGACACATAAACGTAAATTTCGAGCAATTTAGAGCTGCAGTTAAAGCGATTGTTTATGGTTTGGTGAACCATGTGGTTCCACACATTTATGAAGATACACTGCAATAATTATAATAGAATAATTATAATAGTTGCAATTTATGACGCCTAGAGCCCTTAAAACAGTATTTGATCGGAGAGTTAATTTAAACGCCCGTATTTAATGCCGCCAATTACGCAGTTTGCAGCAGAGACCTTTCACATAGCAGTCTAGGGAAGGCCACTAATGAAAACTGCAGAATTGGCGACACAACATTACGTTAGACGGTGAGACATCTGTTATTAATAAGAACGACCTCTGCTAGTGTATTGTCTTATAGTTTATGTTCAAAGTAGTGAAGTACTAGATTTTGTTTCAGACGATAACAAAAGAAGATTAAAACATTTTCTGGAGCATCGGTTAGCCATAAATGGATTCAATGGAATCTGCTCCTCAAATGTCGTTATTGCAGTGAAATTACGAGTTCTACAAAGAGTGTTTGACTGTGATTTGTCCCTCGAGCGAAACTTGCCACTGTCTTTTTTGACAATTAAATTCATTGCTTTACTTTTCTTTGAGTGTGCATTTCAATAATAATAATTCTTTAACAATAATGGAACCATTTAAGGGACCGAATTCAATCACAACGTTTTGTTTTTCAATTGATTGCATTTGAAATTTCAATAAATTCAATAAAAAAAACCTTTAAAAATTGCCACATTTTCCATACCACCCTAAAAGTAAAATGCTGCTCTTGATATAAAAATGTTTGCAGTTTTTTCCAACAACCAGCTACAGAAATGACGAAGTGCAATAAAACCCATTTTTATATAAATCTCATATGTTTTATTAAACTTTTTCAATGTTAAAGTTAGACATATAGATCTGTGTGGTGGCTGTAAAAAAAATGGGCTATATATATACAGAGGTTGTGTACAAGATTCTTTAAAGTGTATGATGGCTGACGTTTGGAAAATTTAATAAAAATCGTACAAACCGACAGAGTATTGGAAAAATTAAATGTCGGATATATCCAATGGTGTGTAGTAGATATTTTTTGTTGAACGCTATACACACATATGGCTATGTATACTTGTAGCAAGGATTAGTTTAAGCGTTTAAAAATTTGATCTCTTTTTTTTGTAGCATAAATCGATTGAAATGGATTAAATGGTTTTGAATACCGAAATTTACGATGATTTTAAGTGGTTCGAAAATAGGTGAATATTGAAATTGCGGAACATATTAGAGCAAAATGTTGTTTATTGTTCGAACGAGTCGGTTAAATTGCTCAATGAATTTTTACGTTATTGGTTCTGCATCAAGGCAAATTTTTACTTTGAACATGTGCATGGTATCGGTGGTTATCGGTCCCTTGATGATTTTTTTTTTGTTAACCAACCCAATGATTAAAGTGGCTACGAAAGGTTATAAACGTTATAAAGTAAAACTTTACCGTTTTGACATTAAACTATTTATCACATTTTTGCGCGTTCCACCTCGTTAAGACTAAAGACACACATGCAATTTTGCATTGATCGACAATCATGATGATTTCATTGGACAGTCACAACAGGCCAAACAATCGAAAACGCAGCTTAATTGTCGATCCTATCGACGGAATATTCAAGTGGCAGATATTTGTAAATTTCGTTGACAACGGATTGTCTTATCGTTTTCCAAGGATTTTCAGAAGATTTTTTTTACTGATTCTGGATTTTCTTTCTTTTAATAAATTGATTTCTTGGGTCTTTTAAAGGAATTTTCGAGGAATTTCAGGATTTTCTTTCTTAAAATTTAGAAGGATTTTCTTTTGACTGACATAGGATTTCTAAGGAATATTTGCCCCTCCAGAAAATTGCTCGTCTGTTTTCGGCCTAAGTTCGAAAACGCACTGTTAATTTTAGAGATGCCGAAACCGACAATTATTGTACGTTATTCATTGTATATCCTGTAATGAAACTTTGCGTTTTACATCTAAAACCGTGCTTATTCCTATCACCTTTGGTTTTGTCAACCACTATGGAACCACTTAATGGAACAAAGTTCTTTCTGTCAAAAATCAATCTTTGCCCTCAGCTTCTACGAAAATCCTGGCAAATGGTTTTTGAGGAGTTAAAATACAGTGTGGGCAAGAGTCAAGTTATGGTAAATTTCATCGGATGTAAGGAAATCCAGAAAGTTGATTTACTGCATTGCCCGATAGAATTTATTGCTAATAAAATTACACCCACAATAGAAGGTTTCTTTGAAGGATTTGCCTACATACACGAGATTAATATCAATTTTATTACGTTACGCCTTTTCACAAAACATTCATCGACCATCGACCATAATATAAATCGCCAGGAAATTGCTACACATATCAAAGCCAATGACCATTAAATCAATTGTCCGGTTGAGTTACACTTTTTATTTATCGTTGAAAACTTCTGACATTCCATTGTTTATGTCATATAATGTTGGCCCACCACCAGAAGAAAATTCAAAAAGACCGAGAGAGAGGAGAGAGCGAAAAAAAATAAGAGGGAAAAACTGCACGTCACATTCTATTAAATATATGATAGACCCTTGTGTCAAAGAGCACAAAACAAAGGAAAGTTATAAAACTTATGTTTTCTTCTCGCACATAACCCCCGAAATGGGGCCCAATGTAAGAATAACTAACTTTTATATCCGATAGACGTTTTATATACGTACGTTGTGGACGAGAAAATACATTAGCCTAATAAGTATAACTTCTAGATAAATCTTTTATTTTTATTTTATTTTATTGCCCAACATGTGTTGAATGTTAATGCAGCATAGAAGATAGTTTATGTTTTGCTCGCATTCTACCAAAATAATAATAGTAAATTACTGTCTTGCGGTGACATTTTTTGTTGAGGGGTTTGAGGAGGTTATATTTCGAGCCGAAGCCGAAGAATGCATCCCACACGCATCAACAGAAAATTTCCCAGCAATGCAGTAAGGTACTTTGTTGTCCTGTGACCAGAAAATGAGGAAACCCGGTTTTGAGCAAGACAGTAATGACGTATTTTCTGGCCGCAAGACAACAAAATATATTTCGCTTGGCGTTATTATACAGCAGAAAGAGAGAAAGGGAGCTGTGTTAAAATTTGTGGATAATGTTCTGTTCTGTTTTTTTTTTACAACAAACTCACACACTGTGAACCGTAGCTTATCACATCCACCGAAAATTAGGGATGACGAACGAATTTATGGTCTTTTGCTATTTAGTTTGAAACATAATCCATTTGTAAATGTGGGAAGATGCACGGCACCGCTAATTTGTTCAGCATAAATTTTTGACCCACTTTTACAAGATCAGATTCAAGGAAATGAGAACTGCATATTCTTAATCTTTGTTCATCGGTTAATGTTTGACCAGTTATTACTTTAATAGAATGAAACCAATCCAAGCGTTTATTTTCATTCTTTGGGAAACTACAGAAAATCATTTTCATGGTCAAAATAATTTTTTGCATTGAAAAGTAAAAGGATGTATACATATGAATGAAATGATATTTCTTTATTTGATTCTGACAGCTTCCATTGAGAGTTCATGCATTACTCAATACAACATTTTCGGGGCATTTTAATATGCAGAATTTCGATCCAATTTAAATATAAAAATTATTCTTTTACACCTCAAACCAGAACTTCAAAAATGAAACGATAAATGTACGCATGAAATTGAACGCACTCTACGATTCTTACATTTAAAAAAGGAACAAAGTTGACGTTTTTTTATAGTTGTGTGGGTGAGATGATTTTTCATTTTTTTCGGCTCATAAATACTCTAGGTACCTCTATGGATCTGCCTATGGCGAAATAATGAACTTAGGCTGCAACGAAAAGATAGACGCCCGCCAGAGCTCATCAAAGTACAGATAACGGTACAGCTCTACAAGAAAACAATTTTTTTTTTAAATGTGGGCTTAAAGTAATCGTGAATAAAATTTCATGTACATTGAGTTGTCGAAAAAAAGTTGTTCAGCCCCATTGTGACCCAGTAGCGATTTCGTCAGCATTAACAATCTCTCATATCCCAGCATTTTCTTTCATTATCTTCGATAATTTTACCGAATTAATGCAGTACTTAACATTAATCGTTTATTTGTTAAACAAAGTGGCTGAACCAACTCAATTATAATTCGTATTGTATACAACAGAAAATAGATTCTTCACAGATTACGAGCTAATCTGAACGAATAACAAAACTTTGACACAAAAATAATTGGAAATGAAAATTTTCCCCGCTCTGCAATCATATGAGAACACGTAATATTCTGGGAATTGTTATTATTCGAGGAACACATACATATGGCCCCGAACAAATATTTTTATTACAGAATTCGTATATCGAGAGGTTAATCGACTCAATCCTCTATTGGCAACCGAATATCTTTTACCCAAAAATAATTTCTCTAAATAACACCCGTAATTGATATATTATTCCATCCACTGGTGTTATTACTATGTTCTCTCTATATACAAACGAGAAACTTCTTCCTTCTCAGATTATTCCCGGTTTTATACATTCACTGTGCATCTAGAACTATATCTTTGTTATACTATGTACGAATGCCCCCCAAGAGATTTTCATTTGACGAGGGTTGATTTAAGATAAATTGCATGAGTTTAGCACTGCAATTGTTATCTAGCTTCCATGCGGAAACACAATTTGTACAAATTTGGGGCGTTTCTTTATATTTCCATATTATGTAGATCTTTGTAGTCAAAATCGTCATATACATACCATACACCATAGTAATATAGATTCACAACTGGTACCGAAAACTTCTATCATTGTAGCACTAAGCACTAAAGGTTTTTGAGGATATCAACTCGTTTTTTTGCTACCGGAATTTTTTAGTTTTTTTTTTTTTCAGATAAGTGTTCCAGGTACCATCACAAACATTTTTATGCGACGATTTTATCTTTTCATTTTGTGGAATATAAAAGTATCCAGAATCCAGTTGTCGTTTTATTTCCTCGTTGTGCTTTACAAGATTTATGGAATTCTTTCATTATCAAATGCAACTGCTCGTGTTCACGCCTTGAGGAGAGGCAACTCTAAATCAAAGTACTTAGCAGCGAATAAGTACGTGTCCAATGCCGATCAAAAGGGGTCACTTACAAATTACGTACGCGAAAATTTCATACCGTACATTTCTTAGGAACTCCTCTTCACCCCTTAAGTGTGTGCGTAATTTGTGAATGGCCTCTACGTGGAAGACTCCATAAGCATTTTATTCGACCTTGAGAAAATACTATTTTCTACAGAATGTGCGAATAGCAAAGAAGTGACTATTCGCACAATGTGTAAATTTTGGAATAACGGCTATTTGTTTACTAGGTGAAAACTCGCTCGAGATGAAATTTCCTTTTTTTCCCCGAGGTGAACACATAATTTTTCATCCGTGTGTGGTGTGAATAACCGTTTTCATCGACGAAACAAACACATCAATTTGTTTCACCTTTTTCAAAACCAAAACAAAGTGACAGTTCCAAAGAGAAATAGTACATTACGTCCTTGATTGGAGATTTTTATTTTGCCGAGAGGGAGGCAATCCCCCGTGGTAACATAAAAATGTCCAAACAATTGCGTAAGGTATTTTACTTGCGAAAATGAAAACTATTGCAAGTGTCAACGGTGTGCCCCTTGAGAAAATTTCATTTTTGTAGAGTGCTGCAAACAAAAACTCTTGAAACCCCATGGAAACAAGAGGTGAGAAAATAGAAATGTTCTCACCTGAACTGTCATCAGGGGAGCGTCAACAAAACGCCATTCTATAACCGCATTTGAGTGGAGAAAATAAAAGTTATTCGCGCTGCACCAACGCACTTCAAGCAATAGTGCTTCACGTGACAGCTGTCAAATAGAGTACTATTTTGTATGAAAAATGTTTCCAGATTTTTTTACAGTGCCAAAATTTGTTGATACACTGTCCCGTTTCAGTACTATATTTAGAGTATAACTAATGCTTGACGTGCGTTGGATAAAAAATTCTTTTGAAACGAGATCCTGTCTCTCAGATACAATCTGCTATACAATAAAAAGACAACAACCCAAGCAATTTTCCGATAATCCATCAAGATTTTGTCCAAGTGTCTCACCATTCATCCACGTCCACATAATATAACAACAATAACAAGAAATATTGTCCACTGTTATTGAAATTTCCAACGCGAATTTTCCATTTAATATGTTTTGGCAGATTTGCACAAAAAAAAAATGAAAATGAAAATAGTCGCTCATCGCATTTCCCATTTATTGCGAATTGCGACACATAACCCAGATGATTTATAGTCATTCCAACACACACGATACATGAAATAATAAATCATCTGACAAATGTACGTTTTGGGATATAAATTTTAAGTCCTCTTGTACTATTGTGTTTATATGTCTTCGTCTTCTTTTTTTTGTTTGCGCTGCCTGCTAGTTGTTATCGTCGACCTGATGGTTAGTCTATGAGCGAACCAAAAAATATACTAAATTTCGTCTAACGAATATATTACATATTGTTGCGGTGAAAAGCCAAAAAACTCATTTAACCGTATCAGCCGAGATCGCAGATAAATTCGCACAATGGGTTTAAATGGACAGGAGTTACAGCACCGGTTTTCCCCACTTTGGGAAATATTTTGTTCCGTTTTATGTTGTGTACGATATCAGTGCTGCATTTGGAATTTTAAAACTAAGCCCTTAGGGCAACACTGATCGGAATGAATGAAAATGAAATCGTCATCTCAACTGATATATGATGTTTCCCCTCCTCAAATTATTTAGTTTGTTGTCATTACGATGTACTGAAATGATGTGTATAAATACCAAAACTTTGTGATTAAATAAACATTCAGATTCTGGATTAACCTCCAAAAACGGATGGTCATCTGTTATCTACTACGAAAAACTAATGCTCTTAGGCTAGATTTCTCTTAAATAGCAAAACGTTAATTTCAACAAATGAAGTAACAGATTTTGCATCAATCAGTAACTGATACTTTAAACTTAGGAAGTAGCAGATTTACGCTCGTATTACGCGTACTTGCAAGCGTACTTGATACTTATTTTTAGTGAAGTACAATGAATTTCCAATCAAAATGTATCGGCAAAATCATAATTCATAACTGTGAACTTAAGGAAATCAATACGTCTTATCTTATAATTGTATGATTCAATTCCTCTTGAAGGCAGTTACACTAACTTCTACAAGGAAATTGCAAAACAAACTATTGAACTTTCATATTAAATAATCTAGGAAATTCCACTTCCCCTACTGCAAAAGCAAAGATTATTAATTTTGAATGCTTGAATAATTCTTACAGTAATCCTGAACAAAAAAAACTTTTTACAGAAATGTATGCAAAAAGAGTTTGTAGGTCAAATATAGTGAGATCTGCGCTGTAATTAGCGTTCATGTTCAATGTCAAAGTTTAATGAAATATTAATTCTACAATTCAACTGTACATTTGATTCTAAAACCTTAATTATCCTAATTGTTAGATATCGTAGTCTCAAATTAGATGTATTTTTCAATTGGGTCATACAGTGGCAATCAGTGAAATGTATGTATGGCTTGTGCTTCTGGTCCTCATACAAACAAACTGCTTATACGTCTTCCACTCGTTTTTTATAAGATTTGATTGTCATCACTAAAGAATTATCCAGTCCGGTATCAGTGGAAATTCAGAGTAAAGCAAAAATAGCGACTGTTAACAGCGTCCATATAAGAAACGTATAATTCGAATGAAGTAAAATATTTGATACAAGATATGATTGCCAACTAGATTCGTGTAGATCAAATTGATTTCCAACAATCACATTGCATAAATACATTGTTTTCGATATCACAGAAAGAGTCTATGATACTGCATGAATTGCCCCTCTGAATCGCCATGGAAATGCGCTGCAAGAGGAAATCAAGCGATCTATTCTCGCCGGTCTTCTTTTTCATAAGTTTACCCAACTTCTTAGGGAAAATTTCTGTTTGAGGACCAAAAGTTTCGAAAGCGAGTGCCGTGAAATCGTAGTGTTGCTTAAGGTCTAGGTAATTGTTGTGCTTCGCTCGGTCTGCCGCGGATCCACATTCCACTCGTATCGTACAACACGTACAACCATTTTGTATTAGTGGACCAGCTGAAGCAAATTCCTATAAAATTCACTGACGTCCGCTGTACGCATTGACTACAGAATATTTCTAGATTTGCCAAGTTGGAATGGTCCGTTTCCAGACGACGAAACACAATTATTTGTTGATTTACATTACCTTACCTATACATAAGGTAGTTTTCCTTATAAGAAACTAGCCTCAACAGACGTGTTTTTCTCTAGAAATGACTCAACTCTGTTTGTATGGCAAAGACACCGCGCTTAATAAATTCGGTTTGTAAAAATCTCTAAAGATTCATGAGGCTAACCATATCATAATCAAATTTAAAGCAGCAGTCAACTTCAAGAAAGACGCAGCCCATGTATCCCCAGTCCTTTACAGTCTCATCAGGAATAACTGTTTTTTTTCGTGTCAAGTAAAAAATGGCCTCGCCTCGGATCAACAAAATGCACACGAAAACTCTACTTCCCATCTTTTTATCCCTAGTCATGTAAAATAATATTTCGCAACACATCGAGTGGATAAAAAAAGGATTTTCGAATCGCTAGCATGAAAAGCAATTTTTTTAAAATTGGATTGAAAAAGTGCTTCGTTAGTCTAATGGTTAGGACTACTGAAGGCTCTGGTTCGATCCCCGAACTTTTTCTTTTCAAATTCAATTTTCAAAATGTTTATTCACGATTTCCCATTTAAAAATGGCTAATCGAATTTCAAATCGTTTAAATTAAGTCATGTAATAAACTAGATATAACTTCACAAATCGTGCATAAAACCCATCTGCAAAATTCATCACTTTCATCAAGGGATCTACCGTGCCTGAAGGTAAGAAATTCTTTATTAAAACCTTATTAGAAAACCCTTTAATGTTTCATGTTCATAAATTTCCTCATTACACTTTTATGATTTTTTTTGTTTCTTTAAAAAAAAAAGTTGGCACGACGACCGTCTTCCCCCATCCTCGCTTTAGTAATTATCATATTGCCTCTCTTTTGTTTTCAAACTTTATGGAAAAAATAACCAGAAAGTTTGCCAAAAAAAGGCTTAATTAAACGATAAACTTTAATCTTGTATTTCAAAGCCATCTATTTTCATATAGCATAACATATAAAATACAACAGTCAGTGTCGCTAATTATATATAAAGCAAAATATTTATGGCGATTATGTTATCGTAAATTCCACATAAAATGGAATGCAAAAAAAGTGCTATCAGGATAAATATAAACATAAAAAAATTTTGCACATAAATTTGCAATATAATAAACATTATACCTCTGCCTAGTAGCCCGAAGAGGAGGAGGATAAAATACATTCAACGACGATTAAATAATCCATAAATCAATTCTATCTCACCTGATTTTGTACCATTTTCTGCCAAATAAAATATTATTCGCTTCATTGATTTTTTTTTATTATACGAAATAGACATAAACGGCATAACCGTGTATAATGGCGTACATGCTGTTTAGTTATATCTTTCAATTTCACCTTATGTAATATGTATTTTTAGGGTAACACAACAACAAAAAAAGAAGAAAATTCTAATGAATAATTTTGATAAGGGTGTGTTATTCAGCAGTCAATTGCTGGAGGGTGGTACGCTTAAACATATATATAAAAATCATTGAATTTGAATTTTGATTACCCACTTAAAAGTCTTGGCTATACATTGTCTGTTGGAATATAAGCGGAATATGGGGGCATACTATAAAAATGGGGCAGGCGATGAAGAAAAACACTTCCAAATATTTTTCTTATTTACAATCAACAGGAAAAAGATTTAATTTTTAATGCCACCAAACACTGAATACATTTTTTCTGCTTCCTCTCGCTGCTTTTTTTGCTTGAGCTTAGATTTCCGAAAGAATTTTTCATAAAATACTTAATTTACATTATTCACATTACATTCAAGCGCTTTAAACTTTTTTTTTTTCTCTGTATTATTACTGAGCATAATACATTAATGCATATTCGCCGAGGAAGAAAGTTCTTTCCCTTCTTTAGCCATGCGACTTTTTAGTTTTTTTTATTGTTAAGGAAAAAAATAGAATTGGTAAGAAGTGGCATAAAAAAACGAATCTGCGACGAAGAAAAGAAAATGTAATGACTTTGGGAAATAGAGTTTCATGTTATGGATTTAAAAGTTTTCATTAGAATAATAATGCAGTCAGATGTGCGAAAATAAATGTGGTGTGGTTTGGTGTCGTTTAACCTTTAGCAAGACGGCAAGTGCATCATTATATTGAATCAGCAGTTATTGAATCTGTTACTTCTTCAGATGCAAAGTATTTTCATTGTACTAATACAAAATCTTTTACTTCATACATTTTAACATTCATTTTATGATATAATACAGCATGAGTCGTTGCCGCGGTCATGCTTACTTTTTGTCGTAGTTGTCGGTAACAGATGAAATTCTTATAAACAAATACAATTAATATGAGTACGAATCATACTAGGCTTTAGGATGCATGCATGGCATGACATTGTCATTTTGATGTAAACTAAATTGTTGGAATCTAAAATTGTTGTGTTTTGATTTGTACTCATCAAGATTTTTCGTATTTTTTTATTAAAAGAACAATTAAATGGTTTGGAACAATAATTATTTCTGAAACCTGTTCCCTTTGAGCTGAATATTTGATGATGTCATTTCCATGATCACCGGCCGCAGGACTTTTATGCAGTGTTGACCTCGGCTATTATAGGAGACCTCAGAAAACATCATATTTGATCAGCTTGAAATTTTGATGACATGGAAACCGTAACAGGTCTACGCATTAGAGAATTTTTTCGAATCTGATACAAAATAGTTATTTATGCAATCGAGATGCAAAGTACTTTGTTAGGCCTGCGGCCTCGTGTTATAATACACATCGTGAGCCTAATAAAGTACTTTGCATCGAGTTACATATAACGTTTTATGCCGCAGAGGCATCTAAAGTTTGCAAATTTTGTATAATATGATGCTGAGTGGCATAAATTAAATTAAATCGACACACAAACAATTTGACAGATGTCATGTCATGATATTGACAAAAAGTGAAAATTGTGTCAATGTAGGAGAATGGAGTTTAGAAACTAAGGGTAAAATCTATTACAATTTAGTACTTTTCTTCATCAAAAGTCTGTTGTCACTGAATTATTTTTTCATGAACAAACTTCACTGCAGTGACATTTCATGGGAATGAACGAATGTGAAGTTGTTACACAAAAAAATAGTACAGTGAGAATGAAGTACTATAAAGAAATGTGGCGCCTCTACAAGCCAACCGACTAGGCGAATTAACATAACAAAAGAAATGAATGTCGAAGACATTGTAAAGAATGACCGATCTCAGCAATAGACTGTTTAAGTTCAGGAAATATACCAGATGGGACTTTGACAGCTGAAAATGTATATTACCTGATCTTAAACAGTCTATTACAACGATTATTATTATTGCATTTGTCCTCGTTTTTGGTACAGGGACTAAATATTTTCGATGTGCCGATCTAGCAACAGCTGGTTTTGTATCAGCGGGTGAACATTGTAGAGATTGTTTACTTTGTAATGTCTAAATCTGTCGAAATCAGATAACTCAAGTCTCATTGAGTCTAAAAGGGCAATAATCTAGTCGATAAGGGCAAACGTTTACCAAAATCAGTTTCTCAAACAGCACTTAAAATTCTTCTAAAAATTTATGTCTCTTCTTGTTACAATACTTTTAGAAGTATTTTAAGTGCTGTTTGAGCAACTGATTTTGGTAAACGTTTACCCTTATCGACTAGACTACAACAGATTTTGAAACTTGAGATATCTGATTTCGACAGAGTCAGACTTTGAGACATCTGATTTAAAAAAAACTTTCAGCGAATACCACAATCGACCTTTCACAAACAGCTAATCATCTGCTATCGACAACGCCGATAATAATAAGCAGGGTTCCGGCATAACGTTATTTTTAACGTTATTTTTTGTTACGTGGACGTAACGTTACAAAAACGATTCAAATGTAACGTTATTATCATAACGAAAAATTTAATGGTACATTTGTTACAGTTACACAATCTAAAACGGTTTTTGCTAACGAAATGTTTTTCGGTACATCTCGTAACGTTACAAGAAAACGAAAATTTTTCCGGTACATCTAGTAACGTTACAAGAAAACGTAAATTTTTCCGGTACATATCGTAACGTTAAAAGAAAACGAAATTCTTTCCGTTACATTCCGTAACGTTACCATGATACGGAATATTTTTCGATAAATGAAATAACGTTAAGACAATTAACTGTTCCAATACAGTATCTTGAAAATTAGAGTAAATTACAGTAATAGCCTGGTCTAAAGGGAGGTTTATACGAATATTTTCTATCGTAAATGTTTTTTTTATTGAATTTTGAAGTAATATAATTATAAAACGGAGCATTTATCATGAAATTTTTGTATTTTTATTGTTTACAGCTCCGGAAACCGCAACTTTTTTGACACTAATTCTTTTTTATTTCTGTAACGTTACAATCTTTCCAAAAACGATTTCGTTTCTCTTTGTAACGTTAAGCCATACCGCAAATAAATTCGTTTTACTTCGTAACGTTAAGGCATACCGGAAAAAATTTGGTTTTACTTCGTAACGTTAAGCCACACCGGAAAATATTTCGTTTCTCTTTGTAACGTTACGCTATACCGGAAAAAATTTCGTTTCTCTTTATAACGTTAAACCATACCGAAATAATTTTTCGTTACACCGATTTCGTTATGAACTGTACCGAAAAAGCAAAAGTTCTATTTCGAAACGGTACGAAGTGAAACTTTTATGATAAAGTTTTAACGTTAAGGAACCCTGATAATAAGCAATGAGCTCAGCTAATATCACTAATAAATAGCAATACGTCGGGTTTAACTATTGAAGTAACAGATTGTGTATCAATGAAAGTGATAAGACCTATCTAATACCGTAAACATTAGAAGTAACAGACTTATAGATTATATGAAGCTACACCTGTCGCTTCTGATAAGTCGTCTTTAAAACTTATAGTTTGAGATTTCATTTTACCACGAAAGAATTGGAAGTGACCTGATGAAAGACGACCCAATTCATCAAATTGCATGCAGTAATTAGAAATTGAATTTGACTGACATAAAACGAGACCCATAACATTCACGTTCAATCACTAACTATATGTAAGCTAATCATGCCTGTCTGTAATGTCAATATTAACATGTTTCTGGCAAAATTCAGTTAATTAGATAAACAACTCCAATATAACTTGTAGGGTGAATCATTTAATTTTTCTGGTTGTAAGACAACACTATAGGGAATAGAGTGTTGATACAATATCAATTCTTACATCGCTAAGATGAATAAATTGAAGAGCATAACAAAATCAACAATGAAACTAAAATTTAATCTCCATGAATTGTTTGAATGATGTTGGTATGTCTTTCTATGAATACGTAATACAAAACACAATACGGTGGTATCCCCAGTCGACAAGCAATAGTTTACACAAAGAATTCAGTTATTCAGTATCACGTAATGATGTGAAGACACAGCTATTAAATCTTTCATTCATTGAATTAAATAGAACGCTGGCTGTGTGTCTATACCACCGTAATGTAATGAAATTATTTCATCGCCATCTCAACTTTATAATTCAGAAGAATAATATTAAATGTGTAGCTATTTAATCTGTTATCCATTCATAATCGCACTGTGGGCTGTGCTAATCCAACTTTTCTATTTTCCTTCCAACAAGTAAAATTTGGTTTTCCCTTGCGGTAATACTTTTAATTTTGATAATTTACATCAACTCTTCCATACTCTTTATAAAATGTAAAATTGCTGGCTTATCATTAACATTTTATGGAATGAAACAAACTTTTTTTTTGCTTTTTCCTTTATTTTTTGTTTGAAAAAATGAAGATGCGGCTACGATTAAATTTATTCACATTTAATGAGGAAAAGATCCTCGTGTTTATGTGTATAGCATGGACTGGACATTTATTTATCCATTATTATTCACAATTCCGGCAATTCCTTCATGCGGACATTTACTTACGGCAGGGACAAAGAATTTGGCCGCGTAATATTTTCTCATTTAGTAGATATTAGTAGATTTCCTACAGCTGCGTTTCACACAAACAATGAAAACTGTTTATACGTCTTTATACGGTTTTACCACTACCACGCGCGTAAACAATTATAAACAGTTTTGATTGTATGTGTGAATCAACTGAAAAACAACTGATGCAAATTCATGCTGAAAATTCACTGCCTCTGATGTAAATTAGATTTTTGTTCGATTCGTGTTGATGATGAATCGGGGAAAACGATTAAGTAATGTCGTGGGACAAGGAGTCCAGGAGGTCCACACAAAATTGCCTGATATACCTTTCGTCGATGAAAATTCGTATCGTATTGCGTATACGGTCGAAATAGCATTTCAGTTTAAGTAGGTGCATGTTCGCTAGTTGCAATGAGCATTACTGATACAATAGCACTACATCTAGCTTTTTAATATAGAAAATATTTGGAGGCTGATGGTATCAGAATGCACTGTGCATTTCCTTTTAACAGACAGGAGTCATGTTCTTCTCGTGTGAATTAAAACATATAATCAATGCACATTCGCAAACATATATCAAAATTTGTAGGTTTTTTTGACGTCTGACATACGCCTGCCTGTTAATGCTAAAAGCAGTGCTATGCCCTATGCTGATAGTAAACGGCGACTTTGACTTTTCGAAGACGGCAAGCATATCACTAGTACAACTATCACGCCTGCTACATACTTCTTTTGATCGCAGTTTGATGCTAAATCTTTTACTTCATTTATTTCAACATACTTTTTTCTATTATAGTATCTTATTAGACCAAACTTCTCGCTTATTTTTGTCGTCGCTGCCGATAACTGATGGCATAGTTAAAAAACTAATACCTTCTATGACTTGATTGTATCGATTGAAAGTAGAAAGAAACTTCTATTCTATTGAATATCTATCAATCAGTACTTTAGTTTTGCTTGCTTCGTTTGCCAACAATATAAATGAATCTAGGCGGAAACCACTCACTAATTAGTGATTAACATGGATTAATCGGCAAGATGATAAATGTGAATACACACGGTTTTTCAGTGATTAACCACCACATTTCACGATTGATTGTAGTTTGTGACGATTCACCCGGTTAAATGACTGTTTCGTCATCATGCTAATCACTGGTGGTTAGATTAATCATCTTAACCACATCAATAAAGAAGAGTGATTTCCCCCTCGAGGTGAATAGTCGGTCGACTCAGCTATAATTTTTAAATTTTATGAAAGGCGAGCATGTCATGCAGTATCATTACAGTTTCTTCTAGTAATTGATCATTACTCTCAATCGAACAAAATGACAAATGAAAATGAAAAATCATCTCTTGAATGTGTGTGTATGTCGTTTTCGTGTACAGATAGCAACGTAACTTGAATTTGAACTTGAATTCAAGTTATACCTTATTTATGCGCGAAGGTTTTGAAAGTTGAAGTAAATGTTTGAAGTTTGCTTAATAAAATCATTTGAATTGGATGATTTGCAGTCAGAATTGGTTAATTGAATTATGTTATAGTATTTTCGACACATTTTAAGACATCAAAACAATAGATTTAATTAAATATTTCACACATAAAGTGTCACTGGATGAAGCAAGCAAGCAAGTACGATTGTCATGTTTAAAAAGAAAAGAGAAAAATGACATTTTTGTCAATGGTGTGTGAAAGATAATTTTTCATTAAATTTCGCCTCATAAATATGATTATTACTTACCAATGGGACTAATAAAATCGGCTACGCCTCGATTGGTAAACTAAACACACAATAAGTACCATTTCCATCATTTGCCCCATTGCCAAGTAAGGTATTTTATCTACCTAGGTGAAATAATAGCAGTGAAAAAGTGCTATTATTTCGCCGTCGGTAGATAATATATATTATCGCAGTAGGAAACATCTCTTTTTCTAGTGATATAATTTTGCTTGCAAAACCTTTAGCTCGCTAGGGTAAATTTATTTACTCTTATGTACGTCGTGTATATAGCACACAATACACACACACCGTATGCGCAAGATCTCGTATACGTACACGTCTCTTATATACAGCCTTATATCAGTAATGTACTATTATTCAAAAACTTGATGTAAAGTTTTGGGTCAGTGCAGTAAAGTTAACATTATCTCACGTTTTTGAATAATAGTACATTACTATACCAGTGAAGCCCTCAGATACTTTTATTCATCGTGATACGAGATATCAGATTATTTCACGTGTAAAGTACAAGTAAGGCCACTAACGTGGCACTCCCGTTTCTCAATTTTATATCGATCTGTATAGTCTTATGAATATTTGAATTGTTGTAAGGGGTTGTGGGCAAACAAACCCTATTTTGGATCAGCCGTAGATAAATAAGATAATATTTGAAAAATATTTACAAGATTCATTTTCGATTTTCTGCCAGCTTGATTTGTGACAATTCATCAGATTATACAATCCTAAAAAGATTTTAATTCATTGGAAATTACAATTGACGATTTCATAGTATAGACCGAGGGAGACGTTTGGGGCTGTTTTCAAAGAAAAGCATCGGATATCCTACTGCTGAATCCTAAAAAAATGGTCTTGAAGGTCTTATCGGCTAAGCTGTGGAAGGCCGTTTTCGAAAATAGGCCTTGCAGGTCTTGTCGACTGACTTCTGGGAGACCGTTTTCGAAAATAGGCCTTGTAGGTCTTGTCGACTGACTCCTGGGAGACCGTTTTCGAAAATTGGCCTCGTAGGTCCTGTTGACTAACATCTGAACAGCTATTTTCGAAAATTGGCCTCGTATGTTTTGTTGACTGACTCCTGGGAGGCCGCTTTCGAAAATAGACCTTGTAGGTCTTGTCGACTGATTCCTGGGAGACCGTTTTCGAAAATTGGCCTTGTAGGTCATGTTGACTGACCTCTGGGAAGCTGTTTTCGAAAATTGGCCTCGTAGGTCTAGTAGACTTACTCCTGAGAAGCCGTTTTTGAAAAATGGCCTCTGACGTCCTGCCACCAGACCCCTGGGAGGCCACTTCTGAAAAATGGCCTCCGACGTCCTGCCATCAGACCATTGGGAGGCCACTTTTGAAAAATGGCCTCCGACGTCCTGCCGGCAGACCCCTGGGAGGCCACTTTTGAAAAATGACCTCCGACGTCCTGCCGGCAGACCCCTGCGAGGCCGCTTTTGAGGCCTGCGGACAAACAAACTAAAAAAATATTTTTTGGACCAGGCCCAGACACATAATAGATAATAGATAATAGAAAATATATATCTGATAGATGGATAGATAGATAGATATATGGATAGATATATAGATAGATAGATAGATAGATAGATAGATAGATAGATAAGTAGATAGATAATAGGATAGTTAATCGTAAGATAGATAATAGTTAGATAGATAGATACATAATACATAAACAGGTAGTAGATAGATTGTATTGATAGTATAATGTTGGGCTGCGGACAAACAAACGCAATTTTTTTTTGAAGACCCGTTTCTCTATCGAGAAACGGGAATAACGTTCTACTTTACGAGTGAGTGAAAAGGTTTTCACTAGCGAGGGAATAGCCACATTACCTCACTAGTAAAGTGAAATACCTTACTTACCAATGTGATAAATGATGGAATTGGTGCTTCTTGTGTAAAATTTGCCGATCGAGGCGTAGCCGAGGTCGGTAAACACACAAGAAGTACCAATTCCATCATTTATCCCATTGGAAAGTAATGTACTATTACTTCATTCGTTCTAACAGTTTTGTTTCTTTTTTAGCACACCATTATCTGTGATGACTGACATTATTTTGTCGTCCTTCTGGCTGACAAAATAACTGTTCGTTTCTAAAAGGTATTTTTTTTTGATGCCTCTATTAAATTGTGAAACCATTGGCGTCTTACTAGGAATGGTTTCAAAAACACGATAGTGATAATCGCACCAGAATATTTTTTTTTGTACCGGCGGCACTGACTGTTCATCATAAATTTGTGATGGGAAAAGATTGCGAAAAATAAACTCATTAATAATTGTGAGATAAATTTCGTGATAATCGTTACAGCTTCACACAAAAAAACGTAATACATTTTTAAATTATGAAAAGAGCCTTCACTTTCGCCTCGGCAAATATAAATATCTGCTATATGTTTGGCACGGAAATATTAATATACATACATATACCAGCCGTAGATATCACACCCGCCGCACCGTTCCTCCCGCTTTAAAAGGAAAACGGTTTTGCATGGAGGAGAACGAGAATAATGAATAAAATATACATTTCATGTACACATATTAAGTATTATATAGGAGTAAAGCGCGCGCTGTAACAATTTCAGAATGATAAAGTAAATCTCTCTACAATATAAGCCATCCTTAACACCATCAAGTGTATACATATTTAAGTATATGGAAACAGTAGACATATTATCTTCCATTTCTTGTATGAAAGAGGGAAAAAAAACCTCATGAACTTGTTTATGTACATTTTATAAAAACGATTTTCCACTATAAGACTCTGCACAATGGCGCTATAATATTATACCAAGCAAACCCACACACACACATACATACAACACACAGCATACGAATTATAATATAAATTTTCACAGAATTTTCCATCACCCAAAATGCGGGCAATGTTTTTTTAACTAAAATATTTAAAGACGTAAATTTGTTATTTTCAATTAAGCAAAAGGAAAAAAAAGAAGAGAAAAATTCTACGAAACCGTCTATCATACGTTACAACAACAGCGAACATGTAGAATCTGCCATATATATACAATTATACATACATCTCTCTCCTCTATCTTTAAGATACAAAATAACATAAAAGTTACTTAAAATGAAAAATATTCCATCGTTGGAAAAATGGTGTGTAAAAACATGAAAAGAATGCCTTTTTAAAAACGTTTGACATTGCTTAATGGAGGGATTTCGATTTTTTCTCGTTTCTTTCTTATGGTTTTTTTTTTTTAACCGCTGCTGGGTGCAGGCAGTGATTATAAAAGAAAAGAAAATCTTTTGGGAAAGTTTGGCTTTTGATTAAAAACTAATTAATAATAAACTTTTTTCTCAATATTATTCTTCATGAATACACAGCCACACACACAAGAAAGGACATTAATCACAAGGTCATTGTTTGCGTTAAGCTCAATTCTTTGTCATATCTCGTTTTTGTAATTTCAGAATAATAGGCGATATTGTCGAGTCGATTGAATAACAATTTCATAGACACAATTTGTCTAATATAAAAACGTTACAAATACAGTGCCGCCATGAGGGGTCTGGCCTCCTTGACACAAAAATGTGGAAACTCTTTTGCATTAAAGAATTCGATTCTTTTTCGAAAATTTCGCGCTTCAAAATAGGAAATTGCTCCATAGGCATGTTTCCGTTTGAAGTGATGGTACATACTGTCATTGTCTCTTTTCGTGTTCGTCTGTATCTTGCAAATAGTGAATCACGTACCTAATTCCGAATTTACATTTTGACGAAATTTGTTTCAGCTGATTCACTCATACAAACAAAACTGTCTATGCATGTTTGTTAGGGTGGTTTTTTTGCAAAAATTGTAAAGCTTCGTGGATTGCATGGTAAAATAAATATTTTGGCACTAAAAAAACGTCGAAGCCGCGAGGATTTAATTTTTTAAATTTTTTTGGGCTGGCGCAAATTCATCAAAGTTTCGTCAATTTGGTTTAAACTTTGATTTTTTTCGTAAGGGGCCGTCCATAAAGGACGTCCGCGTTTTCTACTGGATTTTCGATACCCCCTCCCCCCTTGTCACACTAATGTCCGTTTTCGAATACATCCCCCCCGGAGGACGTCCACTTTTAGTTAAAAACGAATTTTCTTAATTCGAAAAATATGAAGTAAAACTTCACTTCGATTATCCTTTGTTCAACCTAACAAGTATTTGTTTAAATTAACAAAATTGTAATTATGCAAAAATCTGCGTTATTGACGCCTGGAAATATTTGCTGGAATGATGGATAATTATTTTGATTATCGATAGTTACCATACCATACCTACCACACTTCAATACTGGACAAAAGAAGGTATTCCCTACCATCAAACCTCCCACTTAGAAGCACGATTTTCGTAACTTTAACATAAATGTGTCACGCATTACACTCCAAATTAAATCGCAATTTCGTTTCAACTGGTTTGATTTTCTTTAAGTTATATTCGGAGAAGAGACGTACTGCAGCCGTGCATCGGAGTCGCAGTGATGATGGAAAAACTGTCGGTTTCTCACACAAAGTTGCTCCTCCGTCACATCAAATAACACCTTTGCTAAACTCATTTAATTGCACCGATGCGCCGATGCACTGAATTTTTTTTAAGTAATGAAACTATACAGAAACTTCAAGAAATAAAGTGGACGTCCGGATTTCGTTATACCCCCCTCCCCCCTGGTCACAACGAGTCCGTTTTTAGCCAACACCCCCTCCCCCCCTAAGCGCGGACGTCCTTTATGGACGGCCCCTAACCAAAAACGATCAGCAAAACGGTAGATGTATTTTTCTAACACGTCTTTGTGGCTAAGAAAATTTATGCTGCAAGATGGTAAAAATTGGTGTCGTTGTTCCCAGGATATGACAAAAAAAGTGATATTTTTAGGCGACGAGAACAGGTTTTCGAGTGTGGTGTGTTGTTGACGGGTTGACGAACACTGGTAATTGCATTGAATGATAGTTTACAATCATACCTATCAGGGAAAAAAAAAGTTTGTGAAAATTGGTTCAGTTTAGCCGGAGATATTGCCCAAGAACTGGGCTAAAATCTGGCTACTCGTCCGTAGAATGACTGATGACCATTTTCTTTGCTAATAAATTACGAAAAAATACAAAAATTCTATATTCTCTTCACAAGTGACCAAGTGTAGCTCCAGTTTGTAAACAATTCTAAGGAGCTACTTTAGTGATCGAACTTCCGATTAAAACTCCCTTTATTCGAATGTTGTGCACTCAGACTATTCCTTTTTCTGACAATATATCGTATTTATAGTCCGAAACGCGATTTGACTTCATTTCTAAATCGAAGATTTTGGCGTGCGCACTATACGAATGACCCCTTAAGTATCTTCTTATTCTTCTTCTTAATCAGCCCGTTGATATCCACTGCTACTGATATCCCCTTTTGTCTTTCATTCTGAACGATCCATTGCCATTTGCTGCCAGTTTGTCCCCACCATTCGCCCATTGGTCGTGTCATTGGTGGTCTCTAATTCATTATGGCTTTGATCCAACATTCGTCTGTCATTCTCGCAATGTGTCCTGCCCAATTCCACTTCAGAGATGCTATCCTTTCCATCACATCTACGACTTTCGTTTGTTGCCGAATCCACTTATTCGTCATTTTATCTCTAAACGAAATCCCAAGCATACTTCGTTCCATTGCTCTTTGTGCTACTCTGAGATTGTTCTCGGATGCTTTCGTTAGTGTTAACAACTTTTCTTTTCAGACTGTTGTTCATTTTGCTTAAGTATGCTAAAAGTTAACTGAATCGTAAAATTAAGAATGCGTCCGGCAATTTACACAATTTTCTAGCTTCTCTTTTGAACATAATTATCTATTAAATACTTCAAAGCTAAGCATCGTAAACTCAAAAATGATTACAGAACAACGATAGTTCTAATCGTCGCTTAAATTATAATAAATTAGTAGCTTTAAATGCCGCATTGCTCGTTAGTTATTTATCAACAGCGAAATATAATCTATTTTCCCCAACAATTGCGGACGGGGAACAAAACCAGCCATATCGTTCTATAAATATCGTTCGTGTGCTATTTTAACCTGAGGGTTTCCATACTCTTTGTGCCTAATACACATACAATAAAATTTAGTTTACAAAATAGAAATTAATGACGTGATTAGTTTTGTGGATATTAAATAAATAGCCCGTGGAATGCCTTCATGTATAGTGACGTTCGGATATGCGGGATAGAACCTATTTGCCAGAACACATTTTTTGGGGATAGGTACCTATTTTGATGCAATTTTGCTTATAAAATGTGAGTTATGATGATGGTTTGCGGGCCACTGTGTACGTACACCACGCTATACACTCAAAATTAGTGAAACTATAAAATTTTGACTTTGATTGAACCGGATATATTCGATTGTAAAACAAATGTGAACAAATATTAGTCGAAAGTAGAGGTGTGCGCCGATCTTAAAATAATCGGCGGCGGTGCGCCGACTGGTAAGGGATCGGCGGTGGCGCGCCGAGAGAAATTTATAGTCGGCGGCGGTGCGCCGATCGGCGCTGAATTCTTACTATCTTGCGATCTGAAGTATCAACAACTTATACAAGGGGAATCAACCGAGACATATCTCACCTTTTATATTTTGAATGTACAATCACTGACCTTTTATTTTAAAAACATCTGATTTAATGAATCCACGAATGATTAGTGAGTTTGCGTAAATGACATATAAGCGAGAAGGCTGCAAAGCGCAACCAGTAAAAAACGATCTTTTCAAAAACAAGTATTTACAATAAATAAAAATCATCAACTCTGTTACGCCCCAAAGTCCCCAAAATGCAACTAGCGTTTCTCCGTTGAATTGCAATAGAAATCTTTTGTATTTGGTAATCCATGGAGCGTTGTTCGCCAGAAGCTTTTCTCATTAATGAACAAAATTTCTTAATTAATGTACTTGTTTCGGGACCCATGCAACCTAGTGATTCAAGAGCAATAGGTGTAAATAAAAATTTTTCTTTTAAACGTATGTAATAATTATGCTTGAATCTTTCAGCATTATCTGCAATTGATCCAGATTTTTTGGATGATTGATTTATCTAATTTATCTAATGGTTACATCGCACAAAATCCCAACGTCCGGTCTTTTACCGTCATCTCTAGAAATGCCCGGAGGTTGTAACAGATTGAGCATGAGAAAAGATTTTATTAACTTCATCATGTCCTGGAATCCATCGTCCGCTTTTTTGCAAGATAAACCGTGTAAGCCATCCTTCATAACCTATAAGCTATAAGTCAACTTACAAGTTGGAAATTTTAAGTCACATCATCATACTAGATGTTCTGCAGGTTTGTTATTTCCAACTTATAATTTATATGTCATTTACGCAAACTCACTACTATTATCTTTCGATTTATGCAATAACCGTTCCCGTTGTCTTTAGTCCATCTTCTATGTAAGAGTGAGTTCGTAGTAGAAGGTTTTCGCAAATAAGAGATTTAGATAAACTTAAATTTATAAGTAATAAGTGTATTAGCTGAGCAGCATAAAGAAACCTGACTTATAAATTAAGAGAGATAAACATTTGCTCAAACCTTGTACTCAAGCACACACTTTTGTATAGATATTTCAATTTAACTTTATATTACCGCCCATTAAAATGGTTGAAAGCAGTACACGTACAAAATTTCGGCGCGACGAAAATACAATCGGCGGCGGCGGCGGCGTGAGCTATTGTTTTTCGGCGGCGGCGCGCCGAAAATTTAGCAAAAAATCGGCGGCGCGCCGGCGTAAAATCGGCGGTGCACACCTCTAGTCGAAAGTACCATTATCGTTGAAATGGAGATAAAAAATTCCGAACGATTTAATTGGATTTGCTCAATGGCAAAACGAACAAATTGGAAATTTTCTGTGTTTGGCTGTGATCTGAAAAATTTAGAAATTTCGTTTCACAGACAAGTTCTAGTTTTATGTATTGTACTGGCACCGATATAGTTTGCCGATCAACATGACTATAATCTTGGAATTATAGTCGACATTCTTGTCAATACCATAATATCGTTTTCTCAACTCCGTGACGAAAAGTAAAACTTTCGTTGCCGTTATTGAGAAAAACAACTCGTTGATAAATGTTTTTAGGCACACGATGTGTATTGTCACACTCGGCCTGCGGCCTCGACCTCGAGTGACATTCTACACATCTAGTGACATTCTACACATCTAGTGACATTCTACACATCTAGTGACATTCTACACATCTAGTGACATTCTACACATCTAGTGACATTCTACACATCTAGTGCCTACAAAAGCATTTATCACTCGGTTGTATAAATTACTATATTACGGTAGACTCGATAACGGTTAGCGTTATTATGATACAGACGTATATTAAAAAGGCCGATGCTAATCGCACCCGGGTGCGAATAGCCGAACAACACAGCGGATGCTATTCGCACCGGGTGCAATTAGCCAAACAACACAGCAGATGCTATTCGCACCTGGGTGCGATTAGCCACGCAACACAGCAGATGCTATTCGCACCCGAATCAGGGCAACCGAACTTTTTTATTGGCGCGCCAAAAAAAAGTTCGGTTGCCCTGATTCGGGTGCGAATAACATCTGCTGTGTTGCGTGGCTAATCTCTATTTCAAATAATTGGATTCGTGGTTATATTTTCAATACAAAAGTCGCCTTCTTGACGGAACTAATATTACTAAACTTATATAGTTCATACAAATCCATCCAATCACTGGAAATTCGAAAGTAGTTCTTAAATGGAAATTCTTGTGAAAATTTGATCACAGAATTTCATCGCTTTATCACGATTTGTATCTTACTACGATCAAAATAGTCGTGTAGTAGCCTACATGTGTGGAATGGCATGAAATCTATCTAAAACTGAATCGAGGTGACAAATTGTTTTTCAAAAACTGTGAATCGAAATAATCCTGAGTGAGTTTTAAGTCTAAGTTTATATGTAATTATATCAGTAAATCATTTAAGTTGTCAGAGAATTCTTCAAGTGACAGTAAAATGTAGTAAGTTTGATTCGATAAGTAACTATTCTTTTTTTTTGGATACTTGACTTTACTAATTTTCTTGCGATGAGGTGTTCATACTTATAACTTCATAGGCTTATTGGGAAATGCGTTAGTGGCCAATGTAAAACCAAAAGAGCAATAAGACTTTATGAAATTTTTCGTCTGTAAAAAATTAAAAAAAAAACAAATCGTACGAGGAACATTCAGTTGAGTCGACTTTGGACATTTTAGCCGAGGAGAAACCACTGAAATGAGTTGTAAGAGTTAAAACGAGTTGTAGAACTCTCTAAAACTCCTACCTCCAAACAAAATGTAAGAGTTATGAGAGTTAAAAAGAGATAAAAAGGAGTTTCAGGTCTATTGCTTAACATTAACATTAGCCGATACTAAAAAAAGTTGCTTGCATGCAATGCACACACTCATTCAAATAATAGAGTTACAACTATGCCACAGAACTTGCGATTTTATTGCAGAATTTACCATTCTAATGATTTTGCGATATTTCGTCGCCAGTTTCATAATATGTACTTTTCTTCCTGTAGTACCAAAACCGTCACATTCACTCACCAAATTTAGTACCGAAAGAGCAACATTCTCCCCTACTATTTTCTCTCAATTTTCATTCCCGCTTATGTCATTTTCGATCCTATCTTTATTCTTTCCCAAATGTGTCAAGTTGTTGTATGTACGCGAATGTAATGTTTTTAGTGTTTTGTGACAATGCATTCATAAGGATTGCTTTCAGCATTCATACGGACTGCTTTCGGCATTCATTCGGATGTCTTTCGGCATTCCTACAGATTGCTTATTTTTCGACATTTGTGAGAATACATGCACACGGAACGGACTCCTTTAGGCATTCATACGGATTACTTTCGGCATTAATATGGAATGCTTTTGCACCGGTATGTTGTTCAGTTTTGTTGTTATGTTTTGTTCGGAATGTGACTTTGGTACTCCAGGAAGAAAAATAGTATACAAACCACGGATCAAAAAGGTGTGTTTTAGACCCAGGTGGTGAAAACGTCCAGGGATGGAGCGACGCGAAGCGGACTTTTTGATCCTTGGTATGTAACATACTATTTTGTCGAAAAACAGGGCTATTTTCATTATTTGGGAATACGTAAAATGCGAAATTGAAATTCCCTATTTGCGCCCCCTCCCAGATTTGATCAAAAGTTTCTGAAAATTGTATTTAATTTCATAGAAGTTATGAAATATGATAGTAAACAAAAACAGCTTTCATCTGATATTTAGATATTCAATTTATGACAAATATGTCTTAAAAATTCAGTATATATCATACAAATATAACATTAGAAAAACGTATTTTCGGTGAAAATGTACTACGTAGGGTTCGAATAGCATCTGTTGTGTTATTCGGCTAATCGCACCCGGGTGCGAATAGCATTGGTTGTGTTGTCTGGCTAATCGCATCCGGGTGCGAATAGTGTCAGCTGTGTTGTCTGGCTAATCGCACCCGGGTGCGAATAACATCTGCTGTGTTGTTTGGCTAATTGCACCCGGGTGCGATTAGTCACTTCGTATTAAAAATGGGAACCTGACTCTACATCAGCAAAATTGTATTGCACATGACGTTTTGAATGCACTAATGTTAAAAACTTTTGACATTGACATTACATTGGTCCATTGTATAGATAAAATATCGTATGGGAAACCGGGGCTGGCCTGTAGAGACGCCACAGTTTTTTTGGATACTTTATTCTTTTACGAAATGTGCTATAAATGTAATAGAATTACTGTAAAGCCTGCGTAAGTCCACCGGAAAATTCGGTCAAGTTACTCGGGTTACACAAATTTACCTTTCACTGACAGACAATCTTTCCCCAGGTAATGTAATTTCTCATACAAAAATAGCATTACCTGTCACAGATAATGTGATTTTTATATGAAAAATTACATTACCTGGGGACAGAACTGTCAACTTTTTTCTGTGTTCCATTTCTCGTTTCTTTTGTATAAGTTAATTTCTCGCTTAAAAAACGCACTTTATTTGACCACAAACCTCGGCTTCGCCTCGAACCATTCACCATTTCTCGAACATATAATATCCTTTAAAGCTCTTGTAGTATAAATAAGGATAATTCTACCACTTTACAAAAAAAAAACAGAAAATTTATTGGGACAGAGAAAAGTGGTCAACTTACAGAGAGTGATCAACTTACGCAGGTTTTACAGTATACGAAAATCTAATACCTTTCCACCAAACAGCATTTCCCTATAACAAAATGACCAAATGAGTTCATTAGAGTCACGATTCGTGAATAGATCTTAAATTCCATTCCGAGTGGCGACATTTCTTTACGGTCAATATCGTCAGGAACGTCGTTTTTTAGAGGATATGTCGTTACTGACGATATTGACCGTGCAGAAATGTCTCGCCACTGTTCCATTCGTCTGATTATTCGCTCAACCTCGGTACCTGAAAAGACCTCTGACCTCAACTCTCGTGTCATTCACTTCACTTCGGTACATGAATAGACCTTGGACTGAAGCAGACATGAACTGGATACCAACAGACGCGTTAGACGAAAATTCGGAAGTAACGTAAAGTCAAAAAGGCCAAAGGTGCACCTGAGTCATGGGCCCACATGGCCAGGCTCCACCTCGACTGAAGCTCTTACATTACTAAATTCTACCCCAACTACAATTACACGATTACACTCAATGTGATATACAAAAGTCGATGAGAGGAAGCCACAAGACCAAACAAAAAATCGAACGCATCCACAGATTCCACAAAATTCAGCTTTCCTAAAATCTTCTCTCTTGTCGTCCTGTCATTTAAGCATAATGTTGAACACCATGTTATTCGTCGTGCAAATACTTTTGCAGTTTATACCCAGCAGAAGCGAACAAAAAAGTGTAAACGAAAACTCTTCGTAAAAGTGTAGTAGAGATTAACATAATTCTGAATCGTAAGTGAAAATGAAGAACATTCAAATTTACTATCCTACCGTTGTACCTATGTGTGTTAGGTATCTTCCCATTAAAGTGCTTAGGACAAATGGAATAAATTAACCGCACATAATGTCTCACCATTACTGTATATGCTTATAGTTAAACAAGTGGAAAACCAGACAGGATAAAAATGGATACGATCTCCAGACGAAGCAAAAGGTAATCTTTGCTGTATGTATATGCGTTTTCCACATCACAATTTTTCAGTGTAGCATACTCCATAACCCATTTAAATAACCCTCAGCGCATACATATTGAAAGGTATGTCTCTGTACATACCAACAATTATTCAACCGATTTCTAATTCCATTTGGCAGGATGTTTGACATTTCTGTATTGTTGTGCCATATATAGACCCCGACATAATGCAAATACAGTTATGTGACAGGAATTTAATTAAACTGTCTCGAAACTGGCTGGATAGTGCGATACGCTATAATAGAAATAGTTTTTTTTTCGCCGTCGTTGTAGTTTCGTTGTTGATATCTCCTTCAGAAGATAATTAAAAATAAATAAATGAAGTGAAAACTTTGTGAATTTCATGATTTCTTTTGTTATTTTAATTAAAGTGATAGGATATGATCCAGGCGGGAAGTGGAAACATTATTACGAGTTAAGACTGACAGTCGGTTAAAGAATGAGTCATACAAACTTGCCTGCAAATAGAGAGAAATACAGTTTCATTTGCTAAAGAAATAAGTTCCTGCCTGTCGCCAGGTTTGAAGATTTTATGTTGACTGTAGAGAAATAATAAGTTTAACGCCTGTGGCGAAATAGAACGTGCATAAGAATGATATCTAGACTATATGCGAGGGAGTCAGCCCAATTTTGTACTCTATAGTGTAAGGAATACGTTCTCCCATTATTCATTGGTCAGGCGCGTCACCATCGGTCAGCAGTGAGGTATGATTTCTTATTTTCACAAGTTGGTACACATGCTTTCTTACGTTATATCCTATGCTTCCACATACATAATAAACACATAGTAAGCTCTCCCATACAGGCGTCTGTATGTCATACGCGTTCTATCACAGGCGTACCAAGTTATCATTTCTCTGCAGATTTTTCCGCTTAGAGAGATTATATGGCGACGTCGAACCCCAGCTTTGTCATCTATCTGCTTCCGCTAGTTGTCATTTACTCTAGCTAATAAAGCGACGTGAAGGGGACTTAACGAAACAAAAGACTAATTTGAATCTCTTTAGCGTTTCTATGTGTAGCTACAGCTACTTTTAATGAGAAATTGTTTGGAGAATCTGCCGCCTAAAATTGATCAAGTCAATTTAATCTATGGCTATGTCATCTGTCATCTGTTACCGACAACAAAAACGAAAATAAATAATGACGGTTAAGTTAGCCCAAAGATTTTTCCCAAAAAATGTAGTGTGATGTCATAAGACACATATGACATGACAAATCTGTTAGTAAAGTGACACAAGTTGATGTCATATGACGTCAGAAAACGTATGTGACATCACTTTCAACTTTCTCAGAAATCGTCCATACGGTCGTATGGGATTCTGAGAAAACTTTCTGAGAAATGTTCTGTACGGTCGTATAGGATTCTGAGAAATCGTCCACACGGTCGTATAGGATTCTGAGAAAACTTTCTGAGTAATCGTCTATACGGTCGTATGGGATTCTCAGAAATCTACAAAATTTTGGAATATCTACAGTCGTTTGGGAATTGGCATAGAGACAGACCCGGATTAAATCCTGTGGTTATGAAAAAATTCGCGAATATTGGCGATGGAAATTTAAACGGAGATGGAATAATGGTACTAAGAGAATTGCAAGCTTAAATTGGCAACAAGTGGCAACGGCCTACGTCCAGCAGTGAATAGAAACAGGCTGAAAAAGAAGAAGAAAAAGAAGCTGCACTTTAAAGATGCTATTCTTTCCATGACATCAACGACTTTCGTTTGCTGTCTAATCCATTGATTTTTCATTCTATCTCTGAGTGTAATTCCAGGCATACTCCGTTTTATGGCTCTTTGTGCCACTTTTAATTTATTTTCGGAAGCTTTCGTTAACGTTAACGTTTCCGCTCCCCATGTGAGCACGGGAAGGACACACGTATCGAACATGTATAGTTTCAATTGTATAGTTTCATAGCTGCCCTATCCTATCTACCTCTGTTCAAATTCCCAAACGACCGTTGATATCCCAAAGTTTTATAGATTTCTCAGAATCCCATACGACCGTACAGAAGAAGATTTCACAGAAAGTTTTCTCAGAATCCAATACGACCGTACGGACGATTTCTCAGAAAGTTTTCTCAGAATCCTATACGACCGTACAGAAGATTTCACAGAAAGTTTTCTCAGAATCCCATACGACCGTACAGAAGATTTCTCAGAAAGTTTTCTCAGAATCCCATACGACCGTATGGACGATTTCTTAGAAAGTTTAGCAGATTTCTCAGAAAGTTGAAAGTGATGTCACATACGTTTTCTGACGTCATATGACATCAACCTGTGTCACTTTACTAACAGATTTGTCATGTCATGAGAAAAGTCTTTGGGCTAACTTAACCATCATAAATGAAGCTCTGTATAGCTTGATGATTATATAGAAATGTTTATGTTACAACAAATGAAGTAAAAGATTTTGTATCAATTCGTTGAAAATACACGCATACACCAAAAGAAGTAAAAGAATCGCCGGATTATTCTCTTTGTCTCAAAGATAAAATTAAAGATAAAATTCGCAATTTTATGTCAAGTAAGTGAAGCAGTCCGGCTCAATAGGATGAATTTTAATTAACTTTTCATTTATTCAGTACCGTCGAATCTGTAAAAATAGTTTCTGCCGTTTGAAGTGTACATATTATAGGATGGCTTTAGCTTTATTCAGACATCTTGATAGTGGACAGTTTGTGCAAATGACGGATAAGTTATAAGTCAACTTATAAGGTGGAAATTATAAGTTCATACAAGATGTAATAACTTATAACTTATACGTCATTTGCGCAAACTGTCCAGTCCCTGAGGCTAAACCTAGGGAAGGTAGTGAATTTATTATATGACTTTCAGCGGAATTCATTTTAATATCCAAAATCTCCAGAGTAATGACTTCCATAGACGTTTTCTTACACGCATCGATACACGAAATTTTACTACGTATATCCTTGAGACAGACAGACCCACAAGACAGAGAGTATTGAAGTTCATAAATAATTTCTTCCATGTCGAACATTCAGAATATGTTGATATGGATGGATCGATATTAATTGCTCCAGCTGTCTGTGGGAAAGTTTGCCCCATTCGGCCGTATTCAGTTCATTTGCTTTCTGCTATTGATTGATGAATTTATTGTAATATGTTAGTGGATCCGTCATATAGAGAGCGAGAAATTATAAATGCACGAGCACTGAATAGGATTCGTTGAAATTTTAGACCGAGCAGAGCTGGTTGCATTAGTAATATATGCATTTCATGGCATCGTGGCATTGTTAAATTTGCAGTTAATATTTTGCCCCAACATGTACATATTCGTTAATCGCTTTAATTAGATGGGTATATCACTGATTTTAGATGCACCCGAGATGTCTTATAAATTCATATCTATTCACGTTTAAAGTGGATTAAAGGCATTCCCAGCATTCCCATTCGTTCAGATACATAAGATTATTTCGAGTTTTGTGGTAATTAAATATTCTAAACTGAAATGCATATAGCGGAAAATATTTCAGATTATAATTCATATCAACTTGCATATTAACATTTCCACATTTATCTTGTTAGCGATACGTTTACCTATAAAACCCTATACGAAATGTGTGTACATACTATATTGCTATACACACACATAAACCAGCATCGCTAAGTTTTGCGTTTATTTCCACCTAATTTTGGTTTTAAAAGCAAATACTGTGAACTCAGCATACAAGAACATGAACATTATGGAAAGCAAACTCTGTACACAGCTAAAATGCGGCAACCGAACCCGTTTTATAAATATACACTACACTATTCTTGGAACATTTAAGACCTTTCAGACATAATAACCATCAACTCTACACATTAATTAGAGTAAAAGTTTTCTTATTATGTACATTGTGCTAAATGTAAAGAATCCGAATGGGTAACATTTTGTGATTCCTACGTATTAGTAGCGAAACGGGGAGGTGTGTATATATACTACACAGAACACGGTAAGATTTCCGTCAGACCAAATAAATGTATATCAACCATAAGCATTTCTTACGGTTGATATTTGAATGCGAATGTAGTGTTCCAATTAAGACACTTTCGGGTAGAGAGTTTGTTTTTACAACTTTTTCACATACAATTTCTGGATTGATAAGAGAATTGCGTGCACCTGCTGAGCAAGTGCTTTCTAATTATAATTAAAACTCTGGATTTTCCTTACATTTTGCATATAAAACTGAATTCGATTGTTCAAATGCTGTTTAGTGGTTGCAGTGTATTGAAAGTTGAAAAGAAATGTGGACGATATTTGCGAAAATGTTGGAGCACCACATGAATTCATTGAATTTGTTAGAGACTCCAACTTTTCCGAATCGTTTTTCGACTCTGAATGGTATAAGGAAATAAATCAACGGTGAGGATTGTTCTAAATAGTCATCTTTGCCTCATTAGGGCAAGCTATCGACTAGCCCTGAAAAATTCCCCTTTTCCATCACTCGTAACGAAAGATACTATTATGCGCCTCTGATATTGTTTCAAAGATGTCGACAAAAGGAGCGACGCCGGAACACCTAGCAGAACTAATGATGTCCAACAAGAAAATGATTTCAATGTTCAACGAATTTTCGCATGGTAATTTCAACGACGAAATGCTCAAGGATTTTTCATGCCTTTTAAAAGGATTTTCTTTATCGTTTTTGCCGGATTATTTAAGGATTTCCATCAATTTTTTAAGATTTTCTTTTAGGTTCTGAGAATTTTCCAGTGTTTCCAATCTAAAACAAGGCATCAGAACAGTCGGAGCGTTTGCTGCGACTTAGCCCCGTACGACCCGTAATCCTATTTCGTCCGTAACCATAATACGTCCGTAGCCCTAATACGCCTGGAACCCTAATACGTCTACAAGCCTCTAATGCGTCTGTTACCAAAATGCTAGTCAAGTTGGATATGATGAAATTTACTGAAAGTGTTCATTTTTAAAATTGCGCATAGCGCAATTACGAAAGCCCGTACGAAGTACCTCTCAAATAAAACCAACAATTTACGACATTATTTTAGAAACCCAAAATTTTTTGCAACTTTCCATTCGGTATTCAGTTACCTCTCAAATGAAACAAAAACTAGCAAAATCGGTTGAGATTTACTCGATTTATGTGCAAAAAACACTTAGGGCCGAGTAGCGGCCTCAGTCCAAAGACCTAATTCTAGAAATTTTTCCACAACACGCTATTTAGTGTGCAAGTACATATCAGATTTTACAAAAATTGGCGAAAACGGATAAATTTCACTTCATTTTTACCGATTTATATTGTTTTTAATAAAATCCAATATGGCCGTTGGCAGCCATTTTGTTAGGTAACTGGAAATAGTAATAACGCTTTGCATTCGTAAATACAAAAACAAAAATTCGTAAACAAAAAAAAACATGAAATTCGGTCAAAGTTTACTGAAGATATTGGCAAAAAACACCACGTTCACTGTACGGCCGAGTAGTCGGATATGAGCTCACTCCAAGGGACCTAGCTCACGCTCCAGTCAACCAAATTTCATCAACTTTTTTTTCCTGATTGGTACGTACATCATGGGCTTTAACTCACGAGTCGGTCATCCAATTTCCATGAATTTTTTTTGTCTATCAGCATTGTTAATACCTTTACGCATCATTAACAACTTTAGCGTTTGAATTTCCTGAGATATCTTCGAAAAACACTAAATCGCTTATGGGGCTCCATGTCCATTTGTCATGTCCATTTTTTTTATGTGTCTATGTGTTGATAGCAATTATAACGATTTAGTTTGTATGTAAACTGTGCAATCGGTAAAATTGTAAAAGAAAGCAATTTACTCATGCATATTATGCCAAAGCCAAATGAAATAGAGATATAACAAAATAGAATTTCGGGTATTTATTTACTATAAGTAAAGTACCACAAATTGTTATCATCTTTCCATAAATTGGAAGTGTTTAATTAGAAAAGTAAACACCGACTTCATCAGATGTGTTATTGGGGTATTAATGAGCAGAGACGTACTGGATGGGTTCAGTTTTGAGCATTTTACTTTTCAATAATTCATGCAGTGACAATGTTCTTCTAAGATCGTTCTTGGTTGCAATCAATGGGTGCTACTCAAACACAAGGAAAATTCCAGCAGGTGTACCCCAAGGCACTGTTTTATCGCTACTGCTATATTCGTTGTATTTGTCAGATTTCAAAAAACTGAAAAACTCCGAGATTTCATTGTACGCAGACGATACCGGACTGATGACGTCCAGCATGATTTTTAGACCCGTACGAAGTACTGGGGTCTTATAGGTTTACGCATACGTTTGTAACTCGTCGAATTGGACTCCCTGAGTAAGGGGAAACCTATTGTGGTTGTCTAGAGATGCCAAATCCGCGAAAAAAAAATGTCCGTCTGTCCGTCTGTCTGTCTGCACGATAACTTGAGTAAAACGCATCCGATTTTGAAAATTCTTTTTTTCCCGTTTGGTAATGTCAAAAGACAGGCTAAGTTCGAAGATGAGTGATTTTGGATCGACCCCTCCCGAGCTGTGGCCCAATTAGTACTTTACGGTTTTTCGAAGATATCTCCGGACATTTAAACGTTAAACTTGTAAGTGATACGTCCAATAAAAGGTATTTACAATACCGATCGACAAAAAAAAAGTTTATGGAAATCGGATGACCGACTCGTGAGTTAGACCCCTTGGTGTGGAACAGGCACAGGGCGGCAAGCAGTTTTTGCTTGTAGGTCGGCCACATTTGAACATATTTCGTCTGTTTTAGCTTTATTAGATAGGTATTGACCGTACCAATCAGGGGGAAAAAAATTTATGAAATTATGTTCTCCGGAGCGTGAGCTAGGTCTCTTGGAGTGAGCTCTTATCTGGCTACTCGGAAGTACAGTGAACGTGGTGTATTTTGACAATATCTCGAGTAAATTTTGACCATTCATTGAATTTCATGAATTTTTTTTTGTTTGAAAGGTATTAACGAATGTAAAGCGTCGGTACCATTTCCGGTCTCCTAACAAAATGGCTGCCGGCGGCCATATTGGATTTTAGTAAAATAGAAATATCTTGGGAAAAATGATACTTAGAGAGTTTCTGTTAACATGGAAATAATTTGTTATGTGTGTGGGGTTTAAGGGATTCCATATACGGACATCTATATATACCTATATACAGCTATATTGAGCTATATACAGGCATATAGAGCTATATAATAGCATATATTTATCTGTGAAATGTTTATTTATAGTGAAATATAGTTAAATATAGCGGTATATAGCTGTTTAAATAGGAATTTATGAAATTTGTCTTCGTACGGGGCTGTCTATATTGCCTCCGGCAATTTAGTTGTATATGATAACAAGGCAAAGAGTGGATAATGTAAGTGATTTTAAAGGGAGAATAGTTTTTCAGCAGAGAAGAAAATGAAGTAAGAGAAATGAAGAGTTTCACATTAAAGGCTTTTGATACGAATAGGTGTTTCGTACGGGTCGGCGTTAGCTATGTTTTACCTGTTATCTTCGAAAAGATCAACGGATCAACGTACTGTTCCTAACACGAACCTAAGAAATATTCGGAGCCTGTGTTAAATTGACAAATAAATAATTAATTTTATGATTTAATTCTAATTTTCCACTTTTATATTGGTTGGAAATAACTGAAAATCTATAACAGTAAGTACATTGAATCGATTTCGCGTCGATTAAACGAAACTTTTGGAAATATTTAATTGTTACGATGAAAGTTTTATGTTTGTTTAGTTTTGTTTACTCAATAGATGGTCAGAAAATGTTGCGTTCTGTGTGTACTACTGAACTACGAATTCCAGCTCAACTTGAACATTTTGCAACAATTCGGTCATTAGGTACATTTTGATATTAGGATACAATTTGTAGGTCTACGCGCAAATCCATTCACTTTGCAGCAAAAAGAATTCCATTTCGCTCGTCTTAAAAACTTGCGTTGTGCTGAATGCTTCACCGCGTTTTTAAGATATCAATAGCATTTCGAACCAACGTTCTTCAATGTTTAGTGATGGCTCTCTGATAGCCCATGTAATCAGATAATTTGCATTCATTCCATGTATGGATTCGAGTAACTTTGCTGACACCATATAGTGACTTGAGCAATTTCTAATGAATCGAGTGGCTAATTGTTGTATATAAATATCCACTCATTATAATTATATATTATCCACCCAACATTATAATCAAGCCTCTAGTTCTCTAATTCTTTAATTTTAAAAATGCGCGTAACACCGACTCTAATTGAAATTACTTTCGACCTCTCATTACGAACAAATTCTACGGTAACTCATATCACCAAAGCCTCCAAATATGACGTTTGTCAAAGTAGTGTTCGTGCTAGGAGCTAGTGCTTTGCCCTTTCGCAAAAGTTTCTGTTAATCTTCCGTTTGAATGACAAATTGTAATTCAAATTGGGGTACGGCTCTTTGCAGCACGGATAGTAGGTATCCTTGCGAGTAGCTATGTTTTTCGCAATCTCCCACTTATTGCTCATGAAGTCGCTGATGTCAGCCTTTGGTTTCTGTAAAGATTTTATTTTATTTTCAATTCTTTGCCACCAGTGAAACACCTTCGGAACCTACCCCATCCAATTCAACGTTCATGGTCCAACCGTCATAGACCCAAGATCCAAACTTCAATTTACAACTCTGCTCGCCGAGTGGATGTTCTTCCAGTGTTATATTACAATAGTGATGCGACACGGCGATACCAACGATCCCATTCCATTCGAGAAAACCAATGCCATTGTGTTCGTACAGGTCATCATCTCACCAGGATTTGCACTGTCGTAAGTTAAATGAATTCGATAGAATGGGAAAATAAAGCAGACAATGTGAACCTGTTGTATAGGGTGATGTCTGGTTTCCAAATTTCATCGGATCCGACGCGAAGAGCGTCTACACCGGTCGTCGCACTGTCCCACTTTAGGCGATCGTCAGTCCAGGTCTACGAAAATTAAGGAAAAAATTACTTCCCTAATTCAGACGGAGGTCAGAGCTTCATCAAACCATTTTCAACAAGATGTCTGCTTCGAGTGTTTGTTTTTCTTCATCCTTAAACGGAAGATATTTTTTTTGTCTGTACAACTATGGATTTATAAATAAACTGTTTGACCTACCACATCGATGTTAGTAATTGTCAATCCGAATTTTACGTTTGGGCTATCGGGTATGTTGACTTTGTCATAGTCACCAAAGATTGACTTACGAATTTCGGTTCTCATTTTTGCATTGTCACTAGCCACTGGTGGATATTCCGTGTCAGCTTCGTTATTTCCATCTAAAAATCAGAAGCTCCCCAGAAATTAAGATACTCGTGAGGTGAATTTATAGAGACAAAAAAACCTTACACGAAAATGGAACGAACGCTGCTAATACGCAGAAATACAAAATCTTCCCCATGATTGGTGCTGACTGTCTCGGGTATTAAAGCTCAACTGAATCCAAAAACTGTACAAAAAGATGAGGTAAACTGTAAATTGTGTTGAGTCACTGTAAATACTGCGGCGTATAAATGGAAATATTCCTATACTAAACAGAGGACAATTTGTTCGCATGAGGTGAATACGAGATACTAAAGAGATACTAAATTGATAAGGTCATATCAATTCGAATGGATTATAGTTCCACACGTCGTTTTAGCCATCCATTTCGTTTGTTACAACGTGTCTCCGCATCATAACTTTATTTTATTCAAATGAAATAAAATAATTTTGTACTGTCGCGTCGTGTAGATCAAATTAGTTTATGTTGAATTGCGTTTGAGGGATTTGATATCATTTATTTTGGTGCAATTTTGTTGAAGCAATTTTTGTCGAGAACGACTCTTACAATTACAGAAGGATCAATTGCCAATATGTGCATCGGTTGAAATAAGATTGGCATACATATCCCAGTAATATCGAATCGAATCCTTCTCTTAACAATGAGTGAAGCGTAGAAAGGGTAATAACATAAGCTGTGACAAATTAACCAAAGGAACATTTTCAACTATTACAATCCAATTTATGTAATTCGTTCCACATGCGATATCCACTAGCCTACAAGCGAACAATTCGATTTTTTTGCAACGCAATGGAACCAATTTTTTACCTTTTGAATCTTTCACTGTAAAACTGGTTGACGAGAAAAACCGAAGCTTATTACAATTAAAAGTTTCGTTTATTTAACAGCGAAGATATGTACATTGAAAGCTTCAGATTTTATTTTTTCACTTTCAATTATCAATTATTGCATGGTCTTCCATTAAGTTTAATAAATGAGGAAGACAGAAATATAATTAGAAAACGAGCACTTTCTTCCAAGATACCCATGATGAGCACAAAACAGTATTAATACGAAGAAATCGCACATTCGACAATGGTGGGGAAAAGTTTATGTGAATCCATTCGGCGTTTTTCGTAATACCATCCAATGTTGCGACCAAATTTGTGGAATTTGAAGTGGGACCAGCGTACAATTTATGTATTGTATGACCGAAATTGGGTGACCGATGTGTGTTGAGCCCAATATGCAGTTTGTAGAAATATGTTGTGCACTGTGTAAAAACACGGAAACTCAAGTTCCAAATATTGTTGAGCATAGCCGCCGCTGTTGAAGTATGTATTTGAACAACAGCAGCTATTTGTTCAGTAAGTGTTCCTAGCATGAAAACCCGATGCAGTACCTGTGGCTAGTTTTGATATGCTCGAAGCGAAAACAATCTGTAGAAAATGCTTTCAGGGAGTTGCAGGAAATGTGTATTTTACAATAGGAAGTCAAATATTTTACGTCGACGTTGATTTATTGTAACTTAATCGGAGCAGTTACAAATCATACACTAATTGCGAGTCGTTAAGCTTTTTGTTATATTCTACATTACTAAGATTTAATTACGGACGATAGCATCTTTTCCCACACAGTCACTAAGATTGGCATGGGAATTGTTTTGCTGAAGATCGACAAGAAGATAAAGTTGTGTGTGGGATTTTTTTACAGTATTTTTGAAACGACTGAATGGTTTTTTCTGTTCTCAGACCAACAACACCAACACCTATAAGAATCTATTTCCATAACGAATCTAATTTCTCGCCATTACACATTTTATCGCTTCTGAGCACATCGATACATGATAACACTGCAATCTATTTATTATGCAACGCAACACACGTTATTCCCGTCGCTGAAAGAGGCCTTCCCATATTATGCATTCACACCACGATCGCCATTTAAATGAAAATGGAAAAAAATGTGTAAAATAAAATTTAAAAAAATTTAGAAAAATCGTCTGTCGTCCACGTTGTAATTATTTTGCAGCAGAGTAAAATCGTTTAAATTATCATAAAAGTGTAATTACATAATATTATGGGAAAAACGGACAACTAAGTGGAAATTCTTCAAGTGTTTCAGCGAAACCGTTTGTGTGTGTGTATCCCAGCCGTACATCGTGAATTTATACAGATATTTTCACACAATAACATGGTGCAAGATTTATGAACACTTTTATTCACAATTTTCTAATTAGATTTTAAACTTAATCTCATTTTATGAACGGCATTTAGTTTAGAGATATTTATTGTTTCGCTTTATTTAAACGAGCGGAACAGAAAAAATGGTGAAAATCTGAAAATGTTCTTTTTAAAGACGTTATAATGTCCGTATTTATGTGCACATCGCCAATGGGGTATGATTTTACTACGAGGACAAAAAAATATTGACAAAATAAAGTAAAATTTGAATTGCGATGCAACATCGAACTTAATTAAAAATAGATCGGATTTTTGTGAGCACACTAGTGAAAGGTACTGTACGTATATTAGTTATATTAAGAATTGTGAGACTCTACTTTGATAAGGAAGTCTATTTCGAAAGGAAGACTACAAAAACATCACCATGGTGTTTTGAAGAATTTGTTCTTAAATAATTATTTGTTTACCCGAAGGGACCAAAATAGAAAATTCTAATAAGAGCTAGTCAAAAATTTTTATTTTCTTCCAGAGGTCAAACCGCGTTTTTCATGTGGTGGCCGTGATTAACCACCTTTCTTCACGAAACAAAAAATAAAACAATTTTACATTTCAAAACAAAAAGGAAGATGACAGTTCGGGGGAGGAATTGTCTATTTTCTACAATGTCAAAACAAGAGGATAGATTTTTTCTTCCCCGAATCATCATCAGACTAAACGTCAACAAAGCATCATTTTCTCAGGGCCTTTTGAGTGGAGAAAAATTCTCCACAATCTGCAGTAATTCCATACATGCTTCTAGTGCCTCCCAGTCGAGACTTAGCACTAGTATTGGATGTCAACGTGCTTAGAAACTTTAGTGTCAACTCACATTCGATTTTCATCCTTAGCCTCGTCAAATCTACTACATTTAAAATAGTTACTGTAAGTCTGAAAGCTTCTGATTTACATTAATTAACCATTTTGCTTATACCGGATAGACAATATCACAAACAATGTGGTATGACTATAAGACTCATACGGATCTCAAAAAAATGATAAGAAGTGAAACAGCCAGAGCCATTTCGCTGGCAAAACCTTAAACTAACGAAAGCCCAAGAAAGTTTCAAAATTGTGTTGATAAAGTTTTTTTTCAGCTCAGTGAGTCCAGAAATAAATTGTGCACATCGCTGCAAGTGGCATGATACTTAATAAATTCAGAACTTCAGAAAATGGTACATTTATCCCTTGGTTAAATTAGTTTTTTTTCTTGTTGCTGCACAAATGTTTTTTTTTTGTTATATATTTAACTGCAAACGTAAAGTGATATGGTTTTTCAAATGGACGCCTGTCACCTTCGTATATCGTTGTTACAATTTCCCGATAAGAAATGGATTTAAAATACCATTTTAAGGTTGAACCTGCTGCGTGATACATAACCGATAATAAAATCCATTAATTTTTTCTTCGTACTTCTTCCGTCAGCAATATGTTCCTATTCCTACCTTTTCGAAAGTTCACAGAGCTATACAACACTATAGTGAAACCCGTGCTATTTATTTGTTTTATTTTAAATCGAAAAACGAAACATGACATTATTTGACTTCAATTTTTCTTTTATTTTTAGTGAAATGGGAAAATATTATATATTGAATGTGGTTTTGTGTCGCATCTACGTTTATTTGTTTGATCAATATTATTATCATTTTCTTTTTACAAAGTCATTATTTTATGAAAATATGAGCCCGGCATCTCTCGAGTATTGGTGACTAGCACTGGCATTTAGACTCCATGGTCGTATTAGTTTAGACAGCAGCATATCAATAATAGAGGAGTTACCAATTCTACTACTTCATTTGTTGTAAGAACTTTCAAATTAAGTTCTTTTACTTCATTGATTTTACCATTTTTGCTATATAAGCGAAGACGTTAAGTAGAGCACAACATTTTATTAAATGTTTGTCGTTTTTGTAGATATCATATGTGGTCGTTCGAATAAAAACTCAAACGTTTTACTTACATGTCACCGCTAATCTCAATAATAATTCTGTTAAAAAAGTGATGGTTCGGTCGGCTCCAACAAAAACTAATAAATCAACTTTGCTTTGGATGTATGGAATGTCTGCATTCCGATTATTCTGTTTTACCATTCGGATAGAGTACCGTCTGTCTACGAATAAAGCAAACTTTTACTTAACTTTTTAATTTATTTTGTCGAAAAAAAAGAAGTTAAACAAGAAAGTTGTGGAAAAAAATTCGTAAAATGTTTTTTTTTTCTACTTTTCTTGAAGCTTGTCCTATCTATGTGACTTGGTAACGAAAATTCAGCACGTGTTTTCAATAATTTCCATTGTTAATGATTGTGTGTTCAAATAAATGGAAGCAAAAAATCAAAATTAATTATCTTTTCCCATGGCCTGAAGACGATTGGCATAATTCATGTTGCGTATAAAGTATGAAAAAAAATTGTCCATTCAAACAAAATTCAATTGACAATATCCTGTTGGGGACACCTCACCATCTTTTTATCTTTTTAATTAATTCAGCATTTTCGCAGAAATGTCAGCCTGTGTAAATGTAAATATTCAAATTGAATCAATCATTGGTGTAAGAAAGAATTGAATAACAGCTTCGGTGTAAAACAAAGTCCACATCTGACATAGAATACCAATAAATACACCAAAGTTTCGTTAACCAAAAATAAGGTAATAGGTTTCAAAATGGAATTGTAAAAGGATCAATAGACTAGTGTTTAGACTGACGATGAGCTCTGGCTAGTGTTCGTTTCATAACAAAACACATCGTTGAACTAATTATTCAATCGTAATGAGCTAAAATTGTTTCTTACCAAAGTCTAGACGGTACTCAAACTAAAGAAGTAACAGACAATTATTATATAGCTATGCATTAGCTGATTGAAAAAGATTTGGAAGTACACTGTCAATGAGTTCATGTGTTTGTTTACCTTTTATACACGGCAAATATATCACAAATATATTTATCGACTCTACTACTTCTTTTGATAAAAACATTTTTTAAAGAAAATCTTTTACTTCATTAAGTGTTAACATTAATTTTGCTACATAGGACGACATTAGCCAGAGTTATTTGCTTATTTGCAAAGTCGATGCCGTTAACAGGCTAACTTAGCGAAGATTTGACTATGGATTATTGTTGGGAGGTTCAATCCTTTCAACAGTTCATGAACTTCCAAGAAAAAATCACCAAATTTAGTAACTCATGAATGTGCATGTGCGTGGAGTGGAGCCAGTTTGAATTTCATGATGGATGCTATCAACCTTCCAATAAATTCCTGATCATTGTGCTGAGTTTGTAATTTTTATATTGCATTGCAATAAAATTTGTTCAAAAAAAAAAATGTTTCCGAAAAAAAGTCTGTCGTTCACATAAATAAGCTGTGTAAACCTTATAATGGTCGAGTCGACTGCAATTAAAATAAATTAATCGACACATCCATCCGCTCTCGACAATTCCGAAAATAACAATCAATAAATTACGGTTTATATTGTGTTGCCCAACGAAAAGTTGAACATTTCAGTAATTTGAACTGAAAGACCGATCCCATTGTAATAAATTAATAAAAAAGAACGCCACACCACAAATTCAAATCACAAAGTTTCATCTAATAAAAATGCAATAAAATTTATGAAATTTTTTTTCAATAAACTTATGCTGTGTGGAACCACCTGCAGCGACAATTTGTTAATAAATTTTTTTTCCTTCGTTCTTCCAAATATTTTACAAGAAATATAATAACCCTTATGATCATAAATCAAAACGCCACCCAACACGTCAATGGAAATTAAGAATTTACTGACATACCAATTAGGTATACAGAAACGAAACTGGTTGGTTGTGACATTTTTATTTTTCGTTTTGTAAAATTGGAATGTGTGAAGAACGGCAGCTGTTACCAAATCAAATATCAATTTAGAGTGGAGAAAAATCTTTAATGATGACGACGCGGCTCCTTAAAAAATCTAAAAGGCGAATTCATATCCACTTATGCCGAACAACATTTGACAGAGAGAAAAAAGTCGACGAAAAAATCTCTTAATTGAGATTAATATCAACATCCTTATTTGAACATTCCTCTTTGATATATCAACATGAATGTGTTGACAGTATAGATATAACAACCTTGCAACGTAATCAAAATGTACAGCACAAGGGTCTTTTGTAAAGTTGAATTGAATGTGGCATACGCATGCATAGTTATCAAATCCAATTTGCCTTGCCATACGAACACACAAGAATTCAGCCTACGCATGGAATTCACTGATAAAACAGAATATATATTCATAATGGACTGACTGTCTCTTTTGTGTACAGAGAGCTTAGATCTGGTGGAGGCGAAGCATAATCGCAAATCAATTTAATTATTTTCATTGATCTCTTTTCTGAGAATGGAGCTGTATCGTGGAAGCTTAAACTTTCTTTCGTTTTGTTTTTTTTTTTCGTCGAACCAGTTGCCAGTTCAATTGTGTATGCACACAATGAATAATCGGAATCATCGACTTATTTCTTTCGTTTCTATTTTTCATAATAAAAACTCTTGATCTTTCATACACACATGTGTGCACATATTTTGCATGCACGGAACTGTCGTAGCACGTGTTCTGAAGTGCGCACAAGAACATTCGTACATAATGTAACACAGTCCATGAATATAATATTTCTCTACCCAACTGCCGCACATACATTGCATTACATTGACAGGAAATTTAAAAAAAAGGGTGAAAAGAAAAATGTTTTTTTATGTTGCACACCTACCTTGGCATATATATACGTTACGTTACATACACATCTAACCGGAAGTTGTTAGTAGAAGTTTCTTGCTTGAATAGTTTTATTTTTCAACCTGAGCAAAATTCTAATTGTTATTACGTGTTTACAATTCCATATCGAAACGATTCTAATCTTTTGACAAAAATTAATAACTTAATTTAAGTAAAAGTCGCTGAATCGTGGTGGTTATTCGGTGCTGTAATCGATCATCATTTGCATAAATGTTGTTCTCGGCGGCGGTGCATTTTATATTCGATAAGAAACGGCGACAGGCGTTACTTGACCATTTCATTTCTTGTCTTCCCATAGTAATTTTGAGAAGAAATACCGTTCAAGAGAAGTACTTACCTACTTACTTAGGCAGGAGCTAATTATCCAATTCGAAATATTTCTCTGATTATGTGACTTGTTTTAACCTGTTACGGACTGTTACCATTTCTTATCGAAAACGACGGAGGTTCTAACTAATGCGATCTTTATAGCAAAAAAATGTTGATAAAAATGAAGTAAAAGATTTTGCTTCAAAATTCTTGAAAATACTTAGATTAGGGCAGGACTGGCTCAAAAAAGCTCTTCGAGCGTTGTGTGAAGAAAATATGTAAAAATCCCTGCATTACCCTTCGTTCTTTCAAAAATCAAAAAGCGGGGCTGGCTCAAATGAAGCAATACAAACTATTGAAAAACAGCTGACATACTGCCGTCCATGCAAGGTTAAAGTTTAGGGTTACGGGTTAAAAATGTTACTTTAGAAGTGGCAAATGTGTTTACGGTATAGTAGTTACATCTTGTACTTCTATTGTTTAAACTATTCTCTACGTTTGGTACCAAATCTTTTACTTCATTGAATGAAACAAACATTTTGATATTTAAAAATAGAGAACTAGAACCCAAAGTATATAAACATACTGAAGGTAATGCAAATGCACAAAAACTCACGGAACCCTACTTTCGGGTGAATATAATTTTTACAATGTTGGCGACTAGTTAAATTCACTTTGTTAGGTTGCGTCTTTATACTCAACACAAAAAATTGTATGCAGAACAACACATTTCTACCAACATTAAAACGCCAAACGTCACGCAAGCAACACAACAAATCTTATATTCACCCGAAACTTGGGTTCCGTAAAATTTGTGATCCGCTGAGCATTTGCATTACCTTCAGTATGTTTATATACTTTGCTAGAACCTACAGCTCTGTTATTTTTTATCGTCTTTTCCGATAACAGATGTCGCTTTTCGAATGCATCGTCCTATGAATCTGTGTATTTAAATTGACGAAAAACTGAAGAAAATGTGGGAAGCATTGCAAAAAAAGCCTCTAGAAACGTGGACATATTGTACGTCAGAGCGACAAGTCCGTATCTTACAGTAATTGTTCATCTCCGCTATGCGGAACCTACATTTAATGGCATTTCCACTCTCTATAACTTATGACAGTCAATCTTCATGTTTTCCCAATATTTGTCATGTGAAAATTGACCCATTTAATATGCAAATCGCTTTACTTTAACATGCACATATCACACACCTACTGCCAATTAAGTGGCAGTTAGGTGGCCATTACTTTGAGACAACAATACCGGACATAAACAATCCATTTGTATGATATGTAAATGCAAATTGAAATAATTAGTTCATTTCGGTCGTGCAACACTGGAAACATATTAATCCGATAATGCATTGATAATGATAATTTACTGCTTTAGTGCAAAAACCTTTCAGTTCATCGCTTACAAACAAATGTAATCAATCAAACCAGACATCTATCCCGATGAATAGGGTAAATCTAGTGTAAGGGATGAGATAATATCATATTAAATGAAGAATATCTGCAATGGTAACGAACCGCATATACATATATATATATATGGTATGCATCATCACAAAACCCAGCACAGCTCATTATTATTTAACAAAAGAGATACAGACGCGCGGTGGGATCACACGGTTGGAAAGTGTATTTAGACCATGAATTTGTACTTTTTTCTCGTTTGTTAAATTATGTATCAATTTTAAAATCGTTATAATCGGAATGACATGTGCATGAAAAATGGGAAATTTATTTATTTTTTTCGGTTGAATTGGGGAAGAGTCTACTTGCCAGCGGGAATGAGTTATCATAATATCCGCATACAATCAGCCATATGTCATA